>NW_012133857.1:27025953-27105731 GCF_000956105.1 Propithecus coquereli
CATTTCAGTAGTAGCATTTAGTACATCTGCAGCGTTGTACAAACATTACTCCTATCCAGTTCCAGAACATTTTCATCACCCCAAAAGGAAACCCTGTACGCATTAAGCAGTCACTCCTGCTTCCTTCCTTCCCCCAGCTTCTAGCAACCACCAATCTGATTTCTTTCCCTATGGATTGGCCTATTCTGGGCAATTCATACATATACAACTGTCCAGTGTGTGGCTTTTACTAGCTGGCTTCTCTCATTCACTCAACGTTTTCAAGGTTCTTCCATATGGGAGCATGTATCAGTATTTCACTCCTTTTCAAGGCTGGAATAATATTCCATCATATGGATACACCGTATTTTGTTTATCCGCTCAATGAGGTGAAGGATGTTTGGGTTGTTTCCCTTTTGGCTGTTTGCTGAATAGGGGCTATGAACATTCATGTACACACCTGAACACCTGTTCTCCATTCTTTGGGGTCCATACCTAGGAGTGTAATTGCTGTAAAAGACATGGCACGTGCTGTGTCTTTTGTGAGCCATCCTGTTCCTTTAGGAAGCAGAGGGCTATGCTGGTATGTCCTGGTAGCCCCTCATCCCTTGCAAACTTGACTCAACATTTCTGCTGCTTGGGAATAAACCTCAATATCTAGAACGTAGGGTCACTCATCATTTTTCTGGAGCACAAATAGGACTTGAAACCACTGTGAGGTGAGCGCAGCGTAACAAGATCACTTAGAACTAATGCAGGAGGCCGGCTGGGTCTGGTTCCCTAGCACAGACCTAGCTCAGCGGTTTTGGGGTTTTCTGTCCTCCTGGAGCATGCTGGGAGCTATTGTGCAGTGATAATGTTTTCATAAAAAACAAATGAGTTGGAGGGCCACTGAATGTTGAAAACAAAACAAAAAATTAGCCTGTGATTCCCTTTTGGCTATTGTGAATAGGGCTGCTATGAACACTATGCACACCTGCATAGACATATGCAGAAGAAATACCTAACGACCCATACCAAAAGTTATTCCTTAGAAAATCAGGACTTAGGCAATTCAGAGAAGATCATAATTATGGAGAAGCTAAACCTGGACTAAACCTTCCAGCATCCTCTTTTGTTGTCACTAATCCACAAGGCTTTAATCTACGTTAATAAGTAACAGTTCAGGGCAAAAATGCAGTGATTCCTAAATACTTCACGCCTGTTGAGTCTTTCTCCCTCGGTCTTGATGAATGGTTAACTACCACAAAAACTATTTTGCCAATGGTGGAAAAGGGAGCTGGGAAAATTTACCTTGAATATAACTTTGAGAAAAATTAAAAATTAAACTAAGTAAATAAGTGACTTGCCCAGTGCTTTGGAATTAGTCAACAGCAGCTTGGAAAAATCACACGGCAAGGGTTTTCTCCTGGAATCCTAAATCCTAACTAGGGCATGGGGGCTGGGTAATCAGAAAACAAATCCAGCCCATGCTATCCGGTTTTAGCAGCTTTTGGTAATATTACTTCCTGAAAGCCTCTTTGATTTATGCTCTGAAAAACAGCCAGAAAGTTCAACTAGGCTTATTTTAATTTCCAAAGGTTTTCTCTCTCTTTTTTTTTTTTTTGTTTGAGACAGAGTCTCACTCTGTCGTTCCAGGTAGAATGCAGTGGCGTCATCATAGCTCACAGTAACCTCAAACTCCTGGGCTAAAGCGATTCTCCTGCTTCAGCCTCCTGATTAGCTGGGACTACAGGCACACACCACAACGCCTGGCTAATTTTTTTTTTTTTTTAATCCTGCCTTGGCTTCCCAGAGTGCCACGATTACAGGCATGAGCCAACGCACCCAGCCCGGTTTTCTCAAATTTCATTACAGCTTTTACAAAAAAACCTCTAGCAAGTGCATAAGTAACACCACCAGCCTCCTTGAATTTCATCACACACTATAATTCAGAAAGAAAATAATCAACTTGCTGCGCTAAATTGGGTAGCTTGCCTGTTGCCCTGCAAGCTACATGTGCCTTTAAATGTTCTGAAATTAACAGGGCGAAAAGAACTTTCTAAATTTGAGAGTGAGGAAGACCTAAAATAAACTCTTAAGGTAATATTTTATTCAGCCAGGTAGGTTGGCCACTGGGTGAGTCTAAAAAGGATCATTTAATGCAATGGGTAGAAATTGTCTTTTCTTAAAGATTGTAATCAAGTTGCTTTACACTTCCAAATATATCTTTTGGTGCAATTCCCTAACCATGGAGGTAAGAAAATCACTGGATATTCACTCGCTCTACCTTTTAAGGTTGTTGATTTTCTCCATGGATGAATTTGTCATTTCTAGTGCCAAATGACCATTGTGGGATGTCACAGAACCAAATAGGGAACTTGACGGCACAGGGTTCCATGAACTCTGTTACATTCTCATGTGACAAGAAACAGCAACAGCAAATCAATTCGTCTACCATTGCTTTAAATAAAAACAACACCACCCCACCCCCAGCCCTCGCCAAAAAGCAGTCCTTACCTCAAAGCTCATTTTAAAGTCCGCTATGTAGAATTTAGGCATTTTTGCCCCCAAATAGTATTAATATATTTGCAAGAGAAAAAGGAGGCAGAAATAATACTATGGAGTCACTCTGTAACTCCATAAAGTCATTCAGTCATTCAACCAACATTTCCAGTGGACCAGGTTCTGTGCTAGGCACTGGGACACAGCCCTGATGGCTTCCTACTCACCTTCTCTGCCTGTTATGACACCCAGGGTGGCAGCTACTCCCAGTTTGCGGTCCCATGTGTTAGGTCAGCTGGCTAACTGGTGACACTGGGGTTTAACACCTAGGGCTCCCTTGTGCAGTTGTGTAAGCAGATGGGGGTTTCATAACAGAGTGTGTAATGAGTCAGAAGCCATCAGGGAGAGAAGAGGAAGAACAAAGGGGAAATTCCAACAAAGCTGGGGTCGGGGGTCTCAAGTGGCAGCAGATGAGAAGGGGAGTGAAGGAGAGCATGAATTAGCCAGGCAAGGAGGGGAAGGGGACATTCTCAGGAGGGGCCCAGCAGGCATGGGGACTGGAGGTGAGAAATGCCACGAGCAGAGAAGTGGGAGAGAGGAATGACCACAACATTTGGGGGTTTTTAGAGCAAATAATGTGAGGTTTGGAGTATTTATGTATATATTTATTTATTTTTAGAGACTGGGTCTCGCTTTGTCACCCAGGCTGGAGTGTAGTGGCATGATCACAGCTCACTGTAACCTTGAACTTGTGGGCTCAAGCGATCCTCCTGTCTCAGCTTCCCGAACAATTGGGACTACAGACACACACCACCACACCCAGCTAATTTTTACTTTTTTTGTAGACATGGGGGTCTCGCTCTGTTGTCCAGTCTGATCTATAACTCCTGGCCTCAAGTGATCCTCCCACCTCAGCTTCCCAAAATGCTGGGAATACAGGTGTGAGCCACCATGCCCAGCAAGGTGGGGTATTTAGAGCATCCCTAATCCCCAGTGCCCGGCACTTCTCGAGTGATCAGTAAATATTTGTGGAATAAATTAATGAGGAAGTGAGTGATAAAGAACTAATATCCAGCCTTGTGCACACATCAAAACGTGATCACTCCCTGTTGGAAACTTCATGAAAATCTTCTTAACTGACTGACCAAGAACCTGTGGCTCATTTCTAACTTTTCTCTGTTAAGGAGATGAACTTGGAAATCATTCTACAGCCAATCTCTATAAAAGTCCTCAGACTCCAAATATGTATTAGAGTGGCCTAAGTCCCTGAACTGGGCCAAACAGCACCAGGGTGGGCAGTTCTGCAAAGGCCAGACATATCTGAGCACAGCTTGTCCGTGGCATTGTGACAAGAAAATAAAACAGCTGTTCTTACAGGAAAAACAGAGTTTGCTTCACTGTTCTAAAAGTCATTTTAGAATGTCCTAATTCTAAAGAGTTAAAGAAAAAAGATCATTAACAGGCATTGTTCTACGCCTTTCTCCTTCCTTTCTTCCTCCCTCCCTCCTGCCCTTCCTTCCTTCCACCCAACCATCCTTTTGTCCCTCCATTTATTCATAGATTCATTCATTCATCAGGTGTCTTTGATGCTGTAGGTACCATATTAAATGCTGGGGAAAATTCTGGTGAACAAGCTTCCTAACCTCAAATAGCTGATTTAGGGGAACCTGAAGGGTGGCTGGATTAGCAAGTGACCACCCAATTTACTGGTGAGCAAGGACACTTTTGATCTTAAAAGTAGGAGCAATTAATAATTACACTGGGACTGCCCCAGGCAAGCAGGACACGTGGCTCTTCCTGATTCGATCTTTGAAGGTGGCTGCCCAGCTGTGGTCAACATGCCTTGTTGCTGGGGGACAGTGTGAGCAGGCTGCTGGCAGGCTTTGCATATACGGGGAACATAAAGGCTTTTGATGGCGCTTCTCCCCCGTTCAGCTGTCCCGGGCCTTACTCTGCCAATTTGGTGTCACTCAAGGGCCTCCCGTGGTACTCCACCCACCCCTGCCCCCCCAGGCCTCTCCCTCTTCAGACTGTCCCCTTGGGGAGCAGAGGGATGAGAAAGCACATTTGCAGGAGGATGGCTGTTGAGACTTGCTTTCCTCATGGCTCACAGTCTTTTCTGTTTGTGAATGGTTAACCTCTAGGAAACTTCTCAAGTAGAGGCTCAGGTCAGGCTATCTTCTTAAGTCTCCTATTCTTAGAAGGAGTTTGATAGTAATATTTGAGTAAGGTTTTAAAAAGACCCATCTGCACAGCACATGCAAAGATGTAAACTTTTAGGCATATTTTGTAACGATCAGAGAAGAGGAATTTCCTCAGTGCGTATGTGGCAAGGTTTTTCCGTTCTTTGGGATTTAGCAGGAATTATAAATGGCTTGCATTTTTGTGATTGGCTCTAGCATCTTCAAAAGCTGGCTAAAGTGCGTGCAGCTTAGATTCATTCCTGAACACTCTCTCACTTTCTGCTCCTTGGACCAGTTACACAGAGTTGAGTTTGGCATGAGACGCAGCGGTAGGTTTGAAACAAGAATTACAAAGAGAATCAAGAGGTCACACGGAAGGGAGAGAGACGACAGGCCCTCCTCTTCCTTCTATGTCTGACACTGCCAATCCAAAAACCGTAAGTGATGATAGATAATTACTATCTCCAATATTCTCAGAGCAACTCTGCATAGTTATTTTATCCCCATTCTACAGATGGTGAAACCAAGGCTCAGAGAAATTAAGGATTCTTGCTCTGAGTCACTTGCCTAATAGGTGGCAGTGCTGGGATACGAACCGAGATCCGCAGAATGTTACAGGCTCTGTGGTTCCCAATCACTTGTGTGGCTCGAGTGCAATTAACGTGAACTGTCACTGCTTTAGGCATTCCTCCCTGCCACCATCTGGTGGGAGTAAAAGTAAAGAAGGAAAACAAGCAAAAAGACTGAGTAGATGGAGAGGGTGAGTTTCCTAAGGAAAAGAAATGTCTGCAAACAACAGAAATCATCCATTAGAAGCAAGGGACGGGGGGTGGGGGACAGGGCTTGGTGGCTGGGTCCCCACGGGGTAGAGAACTCAGCTGTGGTATCTCATGATGGTTTAAGAGAACAAACTTAGCATCAGGTCTTGCTTCTTCCATTTGTCAGGTGCTAAGTATGTGACACTTGGAAAAAGGACATCGACTCTCTGAATCTCAGTTTTCTTGCCTGCAAAATGGGATGATAACAATACCCACTTTGTCTAGCGGTTAAATAGATCAGGTGAGGTTGTGAACATAAGGTACTCAGCACCGTGTCCGGGGTGCAGTATAACTGCTCCCCAAACTGTACCCTTTCCCTGCAATCTGAAAGCCCTTTCTGGTGGGGAAATCCTGTCTTATTCACTATCTCTGCACCTTAACCAGCATGAACTTTCTTTTTCATTCCAACACCAGTGGACATAGTTTTGCTCTCTAATTCTCTTTCTCCCCTTTTCTACAATTTACTCTTCTGATCTGGAAACAGAGGCTACCTCCTACTAACGTCTTACCTTCCTAGGCAGACCTTCCCCTCAGACATACTTAGTGTTTTCTCTTACCAAACATTAACTTGGAGTGGGGCAAAAACAAGTCTGGTCTTTTTCTGAGTCGACTAAGCAGTTTCTTTAGATTCTATCATTTTTTTTTTTTAATGTTGGAAATCCTGCACGAATGAATCAGGGTTTCACACGAGTGCCCATCTTCTACCTGACAGCCAAAGTCATAGAAAGAGGAAGAATACAGAGCAGGTCCTACCTACGGCCTGCCCTGTGGCTGTTTAAACTAATACAGAATGAGCAAAGCTGGATACACATATTTAAAATATTCCTTCCAACTCCCCCTCCTTCTGCGAAAGTTATCTGTATGCATTTGGCCCAAGGCCTGTTGAAGTTTTTTTTTTTTTTTTTTTTTGAGACAGGAGACAGCCAGACTCGGAACACTCAGGAACACAGACAGACACAGGAATTGCTTAAAAACAAGGAGCTCTCCCACCCTCATTGGAGCGAACGCTGGAGTCTGTCGGTGAACCTTTTTGGGAGACAGCCAGCATTGTCACCGTGCTCGGTGGCTTCTCTGGCTTCGTAGGGAACAGATGTGATGATAGCACGGGGGTTGCGTGAAATGCCTGGCAGGTGCCCCCTTCGTGGCTCTACTTACTTCTTGCCATTCCTCTGCCCTCCAAGCGTAGAGAGGACACGGCGGGCCTTGGCAGGCGCGTTCCGACTCCGGTCTGGTGTGCGGGTTGCACTCGGTCTCTCTGGCGATTTTGTGTGTTCCGATCTGACAGCCCACATGCCTCTGCTGCACGCCTCGGCCACAGGACACGGAGCACTAAGAAGACAGAGGACGTGAGTGGGAGCTTCGGCTCATTTATTTTTTTGGGCGGGGGCGTGGGGGGTGTCGAGGTCATAGAGGAGGGGAATGCACTCCTAATCCAATGACTTTCATAGCGATCACATCACTTTTCATTTCCAATGAAAGGGACCCACATAATGTCTTAAATCTGGAAACTCACTGCCTATCAATGCTGGAGAGTGAGGCAGGTGCTCAAGTTTGGACGAATCTCTAAAGTTAATAAAACTCTTGGAGGACTCAAGAGGTTGGCAGAGATCATTATGAAACATTTTAGTTAGTACAACCTAGAAATAGTGCTGCCGTGTGAAACGAAAATTCTAAATGATTTCTATCCTGGAGGATTTGAGGTTCTTGAAAACAGTAGACACAGCACTACACAAGAAGAATTTCTTGGCAGATTAAAAGCACAACCCAAGGAAAGTAAACTACTGAAGATTTTAAGCCCTTATAAGTAGAATTATTTTCTCTGGTCTCTTCCTTTTCTTGCTCCTATTCCTGGAGATAGGGGAATTTTTGTTTTCAACCCTGGAATTCACTAAAGTATTTGTGTCTATTTACAACCTCAGATGAATATATGAAGAATAAAAGCTGACAAGGAAAAATCATTTCCTCGGGCTTAATGTTTTCAGCCCTTGAAAAATACTGTTAATCATGCTGAAACATTTTGTTGACCCAGTTGCAAAACACCATATTAAATCTGCAATTAAATTTCCTCTAAATTAATTTTTTAATAGTTTCCTCATTGCTGGGTTTCATAATCTCACTTATGGGCAGGCCAAGAATTATTGTCTTTATTAAGGTTTTGACAGTCAGAAATTGAAGGCAACATTTGGAAAGAATGGCATATTATTACACTTAGCTATTAAAAATTATTTTCAAATTTTTGTGATAGCCCAGCCTCCAATAATTTTTCTGGTGTTGAGAAAACAAGTTTAACATACATTAAAGCCATATTCCTAAGAGGAAGTCTTCTTAAAGAATAGAATCACGCTCTTTCAAACCAGAAAGAAATTCTTGTCCAATTAACCTGCAGCGGCATTCAATTCTCTCTGAGGCTAATGGAAATTTACTATCAAGAATCACACCCAAATGGATTCTGCTGAATATTAATTTTCTCTCCATTTCAGATTTTAAGAAAATAGGTGATGCTATTCGGAAGGTAGCTTGGGAAATCGTATTGTTCCAGATGAATCTATGCCAGGGAGGAGGCCCATACGTTCACATCAAAGCTAGCTGAACAGAAGAAAATATTTTGGATCAACATAGCTACTATTGTTCGGGTTTAACGGTATTAATTGGATTGAATGAGTTTGTGACCCACAAGAGACCAGACTTTTAAAGTCATTATGTCCTGGGTGTAATGGGAGAGTTCCTGAACACAAGTGATGAGCTTATGTACAGAGAATGGCCATTTAATGCTCATTAGAACTACATGAATAATATTTCCCATCGATTACACTGGAAAAGAATGAATTGTAACATGGTAAAGTTACCACACCAACGACAGAAATATTCAAACAGCATCATCAACAATAAACCACCACCACCTAAAAGCCCTTTCGCTATTTGAATTCGGGTTCTTACATATAAAAGAGTACATTTCTGGAACAATGTATCCAAATAGAAATACAAAGAAAGAATATTGTAAACAAATTTGAGTTTGGCATAGGGCTGATATACATTCAAAATCTCACAATGTTTTAATAACCTAAAGAAAAATGAAAGCATGTTAAAGACTTTTAGAGTGTATAATACTTTTCAGCTTATTAAGGAAATGAAACCTCTTTTTGATGCTATTGTTATTGAATAAGTGACTTGTGGTTCAAGGATTGCGAGCTATTAATTGCCGTAAGTATCCAACATTTAAAAAATAACCTCCTTACAATGTCCAGTAATTTTTCAAAAGACAAATTAAGACACAGGAAGGTTCAATTTTACAATATGTTGTTCTGGCTTCTGATGTTCACAAGGTCAAAGCCAGCTTTGCAATAACACATCCAAAAGTTTCGACATG
The DNA here is from genome assembly GCF_000956105.1 of Propithecus coquereli. Classification (NCBI taxonomy): domain Eukaryota; kingdom Metazoa; phylum Chordata; class Mammalia; order Primates; family Indriidae; genus Propithecus; species Propithecus coquereli. The sequence continues at coordinate 27,034,785 of NW_012133857.1, forward strand.
ACTTAAATGCGCAGCAAGGTACAAACCCTGCCTTTCTGAATAATGCATCCATGGTAATCTTTGCCCAGAATGAGGTGCGCTGCATCAGAGTTAGTCCTCTGTGTTCCACTCTTTCTGTGCTGTCTCAAGGGAGGCAACAGTTTGCATACAGAGCCAGCAAGGCTTGCTTGGAGAATTCCAAGAGATTTGTGCAGAAACCCCGTGAATAGAACAGCATCAGGAAGACATCTGTGACCCTGGAGGTAGTAATGGTGGTGGTAGTAGTGGTGGGGTGTGTGTGTGTGTGTGTGTGTGTGTATGTGTGTGTGTGTGTCAGTGAATTTAATTTTTCTTGTTCTGTTCAGTATACTTTTTAGTTAATTTGCAGAAGAAAACATCTGAGCAACCTCTATGAATGTGCCCTTCCCCCAGCCATCATTCTAGCCTGGCAGTCTATTTGTACAGGTTTGAAAATCGACGCTTTCAGTTCTGAAATACTGAGCTGGGAGCTGTTTCATTGCTCTCTACTCCCCACTGTGCAATGCTAGTATGCAGAGCTCACCAACTTAAAAGGGGCACTTGGTACTTATTTCCATAGGCAGAAGGAATCTCTGTGGAACTTCTGATGTTTGGAAAATCATAATATACACTTGAAAACCTGGAAACAGGTTTACATACTTCTAGTACTACTGCTGAAATTATGGTGATGACACTGAAGGAGGCACTAGCTTGAAGAATAACTGTATAAACCAACTATTATAAATAGTAATAACAATAATAATAGCAAACTTTCACTAAGCACTTACTGTATGTCAGACTCTACACTAGGGTTTCTAAGCCAAAAAATGCTTTTTTGTGGGGGCTGGCCTGTGCATTGTAGGAAGTTTAGCAGCATCCTTGGTTTGTACCCACTAGATGCCAGTTGCATTCCCCTTCAGCCCTGAAGTTGTGACAACCAAAACTGTCTCCAAATGTCCCATGAGGTACAAAATCACCCCCAGTGAGAGCTTAGCTCTATGCTAAGCATTTTATATAAAATATAGTTTAAACTTCCTAATAAACCTTTTAGGTAGGTGCTCCACAAATAAATAAAACAGAGATAATCACCCTAGCTCAAGCAAAAACAAAAACAAAAAAACAAAGTAAAATTAGTCTCAGGCAACGTAGCATGGCTACTGTGGATTAGAATTTGGCTCCTAGTTTTTCAATATGGTGCTAGTATGACGTGGTCTTTCGTAATCTGTCAGCCAGGGGTGTGGGTGAGAAGCCTGTATTCAAACAATGCAAGATCAATGTTCACAGTTCAAAGAAAAACAAAATACATGGAGAAAAGTCTAGTTTCATCACTGACGATATGTACATGGTTTCCTCAATTTCTCATAGAACACAAGCCACACATTTGCCATTAAACACGTGAAGAACATTTCAGAATCAGACACACAACTAAGATGCTCTCGTTGTAACTGGAAGAAAGGTCGTAACCAAGAAGGGCTGGTAGATCCATAATGCAATTTGCCAGCTTCCGTTTTGGCATTAAGCACTGAAGATCTTTTAAAAATTAATTCTTATTTCATCGAGGCTAAGACAACACTGATTACAGACACACCACTATATTTTGTATCACTAAGGAAGAAAATAGGGCCATTAATTAAATCATGACACTCCTCTGTTTGTGCTGCCCATCCTCGCCTCAACGGTGTTGGACTGTGGGAAACACCTGCATCTCAGGGCTGATGGCAGATTGACTGATGAATTCGTGATGGGTGAATAATGAAGTGTGACTTTCATTCTAATCTGATCATTTATTCTTTTTATTTCTGATCTTTATTCAAAAAAAAACACCTTTCTATAAGAATAGGGTAAGTTTAAAAAATTTTACTGTGGGATGCTTTTGTATCGTGGGAATTCAGAGTCTTCATATTTATCAGTCCGATTCAAGAATCTGATGCTGATTTTTGTCTTAAAATTTCAGGGCATCCTTAGCTCTTGATCAAAAAAACAGCTAAACAAATTGAACATAAAATTTTGAGGGGAAAAAAAAACTCTCTAAGACTTTATTGAGGCTACCCCCCTGCCCTGCCAAAAAATAAACCTGATTTCCTTTACAAACTCAAGATTTCAAAAGATGTAGAAATGAAACATTCCACTCTAAACCTCAAAACACCAATTTTGGGGTGGAAGCTGAAGGTCAGCAGGGCTACAGCAATCTCCTGTCCTAATATTCTACATGTCTTATTATCATCAGACATGTTGACATGATGAGAAATTGCACTAATTATTCTTCCTACCTTGGAGACAGGATAACTGGACTATATAGCTACCAGCAGAAAACAGAAGGACCAGATATGAAAATCTTCCAAATATTGTTGCAAAAGGACAATCATTACTCTTGCTTAATATCTCTGCCTTCAGGATACTGCTGTTTACCACCCAATCATGGGTAAGCCAATAATCTTTAATCATGCGGATCGTCTTTCTCCATCCACCATTGGGTCTGATTATTTGCAGGTACATTTCTAAATTGCACAAATCGAATTTTACCCAGGCAGCACCCCGTCTTGCCTGCTTTTATAATTCATTTCTACAAACCAAACCAGGACATTATACGGCTGGCCACAGACCATTACATAACTGTGTTTACTTGCATTTTCTACAAAGGTGACTTGACTTTTCTAAGCAATGTTTTGAACAGGTGCGTTTTTTTTTTTTTTTTCCTGGGGAGGCATTCTGATAATCCTATTACCTTATGTTCACAAAACCCCCCAGGGTTTAAATCTAATCATCCCAGCTTTGTAAGCAATTTTAGGCTTCCCATCAGATCACATGATGCTGGATTAAAACTCACTCTGTGTTTACCAATAAAGAGCAAGAGATTTTTTTAAATTGTCTTTTCTTGTGAATAAATTGGCCTTTAAAATGAGCGTCATTTATATGCTCTGAACTTAATATTCAGGGGGAATACAAACAGTTAAGTAGAGGCCGAGGAACATAAAGAAAAACAACAGAGCATGAACGGCTACAGGAGGACAAGCTAATTAGCGTGGTATCTTAAATAATGTTAGCTGCAGGCTTTGACGTGAATCGAACAGCTCCAAAAATAAAAGGGCTGGAAGTTAACAGATGACAATGGTCACTTAGAGAAACCAGGAGGAAGGGTGACCAGTATGAAATACTGCCTTGAATGTGTTCCCTTAAGGAAGCCAGAGGAGAAACTAGCTCTGGGTGGGTACAGAGTCTTTGATTGCTTAATTAAAACAAATACACAAACACAAACCCATGTTTCATTATGATAAAGGCCTCGAGAGGGATAAGGCTATCGTGCTGGGGAATGGTACACCATGGTTTACGTTTCTGTGACACGGAATATGGCGGGAGGAATGGACGACAATAACGCCAGCTCAGGGCAGTTAAGAAAAATTCAGGTTTCTGCAGGAACTTTCCATTAGTCATGTGGAAACGGAGGATTCGCTAATCCTCCCCATGTTAACATAGCTATGGTTTCCGGCTCTCGAAGAATCAATTCTAGATAGGTGCTGCCCACCTTGAACCGAGTTTCCCACCAGTTCTCAGGAGTTATCTGCGTGATGCTTCACTGCATGGAAGCACCAGAAATTCAGCAAAACCTCAATGAATCAGATCAATGGAGAGAAGGATCAGCGTTAAATACAGAATATTTTAAAAGAAATTGTGCCTCATTACTTTGAAGTTAGCACCTTCCACCAGGCTGAGAAAATGTACAAGTGAGGAGTTATGAGATTACTCTAAGGACCAGCTATGAATGGCTTTAGTTCACATACCCAGTGTTTACAGGTAAACAGAAGCTTTTAAAGTTCCTGTTTCAAATTCAACAGGGAAACTCTCACACCGAGTTCCTGACTAGCTTAGGAAATGTTTAGAATTAGTGGAGTCTAATTATAATCGGTATCTTGGGTACTCACCCTCTCTTCCCCATCTCATACACACATCACACTCATCCAAACAAAATATTACTCTTGAGAGTCTATTAGATTCAAGACCCCTGCAAAGCACTTGGCATTCATTATTGCATTAAATCTTCATAAGAACCATATGAAATAGGCTCATTGAGGTTAAACAAATCACCCAAGGTCACATTGCTAGAAAATGACAGAGAACTCTCCCTTCTGTCCCCCACCTCTGTTGTAAACAGTCAAATGGGCAGAGAAATATTTTCTAATACTTTCTATAGACAGCCCTTTCTTCCAGAACCTCTAACGTAAATTCAGACTCTCCCTGCCAGATGACTACCGTCAGCTAGTGCAATCTGAATTAGTGGTTTTCTACGTGGTGATTAATAATGCAATGTCATCAGTGAAGTATTGAGGGGCCTTCTGTGCTAGGTCTGACACCAATTACCTCTTAGAATTCATCCTCAGAACCATCCAATTATAGATATTTTCCAAAGCTCCCAGGGCTGAAGTCCCAAGGTCTCACAGTTAGTAAGTAAGTATCCTGACTATTTAGGTAAAGATTCCTCCCTCCCAGCTCCTGAGCTCCCTTCTGTAAAACCAAAACAATGCAGAGAAACACAAGCGAACACGCTGGTATCAGCCCCACGGCCGAAGGTAAGGAAGCAGTCGGGAGAGGAGAAGCAATGCTCACCTGACTCCAAGCGCCAGCCTTCCATTTAGGGCATCTTCCTCCTCGGCACTTTCTGTGCCCATGTGGCTTAGGAAGGTGTTTACAGTAATCACTTTCTAAATGGCTTCCATCTTTTGCCATGCAGTAAACATTTCGTTGTTTATGCCCTCGACCACAAGAGACAGAACACTGCAATATAAAGCAATGGCAAGGTTGTTGTTGTTTTTTAATCACATGGAGTTTGATAAAAAACCGGCGTTGTGAGATGTTAAGACAATGCCTAACAAGTTACCGTTCCCCTCTTTTACAGCTCCATTTTGGACTATATCTCAAGGCTCAATAGGGAAGAAAGATGGCACTGGGGGAAAAAATGTCCATGGCATTACAGCAACAACCCTGTACGGCATTTTGGCTCACTCAACGGTGTGGGTAAATCCTGATAATTTAGGCAAAAAAAACCATGCTCATGAACCTGAAATTACCACGACATTCTGATTTGAGGAAGTCCTTACTATGAAATAATAAGATCTTTCTTCAACAAAATGCCTTGTGATTCACTGATTGGGACAAAGGTGCACAATTAAATGATTTAAGGAAACTCTTCCACCGTTTTCCAGAGGAAAAGCTCTCATTTTCCCAGTCCACCGGGAAGAGGTGAAAAAGGCACCTTAGAGGCTGAAAGGTAAGCTAGCAGGTGAGTCCGTGCCAATTTCGGGAGGGAGGCATTACCTTTCAACTTTGATCTGCAGGTTCACTGAACTGTTTTAAATGTGACCTTGTCTGACCACATCTAAGAAACTTGACTTTGATTTCAGATTAGGTTTCTCAGAAAGGTTTAGGAATCAAAGTGCCCATGGAATCAGGACAAAAATTTGATATGACAGCTTCTCGTAGAACAGGCAAGAGGCTGGCCCCAATGAGCGCACGGAGAGATTCAACGTCCATTGCCTCATTAGTGATTACAGAAGTCATTACCGCTTGGATCCTAAGCTGCTGGCTCAGGTTTTCAAGACACATTATTTCCCAATGTAATGTTCTTGCTTTTTAGAGGGAAATGAGTTTAAGAATGAAGAACAAAATGTGAAAATGCAATGAAAACAGATTTCAAGTGTCACTTCCTTCTATTCAATATTTTTTATATCCCCCATTAACTTTGTGATTTTTGTTAACTTAAATTACCAGCGTGCCCTTTTATGCCTAATATATAAATAGCGCCATGTAAAACATGTAGCCTAATATTAATTCAACCACTATTACCAAGCATGCTCAAAGTTACACCATTCATAAATGTGCTACAGATGTTTTTCTAGTAAACACAAACCATTATAAAAACTTCAATAGTAGTTGATAGGGAAATTAAAAAAAAATATATTAATACATTTGGCTTTAACTTTTTCACTTTAGGAGGTAGAAACATTGCCGTTTTCATTCGAACTCTCATCTTATGAATATTGTGATGTGGATGTAGTCATTCTGAAAATCTTAATAGAGTTTACAGTATGGAAGGAAGGAGTTCAGTTTGAATATCTATACCAAAATAAAAATATCCATCATTCAACCTAAAGTGTTTTGATGTATATAAAGACTTTGGGATATAATTATAGAAGGCATTTAGAATGAGGTTCCTAGAAGTATCCTACAAATCTCTGAGAGTGGTCTAATGACTTGGACACAGATAATCCCTATTATGAGTGACCAATTTTAGTATTTTAAAATGTTACTTAGACAAGAAGATAAGGGCACAATTAGAATTTGGGATGAGCTCATTTGTTTATTAAACTTTTTTTTTGGAGACAGAGTCTCACTCTGTCACCCTGGGTAGAGTGCAGTGGCATCATCGTAGCTCACTGCAACTTCAGACACCTAGGCTCAAGTGATCCTCCTGCCTCAGCCTCCCAAGTATCTGAGACTACAGGCGTGCAACACCATGCGTGGCTTATTTTTCTATTTTTAGTATAGATGGGGTCTCGCTCTTACTCAGGCTGGTCTTAAAACTCCTGAGCTCAAGCAATCCTTCCACCTCAGCCTCCCAGAGTGCTAGGATTGCAGGCATGAGCCAGTGCCTGGCCTGTTTGTTCAACATTTATTGAGCAACTGTTATGTTCCAAAAATTATAAAAAGTACTAGGAATATAGCGATGAACAAAACTCATATAGTCTCTCCCCTCATGGAGCTTACAGACAAGTGAGGGAAACTGACATTAATTAAATGATGACAAAAATAGGCTGGGAGGGGTGGCTGACACCTGTAATCCCAGCATTTAGGGAGGCCAAGGCAGGAGGATGGCTTGAGGCCAGGAGTTCAAGACCAGCCTTGGCAACATAGGGAGACCCTGTCTCTACAAAAAATAAAAAATAAAAAATTAGCCATTCGTGTGGTGGCTTTTGTGCCTGTAGTCCCAGCTACTTAGGAGGCTCAGGCAGGAGGATCGCTTAAGTCCAGGAGTTGGAGGTTGTGGTGAGTTGTGATTGTACCCCTGCACTCTAGTCTGGGTGACAGAGCGAGAAACTGTCTCTTAAAAAAACACGTGTGTGTGTACACACACACACACATATATAAATGATTATTCATTGAGATGAGTCCTATGAAACAAACAGGCTAGAATGGTTTCATTCCAGGAAGAGGGCTCCCTGAGGCAGGAATTCCCTGGGGTCAGACCAGCAGAGCTCAAAGGCCATAATAATGAGTTTGGATTTCATTCTGCACAAGATAGAAAATCAAAGAAGAGTTTTAAGCTAAACTAAGACATAGTCTGAATTTTGTTTCAAAAATTTTACTTTGCCTACTGAGTGCAGACTGAATGGGAATACGATGTGAGTGGAAACAAGAAAACTGCTCAGGAAGCTACGATATTTGTCCAAGCAAGAAGCAATGGTGGCTTGGGTAAGGGTGCAGAACACCCAGGTTGGGGAAGTTAGTGGATTTAAGGTTTGTATTGTGTTTTTAGGCAGAAATGACAGTTTGGCTGTGGGGTGGAGAGGAAAGGGTAATACCAGGGATGACTATTCAGGTTTCTGATTTGGGCAACTAGACAGATGGTCCTAACACTTACAGAGATGGGGAAGACGGGAAGAAACGGCACTGGGAGTCAAAGATATATTTATTTCTAGGAAATGGGTTGGACTTAAAGAGTATGGAATCACAGGTGGCAACGCTTGCTTGATTAGGAGGAAGAAACACAGCTGGCTTAGAGTAATCAAATGAACAAGGAAGGACTTAAAGTAAGTCTATCTGTAGGGACCGTCATTTCAATACACAAACAGTCCAGTCAAGCAGTCCCTTAATATGAAGGGCAAAAAGAAAGTTGACAGAAATACTAATTTAGTAATCAGCCGTGGTCATTAGAAGATACAGCCTAACAGCAGGCAATTTATAGAGGCAGAATTAGAAAAGGCACGACACATTTATTATATGCCAGACACCGCCCGAAGACTTTATATACATTATCTCATTTAATCACCCAATAACCCAATGAAACTCAATAAGAGAGAGACAGGTACTGTTATTGGAGACAACTGGTCTTTTCAAAATGGCCTAACCACAATACTTTGTGTACTGCTTCCCACATGACTCCAGCACAAGTGGATACGTATCCATTGGGAACAATAACAGCACAATGAAAAATAGTTAAATTTTTGGCAACCTCACTGATCATTTATCTGTGGTGCAACCAACATCTGTTGTTAATGAAATGAAGATGAAGTAATTTTTCAATATGATGCCTTAAAATTTTTTTAATATCTGGATTAGCTGCATCCTACCCATTCCTATGTGTATTTTTCTCATTTGGGGATTTGAATGAGATTGACTTGGAAAAAAGGATGCAAAACTTTAGCATGACTCACCGCACATACTATTTTCCTAATATTGTTGAGATCTAAAAGCGATTAGGAAATTCTCAAGATATCTAATCTGATAGTAAACACCCTTCATTTAATGCTAATTTACCAATGAAGAAAGGCAGCTGCTCAAATCTAACAGGTTTATTAATGGATCTATTATGACTTCATAAAGGAGCTGTCGTTTTGACAATCAAATAAACACAAGTTTCACCTTTTATATATTTTAAGGGAAATTTCTGTCTGATCTTTTCCAGTCTTTTCCCAGGCATTAACTTTTACACCAACGTGCGTCACTGAGATATAATAGTTAAATTTAGTGCGTCATCTAGTACATGTTATTTATTGGCTACATATCTGAGAGTTCTTGCTCTCGGGAATTCCTTAAATTTGCAGCTGAAATAGCCTCCTAGTTTGCCAATAGTCCTCTTTTCTCCTGGGGAAAAAAAACCAACTTGTGTAAGAGAATGATTTTTCTCCCAACTTTGAGCAAGACTCTCAAACAATGTAATCTCTGCTTGTTACTTAGAAACGCCAAGGTCAGCATCCCAAGTGTGTGGGCTTTCGGGCTTTTGTTTCTGTGAGGCCGTTTGAAGGGGGTGTTGGAATGTGGAGCTTTGTTCAGATGTTGTGTTAACACTTTCCACTGACTAAGGTCTAAGAGTTTAAAATCCTTGCATTTCAACTCATCTGGTGGAAACGAAAGTCAAAGACGTGGGCAGTCTATTCTTAACCTCTACTGAAGGCTTGCTCTCTCTCGAGCAGTAGCGCTGGATACGGTGCAGGTGGATTTGGGTCTGGTTTGCTTTTCCTGGTTTTAGGGGTACCCTGCATCAATCCTCTCACTCACACTGAGGGGCATGTTCTCTCAGCCACCGAGAAACCACAAACAGCCCTGTTGTGTCTGCCTGGATGAGAAGGGTTACAGACCTAAAAAGAGTAAGATCCCCAAGGATGCTGAGGCTGCTGAGGACCTGGACATCCAGACGGAGATGGAGCTCCACATCTGGTAAAGATACCATAAGGACTCAAGAAAGAACAAGAAGGGGAAGGTGGAGGTCAGGGACGCACACGGAATCTGGCCAGAAATAAGCTTCTGGGTGGGGCTAGAAGATGCTGGGGCTTAGAGAAAGCACTGGACGGGGAGGGGTGGGGACCAGGGCAGCTGAGCTGCCCAGATGCTGCACACGTGTGAGTTAATGAATGGACCAGAGGAGGCAGCCCTGCCACAGTGCCTGGGCACAGTTCTACATATCAAGGTGATTCCCATGTCCAAGCCATCTGCGCAGATTGAGATTCTGTACATATGAAATGCGTAATGGGGACACGCTGATCAACCAGTCCACATTTCCAACCACAGGACTGGCTGACAGCGGGTTAGAAATAACCAGGTGTGAAAGGCTAAAAGTCGTGTCATATACTGGAACTCATTACCAAGTTAAGTCAAGACTCTTCTGATCTAAACGTTTTTGACAACCAGGTAGATAATCATCACTCTGAGACAGGTGGGCGAAGTTCTGTTTTGAGATGGGAGACTGCTAATTACTCTTCAAGACTTTTCCCCTGTGATTCTACAGAATATGCAAATAACATTTAAATCGCTTCATTTAAAAAAATATTCCGTTGTATCTTTTCATAACAACAACAAGCTCTTTTTGATTCTACTCTTATTTTGACTTTGTTTAACAAAGCGTAGTCAAACTTTATCAGGAAAGTCTGTTATCAGAGAGGACGCAATGCTTGTGCCCGAGGTTCAGGACTGCCCTTGTCGATTACAGCGACAAATGGAGTGAATCTCGCGTGAGCGTCAAACCATCGGGACAGGCAACAACTGCTCCACCAGAAAAAGAACGTAAGTGCAAGGAGAGAGGATGAGACATCTGGTTTCAAACATTGTTCAATAGAAGGCCTGGAAGACCTGTGGGCTTGTCACCTAGAACAAATATGGTAGCCGCAACTCACCCATGTTTATTTATCGCTTTCCACTCTGTAGCCAGTCAGCAAATATTTATGGAAATGAATGAACATGTGAAAGCTACAGCCATCACAGAAGAAGGGTACTATAAACTATATGTCATGTTTTTGTACAGGTTGGAAAGTAAGAACCACCTGGGATCTGACTCACAGTGCTAATACCGAACTAATTTGGCACAAGTTATTTAGATTCACAAAGGCCACCCCACAGCACTCGTTCAGTTTGAACAGAACTTCTGAAAATCACAGCAGGAGTTTTCACCGTGTTCTTACTGTGAGCAGGAGGCTGGATTGAAGAACACTGGTTTCTCTCATTTAATCCCAACAGCAGCCTGGTGCCTCAGATACTATTAGTATTCCTTTATACAGATGAGGAGACTGAGGGTCAAAGAGGTGACATCCCTTGCCCAGGGTCACAGAGTCAGGAAGCGGTAGAGTTAGGCTAGGAAGATAGCATATCTGTCACCAGAACCACCACTTTAATCCTTACGCTACACTGGAAGGAGGGCTTGATTAAGACAACAGGCTGCTCACCTCCACTAACCCATGGTGACAAGAGAAAGCGAGGACCTCAAGAAATGTCTCTTCAGACTATTTTAGAATCACTGATTCCTCAGTCTCCCAGAGAGTGGCTATCCAATGTTAATATTTCTGACTTCGATACTTTCTTCACAACGCCTTTAGCACCTTGGGACGAAAGATACAACAAAAAGCAAATATCCAATCCCGTCAATAAAAGGCCACATTTCCCCTGAACGGAAGTTACACTCTGCTTTTCTCTTAGCCATCTTTTGAGGATTTATTAACCCTTTCAGGCCTGCCTGATGTCACATAGTGAGTTATCAATTCTGTTGACTGAAGAAGAGCTCTTTACATGGTCAAGAACGAAAAGGTGCAGGTTGTAAATTCTGGCCTGCCAGTCACCAAGGAAAAAAAAAATCTCTGGACTGTCTGAGCTGTTGAGCATCTCAAAGATTATTCAGTCCACCTGTTTATTTCTCAAATTCAAGACTAGAGAAATGGAGACATGGCACGCTCAAAGTCCCATAGCAAGGAAGGAGTAGATGCACGCTTAGGAGGTTTTTGTCCCTAGCAGAGAACACTATTTGGTGCCAATCACACTGGCGGTTTGTGGTCAGGTTCTGGTGTTCTGCATATTACTCAGGAACCACAGCTAACCAGACACCTTGATTCTTTCCATTCCAAACTGGGCATGCTCACATAGAGCTAGCGTGACGGGCGAGTACAGATGGGCAAGGCAGGTGTAGATTCTGCACCTGTGGCTTTGAGGGACTGCCAACACCAACATAAACAAGAATGAGCGTAACAACCTCTTGTTCCGAGGCACCAGTTAAGATCAAATTCCAAGAGGGGCTTGTGCCTGGGTGCCAACACAGGAAACAACAGCTGGCTGCAGGAGGTGCTTCTCTTTACTTTGCTCTAAAATGTAGCACGAGTTTGGGAGTCAGACAGACCTGGGCTGGCATCCTATCTGCCATGTACCACTGGGTACCACTGGGAGGCAAGTGACTTAACCTCTCTCAGCTCAGATTGGTTGTCTGTAATATAGGACAACAGCAGTATCTATACCCAATATAGTTGGTGTTACGATTAAATGACACGATGCATATAAAGCTCTCTGTATTTTCACCCGATAGCATAAAAATAATACGTTTTCACCATCACTACTATGATTGTTTCTACTCAGTAGGGTCTTTTAGCATATCTTCTAACATGAAGTTAAAAAGGTGAGTATTTTCAAAAGTATGTGTTAACTGATAGACTCTAAGATTAACATTCTAACACAGGCATTGATGGGTAAAGGTGAGACTTTGTCTGGCAAAATCTCACACCTGTGAATGAGTGAAGTGTTTTCTTTTCCAAAGGTCACAGAGAAATGCACAGAGCAGACATCAATGCTGAAGATTCCTTCTGCACTGCCACTTTCTCTCTTAGAGACTATTACTTATTCATATAGTGTCTTCTGACCAAAGTAAGGAAAGGAAAGACGCCACATCTGAATGCCACGTGTCTTTTCTACTCCGTCGTTCCCTGTGCGTACTTACTGTCTCAAGAACTACTGACATTTCTCATTTACTTTTGTGATGTCATTTCTTTAATGGCCTGAGACACAGAATTGTCAGTGACGACTGTGTACTCCCCATTAGGGAGTACACAGTCACTCGCTTCCCTGCTGCACCCTGCCTGGCTGTGGGAGTTGTCACGGTCCTTTGTCAAAAAAGCGTATCTCCTTGTTGGCAACATGGACCCATTTAGGGGGGTTTTATGGGGCTTCTCACAAGACAAGAATGGCTCAGAACAGGGGCAACAGGAACCACAATATTGAGGAGGAAGGGAAAGAAAGCTTTACCAGGAAACAAGGGCTGTGACTTCAGGCCGTAAAGCCAGCGTTGACAGGCCTGCCTGATGGCTGTTTGCGTCTAGGACCACCCTGGCACTTATTACCATGAAAAGGAGCTGACCGCGTTTGAGATTGGCAGGGAACACCAAAGAAGAAAGCGGATGCGAGAGTCATGGTCATTGCAGCCACAGCTGGATGGGACATTAGGCCACCCTCCCATCCCCACTGCACCCCCAACACCCCCAGCCTTTGTAATGCTACAAAGGTCTAAGGAAAGGAACTAAGAGTTGCATGTCAACTCCTGGAGCACACTTGAAGGCTGCTGTCAATACGAGAGCCAAGTAGGTGGCCCTGCAGATGCCCAGCAAGGGAGACGGCAGAGCCAGCAAATACAGGGAGACAGGGAGAGGGGCTCATGCCCTCCACCCCCATTACCCCAAGAATCACGGGGCAGAGGGCTCTCCAGCTGCACCCCCATCTCACAGTGTAACAGCTTCATAGTAAAGGGGAAAAATAAATTTTAACATTTAATATAGCAGCATATGAAATTAGTTAAGCAACCCAAATTGAGATTATTCTTGTTCTCCAAGAGTGTAAATATTACACTTTGCCTCCCCATCAAGAAAGAAACAAAAACCAAGAGAACATGCAAATGCAGCACCGGCTGAATTCTACTGTGGCCATATCCAGGGGTGCCCGGGAATCTGAGGCGTATCACCAGGCCCTGTCACCCCTCACGTGCCCTTGGATCCCCCCTTCCCAAGTGCATTGCCTGTTTTTGTAGGACTTCTTTTCCTTTCAAGGTTATACCCGGTGATTATTTGTAACCTGACTTCAGCAGAATAATGATGTTGGCACTTTTCAGGAAAGAGGTGAAGATGGTGAAAGAGCCCACCCCGAGCCTGCCACGGGATGATTTATGAAAGCAGTCTGGAAGACAGGGAGGGGAGTGGGGGAGATGTTTGTTCCAGGATCCCTGTTCTCAGCCGTTCCAAAGGTGAGTGAAGAAGTGTCTGAGTAAGTAATTGATGGGAAAGTTATGGGTGGTGGGAACAGTGACCAAAGTTTCCTGGTACTCTGAAGATGGACTGTGATGGAAGGCCCTAGCTGGAGGGTTCATGGCTACCTGGAAATGTCAGTCTGCCAGCAGATAGATGACACTGCTGGGGCAGACCCCCTTGACATGACTTACGTGACAGCCATAGGCTGTTAGTTAGGGACAGGCCTGGGAAGCTTAAGGCACCTTTGGGACTCCTTCGGTAGAAAAGCAATCCATGAAGTCTGTCTCTGGACTCTCATCTACCTAACCAGTGTCCACCGCTTGAACCTTGTCCTCTTCCCAAAGAAACTATCTATGTGTCAATCAGCCATTTACAAGACACCGGGACAGAGTGCATTTAATTGCCTTATCCAGTCTTGTTCTCTCTGCCCGGCTGGCCCTTCCTCCATGAGCTCGGTGTAAAGGGAGCATCTGTACAGGCTAGCATGCCAAATGTACTACACTGCAAAATTTACAATCTTTTTGGGGAAGTGGTTTATATAATTAATTTGCTTTTGGGTAGATATTAATATCAACCCCAGAACTGAGATGTGTATACATATATCTGAGCCTATATCCAGAGATATGTATGTCAGTAGGAGGGAAAAAGGTCATTTTAACCATTATTGAATTAGACGCTCATCCTCCAAATTTGTAGTGTTCTATTGGGAGTTCAGACACAGACAGTCACTCTCAATATACATTATTCAAGTCCTTTGTGGCTTGTCTCGTCACCTGTTCCTGCCCACCTTTCGGTAAAGAAATGGCTCAAAAGTACCAGTATGAAAGGACAAGATGAGAAGAAATAAAAATCAGCTAAAATGTAAATGGCTTACAACACGGAACACTTGGCATTTAAAGTGGATAAAATTGTGTTTGATGGTTTTCTGCAAATTTAAACGATTTTTACACTACTCTGAGATGTATTCAAATGGAAATCGAAGGATTAAGGCAAAACAGTGTGGCGGTTATGGACACGATTTGGGGACCAGTCAGACCTGGTTTGACCAGTACTATCTCTTCCTTTGCCATCTTCTGCAGGGTGCTTCACCACTGCAAGCATCTATTTCCAACTCTGTCCAACAGAGATAGAAATGATGGTGAACACGCATCTCAAACTTAACATGTTCAAAGCAGAAGTCCTGATCTTCCTCCACAAATCTGTTCTTCCTATAGACCTCCCAATTTCAACTGATGGAAACCATTCTTTCACTTGGCCAGTCCAAAAAACTTGGAGTCATTTGGACTCCATTCTTTCTCTTGTACCCCACATCTGAACTCTCAGCTATCCTTCGGCACTACCTTTTTCTGTTTTTTGTTTTTTGTTTTTCTGGACATAGGGTTTCACTCTGTCACCCAGGCTAGAGTGCAGTGGTGTCATCATAGCTCACTGCAGCCTCAACTTCCAGGCTCAAGTGATCCTCCTGCCTCAGCCTCCTGAGCAGCTGGACTACAGGTGCACACCACCATCCCTGGCTAATTTTTCCTATTTTTAGTAGAGATGGGGTCTCGCTCTTGCTCAGGCTGGTCTTAAACTCCTGACCTCAAATGATCCTACCACCTTGGCCTCCCAGAGTGCTAGGATTACGGGTGTGAGCCACTGCGTCCAGCAACACTACCTTAAAGATCCATCAGAATCCTACCCCTTCCCACCACCTCCCCTGTGACCACTCATCTGAGCCACTGCTGTCTCTCATCTGAGTTACTGCAATGGCCTCCTCATGGTCTCCCTGCTCCCTACAGATGCTCCTCCTATAGCCTCCCCTGAATTCAGAAGCCAGAGTCATCCTTTTAAAACAAATTCTTGTTCCTATTCAAGCCCCCCACCCCACCACCACCTTCACTATCAGTGGCTTCCTATCTCACTCAAAGCGAAAGCAAAGATCCTTCCAATGGTCTAACCCTCTCCTTTGCCCCACAAGCTGTATCAGCTTCACTTGTAATTACCTGTTCTACTATTACAGCCACACTGGCCGCTTTGCCATTGCTAAGACATGGCTGGCACACTCCTGCGTTCGAGTCTTAACCTGCAATACTCTTCTCCAGGATACATACGTGGCTTGCTTTTGTATTTTCCCATAGCATTGCTCAAATGTCACCTATTTAATGAAGATTTCCCCAAACCTCCTTAAAATTATAATTCCCACCCCCTCTTCCATGCTATTCCCTATCCCTCTTCCCTACTTTATTTTTATCTATGGCACTTATTGTCTTCTTTCATAATATGTATTTTATTTTATTTTATTTTTTTTATAATTTCTCCCCACTCTCCAATAGAATATAAACTTGATGAGTTCAAGGGTTTTTGTGTTTTGTTCACTCCTATATCCATAGTGCCTAGAACAGTGCCTGGTTTATGGAAAACACTCAAACGTTTATGGAATGTACAAATGAATGCATGAAAGAGTGAATAAATAATATCCGAAAGAACCCAGAGCCGCTTATCTCACAAGAATATTTAAGGATTAGGTAAACATTCTGCACAATGCTCAGTTTATTGTCAGAACCAAATAAACAACTATTGCTCTCTCTTATCTCTTGTGTCCATTCAGTCCAAAACTGGCCAAGTACTCTTGTGGTTTAATATTTAATTCATAGCTACATGACTAAATACTGCACAGGGGACATCTAAGGGGAACTTTATCAGAGAATATATTCTAAGACAAGCAGACAGCAGGCAGAAGCTTAGAGCTCAGAATGTTTCACTGTCCTGCAAACGTAAGACTAACATTCAAAGTTCAGCTCTGAGCCATGGATACCGCCATATACCCTGAGCGTCATATACTATTGTTTCTCCTCCCCAAAGATGCCACCTTAGAGTGTACTTTTGTCATGGAAAAATGTAGACATACAGACTGAAAATAGAATACAAAGAAATGCAACAATGGACAAGACTGGATCCTATCAAGGCCGAGTATTTTTTAATCTTCATTCTGCCTGGGAACATCTAAAAGCAAAAAACTGAACTCTCACACTTGTTTCAAAACGATGTGTCTCAGTTTATCCTGACCTGATCTTTTTTTTTTTTTTTTTAAGTTTTCTTTCATTTAGAAAAAGGCTCTCAAAGTATAGGATATCCAGGATTATAAAATCAACATCAAACCCAAGATTTTGTAACTAGAGTGAACTCAATAGAATGAAATTATGGCCATGCTCCTGCACACTCTCTATATAGCCAGCCACCACCAAGACTCTCTCTTACGTGGAGTACTTGTTACCCAGATATCAGGATCAGGCTATGTCCGGGAAGACCTAGTGTTCGTAGCTCAGCAAGACCTTTCCTTATAGATATTCTAATCCTCATCATGCTAGGGCACTGTAAATGTCCCGGGGGAAGCTGCTGACCTGTCTCAGAGCTCTGGTCTGAGATTGCTAGGTGACCAAGTCTAATTTTTGAGTTTCTTTGAAATACAAGTAAGTGTAAAAGTGTCCTATTCAAAAATGCAAATATTCAGCTACCTCTGACTTGTGATAAGTATAATAAACAAAACCAGGAATCTGGCTGAACACCCTTGGGAAACATTCAGATCCCAAGGACTCAGCTTTGGGGACTTTTACAAAGCAGAGGAGGCTAAACCAGTTTCCACTTGGGCAAGGGCTTGTTTCTTTTACGTGTCCCAAATCAAAATGAGTGTTTCTAGAAGTTTTGAAAGCACTCCCAAAAAAGGCAGCAAGAAAACATGGGGCTTTGTATTCCATCAGGTCTGGATCCAAGAATTCCCGATTGTATGATGCTGGGAAACTTGTTTAACTTCCCTGCGTCTCAGTTTTCCTAGCTGCACAATGGACATCTTAAAACGCGCTTTGCAAGGATTCCATGAGGATTAGCAACAATGCATTCAAAGCATCTGGCCCAGGCTGTGGCTCACAGCATATGTTCAATAAACGGGGCCTTTGTTATTATTTTCCACTTCCAGTCAAAGCCATCGGGCTGATTGCAGATGAGCACCTTTATGCGCCACATCAGGAAATGTAAGACAATCAATTGGTCATCAACTGCTGACTGTGAAATGGAGAAACTCCTGCAATCACAGAAGCGAGCTTTCAGTGGTGGCTGCGTGTTCTCATTTTTTTTAAGGGAAGATCTGCACGTGCTCAATTTATAGCCTAGAATCACTGGTACGATTATATTTAGGCAAAATTCAAAATTTGGTGTCTAATTTTAAAAGGCTTTTGACATAGTCCATTGGCAATTTAATATTCTAATTAATTCTGGAAGGTGACGCTCCCTGCCTTATGAAGAACTAAGATCTCTTCTATGTTGGGCACCAGTACATAGGTCTGTTTTTAAATAAACATTTCTGTGGTCTTCCATCAAATAAAGTTTGAGCATTGTGGGGAAAATCCAATGTTTCATTAGAGCTTAGGTCCCACCATAAAACTTTTGAGGTTGATGACAGTGTCTTGGGTTGACCTTGTTTGCCTTTCCTCTACCGATAGATTTCTTCTCCAGTGGAAAGCTTTGGAGTCACTCTTAGTGTTTATGGCCGTTGCTAGTGATCTTTTTAAAAGAAAGGAATTGAGATTGATTTTCCTTCTAGGACTGAGAGATACATCATCTAAAATGTTCTCTGGCCCTCTGATCTCAGGGTTGCACCTGCCATTCTGAGTGTATATATGTGTGTATGTCTGTGTGGCATGGAGGTTGGGCTTGGTAAATATATAGCATTTACCATCTTCAGAAGCAGGAAAGATTTGCAATGTGGAAAAGAAGAGGTATGGAGAGGTAGGACTACAGACACTTTCTTTCCCAGAAGTTTATGTACAGAAAAACCAAGTTAGAATACACACATAGGTAAAAGCTCATCACCTATGTATAGTTTCTTCTTATAGGTTAAAAAAACAAAACAATTTAGCTGGTGGGAAAATAGCTGATTGTGAAAACATGATCTCTACAACATAACAATTTGTCTTCCTTGAGAGGAGGAAGAGAACAATTTCATAATCTCAAAGATTTCTCTGACTTAAAAAGCAGGGATTTCATATCAAACATGTTTGGGAAATGCTGCAGATTATATCCACTAATTCCCCTAAGAATATGTAAAGTGAAATTCTGCCGTGAAAAATCCATAGAACTACCAGGGATTGCTGTTGCCCCCAGGGGACATCTGCCAGTGTCAGAAGATATATTTGGTTGTTACAACTGAGAAGGTGTGCTATTGACATCAAGTGGGAAGAGGCCAAAGATGCTGATAAATACCCTACAATACCCAAAACAGTCCCCCAGATAACCAAGAATTATCTGGTCCCAAATGTCTATAGAGCCAAGGTTGGGAAACCCTGCTTTATACCTATTCACCATCCAGGTACCTCTGTCTTATCCCTAATCACAAATTCCCAGATAAAAGGCTCTCTAGAATTAATCCTACTTTTAGAAGAGTTCTCAAAAGAGAAACCCACTCCACCTGGACACTCAAGTCTGCACAATTCCTAGACATTGCTGGACTACTACTTATGAGATGATTCTGTCATCAATGAGGGAAGCCCTGTTTGAAACATAAAAAGGAACCCACATGTATGAACTATCAGTGCTACTGGAATAATCCTAATGTTATGAACATGTTGAGGAATAACCCTTGTTTCCTTAGAAATGCCCACCCCCATTTACGCCATTTTTTCCAAAGTCCATCACTCTTGCTGAAGTTGCCATGTGGAATTTCTATCGATCATTTTGGGCCCATCTGTACACATGTACAGTATCTGTCCCCTGTTTCCACCTCCATCCCCTCCCTCAAGTGAGTGATGCTACTAATTGGTTTGCAAATTCACAGTGTGCTGGGACAAGTTTGAGACCTCGTATTTTCAGCCTATCCTTGAAAACCTTGTTTGGATTGGGCTGCCCTTGATGGTTTCCTGGGATTTCACATACGTTGTATGGGAAATTCAACTCTCCGGGACAAGAGCTTTTTCTAACTGGTGCCATTCCACAGGGCTTGCAGCTGTGACTTTCAGCTTTCACTTCCGAATATGACTGCTCCCTCTCCTCACCAGAGGTACCCATGCTGACACTATTTCCAGATTTGGGGGGAGACACTTCTTTCTTGTTGGGGGCCGTGCTGTGCATTTAGGATGCTCAGCAGCATCCCGGGCCTCCCCACACTAGATGCCAGTAGCCCCTCCATCCCCATTTGTAACAACCACGACCGTCTCCAGACATTGCCAAATGTCCACAGGGGGAAAAATCACCCCCTGATTGAGAACCACTGAATTATCCTAAGGTTCTCAGAAAGGCCTTCAGCAAGTTTTCAAACCCGAATTGATTTTAATTGACTTGGCGGTGGCGGGGCACACAGACCCTCCCTGTGGATGGGGGTTGTAAAGGGCCTGCCGAACATCGCTGTGACAGCGTCAGGGGCTGAGGCCAGACAGGTTGTGAAGCCCTGGTCTGTGGAAAACGTGACGTATACAACATGAAATCAATTCCCACACACAACAATGAACAATGAACAAACACGCTCCTCTGGACAGTACTTCCTCCCTGACATCACGTCCGTGACCCTCCACCCGAAGGGGTTCCCGGACACGTCACATCTGATTCAAAGACAACCAATGAGAAGGAAATAATGATCTCACCCAGAAAGGACAAAGAGCAACGCAGGAATAGGTGAGTTGGCTGGGCGAGGGCTTTTTATTAAACTCAAGGAAAACAAACAGCGCACATTTTTGGGAAGAAACTCTTTAGTTTTCAAAGGAATCTGGACTTTGGGTACCAGTGGACAGAAACAGGGGGAGTCTGCGTAAGGTCAGATATTTATTGGAATTTAGTGGCAAGACTTACAACAAAGTTTTGTGTTTCCCTGAGAAAAGGGAAGCAAAAAAAAGCACCATTCCCAGAGGCCTTTTGTTTCAGCTGCATGGGTGGGAGGGGGTGGAGGGAGGAAGAGAGAAGGAAACCAGGAAAGACAAAATCATGGAAAAAAGCCAAGGAAAAAGTAGGAAAGATTCTGTTTCCACTGAACTCTCAGTGCACCACCCCCTCTTTTATTATCATGTTATAGTGAAAATCTGAGATGAAAAACAGCTTCCTAAAATGTGCCAGAATGTTTAAATTAGTGAAATAAATCCAGATCTACTCTTTACTTCCTTGTGAAGAAAAATACACTCTGAACATATTTGTTTCTTGAAGTTTTTAAAAAATAACTTATTTCAAAAAATTTCCAACTTAGAGAAAAATTGTGAGAACATCACAAAGTCCCTTATGCCCTCAGCCAAAGTCCCCAATCACCAATATTTCACATTTGCTCCTCCCATCTCTGTATGTACCAGTACCATTTTGTCTTTGCTTGAACAAGTTGAGAGCAATTTGTAGACATAATGTCCCATCATCTCCAAAACTCTAGTTTCCTCGAATCAAGGACACCCTCCTACATAAATACCATACACCTCTCCAAGCCAGAGTATCGCTATTACTACACCACCACTGAACAATCCTATGTCTTTAATGATGCCCTCCTACCAGTTAGCTCTGTATTTCCATATTTCTAGACCAGTGTGATAGGGAATTTAGCTCCCGAGTAACTGAGCTCATTCATTCATTCAGTGATTTCAACACTGTTTATAGTATGCCTACTTTGAGTAAGGCATCAAGCTTGAACTGTGGACCTCATTAGCCGGAAGAAAATTAAGGTTTGGGGCAATTAAATAAATGATTTGGGAAACAATTTGCACTTGAAATGTGATGGCTGTGTCTACATTTCTTCTTCTATCCTAGATAAGATTAAGGAAGCAAATGGACCCATTCTGTGTTTTTCCTGTTAAATTTCCCTTCTCTTTATCTTACCAGTTTCCCAAACCATAACTATGTTTTATCATTCACCTGCCACATGCACTAAGGAATACAGTGGTAGTTGGGAGAATGAGGGGTGAAGGAAGGAAGAGAATGCAAGGCCAGGTCTCAAAGCGGCTGACTGTCCTACCAATGGAGACAAATAAGACTTAGCATTGTCGAAAGGAGAGAGCAACTCCTGTAGCTTGGTTTTAGCTCAGGAACTAGTTTGGAAGACCTTTCAATGCATTTAATGCATTTTACTTCAACCACAGAATTACTAGTATGACAGCATTTTTAAATAAATTTTAATTTCATCGTTTTTCATAATTCACCATGCATGGCATCTTTCTATAACCTCATTGCTGCAAACATTTACAAAATCTCATCTCTAACAAAATTTGATCTATGATCCTAATTATCTATATATTTATTGAATAAACACTTTTATTACCTCAACTTTTTCTGTTTCTCTTTGTATATTAAAAATGTCATAAATATCACCCAATGTGTGCTTAATAAATACCGGATGCTGTTTTCTCAAAATCTTCTAAAAATTCTAAATCTTGCTCTTTACCTGGTTTAATTTTAAAAGAAACAATTTTCTTCATCCCCAATTTGCTTTGCTCATCCTCTGAGCAAAATCTGTAAATGCCTCAATTAATTCCAGAGTGTTTCAAGCAGTTATTACTCTGGGATAACAAAAAAAATCTTAAAATTGTAGACATCCTCTTTCCACAGAGGTCACATGTCACAATTTCACCAACTACACAGTGATATGAGGGGATTATATCTTGGCTAAAACCAGTGTTTGAAAGTCAGAAGAAAATTCTGGGTTTGAATCCTGCTTCAGCCACTTGCCAGCAGCGTGACCTAGAATCAAGTAGTTAACTTTTCTGACGCTGCTGACTTCATCGAGTAGAGAGGATTAATTTAGACAATGTGGATAAACTGTGTAGCATAATTCCTAGCACAAAGTAAATGCTGCAAAATGTAAGTGATCGTTATATTAAAAAATCAAAGTCCTCCCTATAATTATGGGAGGAAACACATTGTGCAAAATTAAGTAGAGGAAAATCAGCTCTTTTGTGGATAACTGAAGCTACAATATTAAATCATTCACTTTCTATTTCAGAAGAATATAGCTTAGGGAGAATTATTTGAATTATTTCTCACTTTAGTGCTTAGACAACCTGATACTGAGCATAATAGACTAATAAATGCTTCTAAAAAACACACTACCTGCTGGGTTATAGTTTAATTCAGAATGTTGCCCTCAAGGGGGAAAGAAAAAACACTTCATCTGGACACTGGAAAAGAGAACTGATGACATCATCAGTCAATGTGCAGTCAATGTTGTTACATGCATTTCATTGTTGGGGGGGGTTTAATATAGGGTATAAATGTGAATGAACCCATATGGGTTTTGTTAACACTGCAGAGGCTAAGTTTTGTGAAGTGACAACAATTATAGTGCTGGAGTAGACATTGCCTCAATTCTGTTTCTTCTGTGTCTTTGAAACAGAGCCCTGCAAAGCTAATCTGCTCAACCTTCACCTACCAAGTTCAGTGACTATGAAAAGCTGCCTTCCCGAAACTTTTCCTTCAAAGAAGGAATGATCTCTTGGAAGTCAAGCTTCTATAAGGTTGCTACCTGGTGCTTTCTACTTTTGCCTTCTCTTAAAGAGCATCAATCAAGCCTTGCCCTTTCAACCCACTGAACACATAAACATGCTTTCTCCTTAACTGAACTTACTGCCACGATGAACTTGAACTCTGAGATGCACAAGAGGAGAGTTTGTTTTAACAGCTGCTTTTACAATGAAAGCCCTGGAGTTACTACTCTCAAGACAGCTGGTTCGTATAGGCTGTCTTTTCACTGTCTTCTGTTTTTTCTAATGCCCAGCTGTCAGGGAACACCCACCAAAGTTTTCCAAAGCAAAGGCACAAAACACAAGAAGACTAAGAGAATGCTAATCATCGGATGCAAGGGCATCCTACACAGGGACTCCCTACATGCTGACGTGGGGTTTTTCTACCCAATTTACAAGTTTATTGATTCCTTGGCTAGTTTATTATCAATTGCTAAAGATGTTCTGGTGCCTGAGGTTGCCCTAATATGGTAGCCACTGGTTACAGGTGGCTATTTAAATTTAGAGTAAATAAAATTAAACAAAAAAACACAATTTCCTTGTCATTTATCCACATTTCAAGTGCTCAATATTGGCCACACGTGGGTAGAGGTTTCCATATTGGAAAGCAAAGAGAGAAAACATTTCCATCATTGCAGTAAGTTATTGGACTCTGTTGGTCAAGGCATAACCTCTGTCTTGTAAGAGAAAGGGATGCAGCTCTTGCTAAGAATGATAGGTTTCTGGGTTCAGCCAATATGAGTTATCTTCCCCATACTACCCCACAGACATACTTCTCTTTTTATAAATTTTCTATTTTATAAATTTCTAGAAAGGGACGTTGAGCACATTAAACCCATTCACGCCAATGATCCCACTTTAGGGGAAATAACAACAAGAAGCAAAGAAGATGGTGTGGCAATCCACACATTCCAGATCTTTTAATTGGTATCATTCAATAAGAAAGGAGAAATGGACCCTCAGACCATGGAGGCTGGGGACCCCAGCAGGGAGAAGGCAGAAAATCAGGTCCTCCACTGATCCTGCCTCTCAGACCACTGAACCCACCTTTGAGTTCTAATGTCGCAGTGAATAGAAGCATATTCCCTGATAGGTTTTTAAAAGTTCCATGCCATCAGCTAGGCAGCATTTATCACTGAAAATGACTGGGCGATTGCACATTTACAAGATAGGATTGCTAATTTATATGTATTGAACAAACATCATCAGCAACCATGAAGATTTATACCCTAATAGCACTTTTTATTTTTGTGGTGGTGGTGGGGCTGCCAGGAAAAAACAAATTATCAGGTCTTTAATTATATGTATTTAGTTTTCTTCATTTAATACTAAAATTTCTCTTGCTCCATTAGAATGAATAGGTCTGTCTTATTTATTATTATAACCTTAGCACTTAGTACAGTGCCTGGCCCACAGTAGGCACTTAAAGAGTATTTGTTGAAAAATGAATAACTTTTTTAAAGGAAAAACTCATAGTTTTTTACTACTCCACCCCCCTCCCCAATAAAATAAATCGTCTTCAACTGTTGTCACTAATCGCCAGGATTCCCTCCCAGCCAATTCCACTTGGACTCAAGTTCTACCTCCCACTCCACATTCCAAAGTTTCTATTCCTTTCAATTCCAGAAGGGCAACTCCATGACACAAGACAGGGAGAGGACCTACACTCCTCCTCAGAACCAATAACCTCCTACCCTACTCCTCCCCATGTTTGGAATTTTTAAGCCCATACAAATAGAAATCTGTCAAGCTACCATGAAACAGCTATCAGAAAGAAAGAATTGAGTCTTTCATAGGCATACGATCACTGTAAATACTGAAAAAAAAATATTAAAAGCTTGCAAAGCATTATCTCCAATGAAATAGATGCAGGCAAGTGTTCTGATTATTCTGAACACACTGGAGATGAATTCTACACCGAACTCAAGTAAACTTTGTAATTCCACATGTCGTAAGATTTTGCTCCCCCAAAACTGTCTTATTTTTTATATTCCATACTGATATAGCCAAATAACGTGGCTCTTATTTCTTTTTCACAAGTGCTGGCAATATGTTTAAAATGTGTCTTCATTTTAGTAAAAATACAATATGTATTAAAAACACATATGCATTTAATGTGATATTCCTTATAGTCAAAATCTTGATATCATCTTCCTAACGTGGCTAAAATTGTACCTTTAAAATGAAAGAGGGGGATGTTTTGCCATTCCCTTGACGTTTCTCATAATTGCTGGTTATGGGAATTTACCCAATGACAGTAATGAGTTTGAATTTTCTGTTGTTGGAGTCAAATGGATGATGTCAAAATTAGCTAAGTAATATTGAGGTTAGATAAAGTTTGAGTTTTAGGCATATCCTTTTGTGAATGCAAAAAGGAGCCTACAATTGATTCTGAACATAGGCTGTTTCTTGCTACGAAAATAAGATTGATATAGTCAGCACACTGACCCTGAGGTCATATCACTGAAGTAGATTATCACTTTGTCCAATGGGTTTGAAAAGCACCTCTCTCACGGGGTAGAGCAAGAGCATTAATGTGATGCGTGTTTGCTTAACTTGGCCTGGTATGCAGTAAATACTCAGTAGAAGTTAGCTATTATTGTCATCATTGCCTTCGAAGAAGTCATCTTATACTTTACCTTATTAAAAAAAAGTCTGACTCATATAGGAACCCCCTTATTTTGGTCCTTTCACTTACAAGTACCGTAATAAACTATAGTGCAAAATGGAGGCTCAGCAGGGAAACGAGGTATCATTAGGCCTCCGGGGTCACTTTTATGATTTAGATTTTTTTGAAAAGGGTAGGCTCTCTTGAAATGTCCAAGTTTATTGCTATAGTGCTTTTCATTTTTCTTCAATATGCAATGTTTTCTGAAATGTAACGCAGGTGCACAAATAACAAAATTGACAAATGTTGTAAGACTTTTACAGTGATCTGAACACAAGAAATAAGGTGTAATCAAATTTATGCACATTGGATTTGCTTTTTCCTGTAACTAGCTTCTCTTCTGTGTTCAGAACCATGTCTTCTAATCACTCGTTTTGTCTTCTGGCTATGTTTTATCATTATCTACAAATTCAATAAATGGAACATTCATATTTCATAGTTGAGACTCAATGACTCAGGACAGCAGAATTAGAAAAGAAAAAATATCCAACAAAATGTTAAGCCTCATACATTTTTGTTTATATAACTAAGCATCATTTCCAATTCAGAAATATTTTGTAAAGTATCCCTTTAAAATACATACTTTGAACTATCCAATTACATAAAGCTTGACACTTGGCTACTCAGATTTGAGGGAGGCATTGTACAGGTTGGAGAAAATTTACAAAATTAAAATGCATCTTCTTAAACCAAAAGAAACATATACATTCATTTCTAATTCACACAGCCTACTTGTCTTTACAGTCTGCTGATAAACACTGATTTTTAAACATTGCATATAAAATTAAATAACATGAAAAAAATAAATATGCTTTATTATATAAACACATAGAAATCTGTACTGCTCAAAATATTCAGAAAATACTAGGCTTGGCTGCTTAAAACCGTGTTTAGAAAACATGGTAGTGATATTTACAATCTTTATTTTTTCTACAGGATAGATGCAGTGAAGTTATAAAACACTGATGTCAAACATTTTCTCTTCCTACCTATAGAAGCTGCAAACTTTAATACGAAAATGAGGTAGATACAAATTCATAAGTTGGCCAGGCAGAAACAAAAGCACAGTTCCTCCGTGAGCTCATAAATTCTCATTATTTGGGTTGACAAGCATTATTCCAATGCACCTAAAGGCAAGGCTCAGAGAACACTTTCAGGTTTGTCATAAAAACCCAAACAAGCAATTTCTCCTAAGGAAAACCACAGTCTCCATGTCGATCAGCAAGCAGACACATAGCAGTGCACAAAGGAACACTAAAGAACCATCTCGGATACACAATATCACCTAGCAGACTTTTCAACTTTAATTATCTAGATGAATTGGCTTACTCTAGAATGCTCTGGATTTTTAACCTACTTTCTGCTGTGGTTTGACAGAATAGGAGCTCTCCTTCCAATTTATCCCTCTAGCCATGGGATGTGTGCATTGACTACTGAGGATTTTCCTGGGACTGGCTGCAGGAGGGGATGGAAAGGCATGTTAGTTTAAGACACTTATTTTTTAAAAAAATTACCAAAAAAGAGTCCAAGGACACATTTTTTAAAAAGATAAAAAAGGCTGAATTTTTAGAGGATGTTTTTCAAAATCATGATTCTTACATCTGCAATGACTTGAGCTGGAACCAAATGTCGGTCTAAAATGGGTACTTGAATTCTAAATTCAGAGAAGCTTCATTTTGGGGACTGTGGAAGCCAAATTAACAGTGATGTGGGGTTTCTCTTCTAAATGCTGCTCTCTAGTAACAAGTGTTGAAGTAGGCTATCTCCATTTTGACCTTGGAGAGGGCTAACTCATGCAGCAGCAGTTGCTCCTTGACATTATCTACTGCGTGGGAGTACTTGGGGAGAGAAAGCAACCAGGCCGAAGGACTAATTGCTACTCTTGGTCTCTAATAAATCTAATTTGCTTTCTGTTGAAAGCAACATGTTAGCACCTCAAATATACTTTTCATTGTTGTTAATTTCACCGTCAGTTACAATGGTGAAGCACCATGGAAGTGGCTTTTATGGCTATTAACACAATTCACTGAGGTATGCTGAAATTTAGAATTACTAAGATATACCAAAGCATCCACAGAAATAAACAGAAAATTAAACTCAAAATCCTACAGTAAGAATCTGAAAGACTGTCCTCTCGCACACATAGTTAGGAAAAGTCATATATTATAAATGTATCTATTTAAAGAAAATGCTTTTGATTTAATTTTTTTCAAAATCACAAGTAAAAGCCTTGCAGAAGTGGTCTTGCTTTTAGACTGTAGAGGTTTTAAATATATATTTGAATAATGATCACTTTATAAAGAAAGCATTAAAATAACATATGCAGCAAAACTATTTTAAAAATCCACGTACTTGCTCCTGTGCATATTAGAGTATTAGAATTTCTCTCTTTCTCTCTCTTCCTCTGTTTCAAGAAAACTATGTGCAGGCCCAAGAAGAACAACAGCATTAAATAAAATTCATGTCTTCAGTTAAAATAATTAGCAGTTCATGTTTTAAAATTTAAATATTTATGCTCTTAAAATATCTGTGGGGGAAACTGCATAAAAAAATTGAGCTGTATTCAGAAAATGTTCAAGGAAGAGAATGCTGCGGAAATTAATGTATAATTCTCTAAGATTATGTTGTCTCCCTTTTTTCCCAAATAATTCTTCCTAAGAGAAAAATATGGGATGATCAATGGAATTAGAGTTTGGAGAAGGGAAATACAGATTTCTTTTTTTTATCAAACCACAGGAGTATGCAATGAAGAATCTTGTGTAACCCTTTCTAAGGGTTAAGCGATTTTTGTTGTTGTTGTTCAAAATTAATGAAATACTACTTTTTAGAGAGCCAGTAGACTTTTGAAACATAACTCTTGCCAGTGTTGCTATTGGTTGAGTGAACAGGGTGAAAACATAATGAGCTCAAGAGGGGAAATTTTATGAAAAATAACGTGTAATAGGTGATTAGGGAAGCTGGGAATTTCAGAGGATGTTTATGAGATTCTAAGGTTATTTCTGATCCTCTTCAAAAATGTTCATTTTGGAAGGGTGCCAGTATTGTAGGCAAAACGTACATCTGATTCACAGTAGCATTTTTTAAGCTCTTGAATAAAATCCTTAGAACCCAGATAAATAATACCAGATGAGATAATGCTCTAAATTCTTCTGGATTTCTACTTAATACAAAGCACAGTGGTTATATAGCTAGTGTTATACCTGCAGATATAACCTCAGACATTGAAACCCTTGACTCTTAGAAGCGTCAACAAGTATTAACCATGTCACTTCACTTAATCTGCTCTTTAGCTGGTTTCAGAAATGGTTAAGACTTTTCCTCAGAACCATATGAAATAAAAAAGGCTCTGGATATGACTTACTATAGTACTAAATTCAGCTTCAGTGCAATTAATGTATTTACAGGACCGTTTATGCTATTTACATGAAACAGCCCTAATGGCTACAGCGCTTATGGCACAATTTAGCCAAAGTCTTATTTTGACACAGCCGATCCTTCTGTTTGCCAAGAGCTGCCCCAGAAGTCTGCTTAGTATTTACAGTGGCAAACCTGTCTCACCATGTCAGCTGCCAGCTTAGCAGATAGGAAAGAAAGACTAGGACCAAAGCAGGAAAAAAAAAAAAAAAAGAAAAAAGAAAAGGTCTCAAATGGGCTTCCTGTCCTGCTGGAAGAGAGAGAACATTTCAGACACCATAAAAGGCACCGGGTCACTGATTCCACTGTTGGTCTTTTGCATTTTCAAAAGAATTTTAGTCTATTTTGTGGGCACAGTCTTGTGGTGATTATGTTGAGACTGGTACCCGAGTTACACCGAGGCAAATTATAGTCACCGAAGAAAAAATTGCTTTGGCCTCAATAAGCAGGTATCTTTCCCCAAAGTCAAAACTACCATAGCTCAGAAAAGGAAAGAATGTCTGCTATTGAATTGTCTGCTGAAATCACTATATATGTACATGCACAGTTCTTCTAGGAAACGGCAGCTGCTTCGTGGCACCAGGTCCTGTATGAGGTACACGTATTCCGTAAAGTCACTTTGGCAATATCATAAAAAGTTAATCCTATTGTGCGTCAATATGGAGAAAATATTAGACTAGTTATAGCATAGTTTCCGGGATGCCCTTGTGAGTATGACATTTATCTGTCACCGAGGAGTGCCCCTGAATACCTTGCAATTAGAGAGTCTGGTTAACAAACATTAATAGTTAGGGCCGTACCGAGTTCCAAGGGCCGGCACTCCATGCAGCATCTTGCGGACAAGCATGTGTGTTACACTGCTCGCGATCGGGAGGCTTATCAAGAATTTCACAGCTCAAATCTGGAAACCGTTCCCCGTTGGACCGCTGACAGACCACCAGTCTTGTTCGCATGCCTCCACCACACAGCTTAGTACACTGGAAGAACGAAAAGAAAGGCTGCAGTTATTTTGTCTAAATGGTGAATGGCAAATTTTCTTTTCTCCCCCAAGAAACATTTCCTAGCCAAATTCTATTCTGGCATGGGGCAAGGTAAGTCTCTGATAGATGGAACCAAGTCAAATTATTATTCAAACAGTGAAATGTATTAACAGACTAAAGCTCTCCTGCCTTAATGGTAGGTATTGGTTATTGAGTGCTTTCTCTT
Organism: Propithecus coquereli; assembly: GCF_000956105.1. Lineage (NCBI taxonomy): Eukaryota > Metazoa > Chordata > Mammalia > Primates > Indriidae > Propithecus > Propithecus coquereli. The sequence continues at coordinate 27,065,282 of NW_012133857.1, forward strand.
CACTTGTACTAATGGCTTTTATATACATTATCTCATCAAGAGGAGTATAATTATTTGCCTCATCTTATATGTGGGGCAACTGAGGTTCAGAGAGGTTTATTAACCTGATCAAGGTCAATCAGTTAGCAAGTGATAAAGATAAGATTATCTGAGGTATACAAAACCAAAGCAAAAAAAAAAAAAAAATCCAAAGCAAAACCAAAAATAAACAAACAAAAACTACTCAATACCAAACAAAAGAGATAGTGACTTAGCCAGTATTATTTTCTGGCAACTTCTAATAAGCCGTCACGAATCTTTGGCTATTCTCTGACTCCAATCTCCATAGACCTTTATGACGCTAAAACATTTTACTCTCTCTCTGAATCTTAGGACAACTATGACCTCCCCCAGGATGACTAAACAGCGTGGTGGGAACGTTGGATAAAGTTCTGACTCTTGGCTAGATCCAAACTTCTGAGGCAGGAACAAGTTGTATTTCTTGGACAGTGCTGCTGTGCTCACATCCAGGAACACTGACATTTGGTCTCCCTGCTGTGTCAAGGCCAGATCTCCCACAGAATTTGGAATGATCTGGTCCGTGCTGACAGCAAGCATCCCAGCAAATTCGTGTACTCTCCTGGCTTGGATTCAATTACAGAAGCTTAATCACAGGCCTCACAGGACAGAACTTTTCGAGGAGTTTTAGGAAACCCACAACAAACGAGTCACAAAGCCTCACACCCCTTTCCTTCCCTTCAGTAAAGCTCTCCAGAATGACATAACTGTCAATGAAAGTCAACAAAAATCTGCTATGACTGCCTAGGACTACTAGATTACGTGTATGAAACCACGAGATGTGGACACACGATTTCAGTTAGCCACGGGTGTGGACTAACATGCCCATCAATCTCATTTGTCTTGTTTTCCCTCTTGGCACTGGGGCTTCCAAGGTGTTAATTCTCATGTTTTACCAGATAAATCTTACAATCAAGAGAGAACAACTCAACAAGCTTTAAGTATGTACTCTCTCTGTGGATTACAATATATCCTTCGTAAATTGAACATAAAATAGTAAGCATCTAAGACCTATATATAATAGGTATAATAGGGGCTCAAAACTCCATTTAATAATAATAGTACCATTAATGATAATTATTCTTAACATTATTAATACATTATTATAACAGCAGTTAATCAATGAAGCCTCTGTGCTAGGCGTGTGACAGGCACTACCTCATATAATAGCCATGAATACTAGGGAAGTCGGGGCTATCATTATCCCCATTTACAGATAAGGGTATAAACATCTGGCAAAGTTACATTATTTGCCAAGGTCACAAAGCTTGGAAGAGGCTGGGCTGGGAATGGGACCCAGTTTCATCTGTTCTAAATACTCCACTGCCCTTTATTGGTCCCAGCAGGAAACTCTGAAAAGGTAACAGCTGAAGAATTTCATTATCTGAGAATATACAGCCAATTATTCAGTTCTACGATGAAAACACATCATCTTTCATAGGAATAATAATAACCCTTACTCATTCTGGCTTCATCAGGAATTTGGCATATTGGGAGACATTATGCCATGGGAACAAGGATATACATCACAAACACCCAAAATCTATGCAGAAGATGGCATGACATCCATGGACCAATTTAATACATATTTTCAATCACTTTAAAAGCACCCATTTTTTAATCATCAGAGATGAACAAACAACTTAAACCAGATTTTATCGGATTCTTTCCTTGTTTTCTTCTGCTATGTATTCAGGTTGTCTCTTAGTGGTAATAAGTGTACTTTAAAAATAGTCCAGAATTATTAAAGGTCTCCTAGTTAATCTCAAATCCAGAAGCTTCTACTAGAGCTAGTTCTTCTTCCGGAAAATAAGACATGAACAACGCTACAGTTTGGTCAGCACAATTCCTCTGTGTGTTTTCCAGAGGCGGGTCAGACGAATGGTTCACTCTCACCTCTCCCCAGCTGCCATACGCCCATTGAGGACAAGGGCCGGATTCGCAGGCTCTTTGCTCATCGGGTTTGATCCTCTCCACGCAGTCATTTGCGGTGTATCCGTTTTCATCCTGACACACAACAACACGCCGCTGGGACCCACCAGCACAGGTACTGGAACACTAAACACATCAGTCAACAAGTTAATCCCACCTTGATCTCCTTCTTAGGGACACAAAGCAGCAGCTGGTTGAAAGGCCAGAGACAAATGTGACAGAAAGCGTTCTCAAGTCACCCACAATGGACCCAAAGCCATCGGGTTCTCCTGAGAACTTCCTGTAGTGGGGCTGTTTAACGTGCACACCTTACAAACACACCTGGAGGGGCAGAATGTGGCTTCTCCTCTGGCACGCTTCAGGCCCTCCACAGGGGTTTAATAACTGTCTAATGAGTGACAACATCCTGTGACTTCCAAAGCAGCCCATTTATCGTCCTCCCTTATCCTCTCTGCATCTCAGAGAGGTACAGAGGTGTTGACGGACACCACAGTTTATTGTGAAATTCTTTTCTTTTCTAAACTCCAAGTGTCCATTTAGAACCAACATTTGACTTCCCTTTCAACACGGAGGTCCTATTACACACTTAATGAATTGCCAGTAGTTGAAATGAAGCTTCTGTATGAACTCATTCTATTACTCCAGGAAAACATCATGGAATGCCATTTAGATATCATTGCCTAGAAGGTAAATGGTCCCTTCTCTCCCTTTACAACAGCCTAAACTTCGGTGGCTAATGGTAGCAAGATCTGTTTTATTTACTTTTTACTTCCCCAATGAACTTAATTGAAATCCATCTTGACAAACTTCTCTTCGGTTGTACTTTCAGTCTAACACACACACTCTCTCTCACGGCTGTCATTGTTCTATGTTTGTATTTCAGTTCATTTCCCACACGAGCTTCTCATAGTTCTGTTATTTATCTACACCTGGAGTGTTTTTTTTTGTTGTTGTTTCCATAACTTCCTTATCTTTTTAAACCCAATGTGTTTGCTGGTATCCTGCACTCTGACTCTTCAGTTGTAAAATCAGTTTGCCTATAAAATAACCATCTGGTCCTCAAGGCAATGTATTTCCCATGAATTATCAAGACTCAAGCTGCATTTGCAAGCATGTTTTTAGTTCCAGGTTCTGAAGGCTGATTTGTGCTCTCTATCCAACCCTAGCTCAAACCAGTATTATTTCAAACTATGCTCAGATAATGCTCCTTACTCATCAGCTTCTTCCATATCAAGAAGTGACTATACTTTGTTGCTTATTGCATTGGACAACACTGTTCAATGTCCCTGCCTATGCTGGTCAAATTATAAGTGATTTAAAAATGTACCCTAATCAATATCTATATTTTCATTTTATAATGGGTATAATTCTTAAAATATAGAGCAGGATAATAGATTTATTAGTTCTGTCTGAGAAAACCAGCTTAGTACAGAGAACTATCATTTTAATTAGCTTTGTTTGGGGACCACAATTTAAAATGTTAGAAAGTAACTTCCATGTTGTGAATAGATTTCTAATCTATATTTTGGCCCTTGAGTTTTTCCTTTGAAAATATAATCTTGTATCATTCCTTTATCTGTATCATTCACAGTTACCTGTGAACGTTATTGCCCCAATGAAATGGTTAAGTTCCTTGAGGAAGGGCTCAATGTTATAACTCAAGGGTCCCCAACCTATGGTGAGTTGTACAATTATTTCATTATATATCACAATGTAATAATTAGAGAAATAAAGTGCGCAATAAATGTAATGCGCTTGAATCATCCCAAAACCATCCCCCGCCTCCCTGGTCCGTGGAAAAGTTGTCTTCCAGGAAAATGGTCCCTGGCGCCAAAAAGGTTGGGGACGGCTGTTATGTCCCTATTATCACCTACAATGCTGGTCACAGGATTTGCTGCCTGGTCCAATTAGTTACTGGAAGGAACAGCTCTAGAAACCACATGCTATTCGCTCTCCAATATGGCTGACTGGAGCAAGATGGAAATGTGATCCAAGGCCAGCCAATGTACTGGCTGTCCAGTGACCAATCAGATCTTCCTACTGAGAGTCAAGTGAAGCACTGGAGATAGCTCTCAGGCGGAGCCAAGCAGCTGAACTGCACACACTTTTATTTTTTTAGATGCAGGGTCTAGCTCTGTCACCCTGGCTAGAATGCAGTGGCATGATCGTAGCTCACTGAGTGAGCTCAAGTGATCCACCCGATCCTCCCGCCTCAACCTCCCGAGTAGCTGGGATTACAGGTGTGAGCCACTGTGCTCAGCTCTGACTACACGTTCTTGAACTATCTGAATACTGGGCCGGCTTAAGTCTTTACACCCCATAGACAGGTGAAGTGTTGTACATAATCTTTCTCCAGGAGGTCTACTTTTGCCATTATTTGATTAATACGGATCCTTAGTTCCATTCCCATGTTGCAGCCCTTCCCTATGGACTTCTTTTGCCAACAATATTCCTGTCTGCTTTAGATGATGACATTTTCCCAGGTAAAACATTTCTTTGAACAAACCCAGCACCTATTAGTGAAATGTAAATGAGATTTGTCATCTACACGGGACAAGACAAGGGAGAATGGCCTTTAGAGAAGGAAAGGGTGAGGGATATTCATTTTTCCTACCTGTCTAACATACTTTTCCTTCCATCTGGAAGCCCAATTTTCCTTAAAATAACCCGTCCTCCCCATAGTGGATGCCATCTTGGTCTACCTATTATGATATTCTGCCCTTTCCTGGTCAGGGGGAGAGCAATCAGACTTTCCTGGGAATTTGAATGAATCCTCAGCCGAATAACTCAAGGGTGGTATAGAGCTGAAAGAGATTCATTAAGACAGAAACTGCCTAAAGAAATTATCCCTTAGTCACCCCTCTCTCTAGATCAAGGGATGGCAAACCATAGCTCGAAGGCCCAATCTGGCCTGCCTCCTGTTCTTAGAAATAAAGTTTTATTGGAACACAGCCGTGCCCACTCATTTACATACTGTCTACGACTGCTTTTGTGCTACGACAACAGAGCTGATTAGTTATGACAGAGTCTGTATAGTCCACACAGCTGAAAAGATTTATTATCTGACCCTTTGCAGAAAAAAACTTGCCAACTCCTAAGCTAGATCCCTGAAGAGGCTCTGGTCCCCATCCCCTACTGGGGCTAAATGAACAGTTTGGTTTGTTTGTTTTTCTTTCACTTGAAAGAGTCAGTTTCTTTTCTATTGTTTGCAAAACGCCTAATTGGTAACACACCGAAAACCTCCTCGCAGAGGGTTCAAGTTTATGCAGCAATCTACTGTAAAGTGAAGTTCTGACTCCAGAAACCATGGATAAACTTGATTGCTATTCTCTAGTGTTTATAATACTTTGCTGCCTTTTCTGCCACAGAAGGCAGGAAGACCACGTACAGTTTGTGTACTGTACAACGCAAAGACGCACGTACATCCTTCATCCTCTGGGAGCAGGTCAGACACGCCAAATTAGAGCTGAAAATCACATTGTCCAGCTTCAGCCTCACTTAATTTAGGAAAAAAGAAAAACATTCCCAAACAAAAAACAGGCACAGCTGAGGAAAAGAATGGTATCACCCATTGTTACAAAAAGCTTACCTAATCCTCCCTAATTAAGAACTCTGCCCGAGGGCAGAATCATTCAGTCTTAAAGGAATGCATCATCCCCAAATGTGGTACTAAATAAGAATATGATTTCAGTTTTTTTTTTTTTTTAAACCTAATGCTATCTTTAGAATACACACGCGTGAGTTTTGAATTTTTTCAACCAGGAAAAACCATGGTACACTCAATGATTACCTCCTCTGTTTACCCTTTAATTTCTCAGAACCGAAATCCTTTCTGACCCAGGCAAAGGGAGCCTTAAAGTGGGAAGCAAGAGAGAGGGGTAATGGGATGGCAAAGGTCCTGGGCAGCCTGGCAGCTGTCCTGCATGCAGCCAACACCCGCACGGGTGCACATGGGCAGTGGCTAATTAGTATTCGAGGAAAAGTACATCTAATTTACTGAAACATAACCACGGTGGAAAACAGACAGCTACCTTCTAATTCTTTTTAGTGCAAAAACACTTAAACATAATTAGCAGTACTAGAAGAAAACCAATAGTCAACAATTAAAAAGAAGACCCCTGAATGGTTAGTAAACACCTAACTACAAGACCAGCCAAGGTCCCTTGCTACCCTTCCTGGAGTTCCATGAAACATGTCCAATATTCCACAATATAATTTTTTGGGGGAGAAAATTATTCAGTAGAAAATTTAAAACATTCCAAAGCACATTTTTCTTTTGATATTAAATATTTTTTCAAGGCCTTCCTAATTTGAAGGATAATGAGAATGATAATAAGAAAGACGATTGTCAACATTTATTAAGTTCTCTGTGGCAGGCAGTGTGCAAACCACTCTATTTGCATTGTATCATTTAATTCTTACAACCACCCAAGAAAGCAGGAATTATCGTTATCCTCATTTGACAGATGAGGAAACTGAGGCTCAAAAAGGAGAGGGGAACTGGCTGAGGCCCCCAAATTTAAAAGTATTAAGGCTTTGGAGCACATTGAGGCATGTTCCCTCAGAGCCAGGGCTGACATCATTAGGTTATGGTACTTCTCTCCTAAGTACAAATCTTACCTAGATTAGTATTTTCCCCCCCAAACCATGAAAACAGTCTACTGCAAATTACACGGCATCCATGCCACTTTGAGGCTGCACTCGTCTGGAAAATAGTAAGAAGGGAAGCGACTTTCATTAAGAATTCCCTTTCAGAAAAGTTTCTCTGTCCTCTTAATTATCCTACAGGGATGAGCTGCCTGCCGCCTCCAAGATTAATCATGGCCACTTGAGCACATTATCTGGCTGTGACATCTTCTCTTCCACCTGAGGGAGGCAGCCTACAGGTGCATACAGATGGCATCTCAGGGACTGTAATTATCTCCTCCTAGTTCACCCAGAGCAAATGAAACCGCACAATGGCAATCCCTTATGAGTAAAAAAAAAAAAATGCTCCAAAGGCTTTTCTAGTCTGTTTTTCCCTCAAACCCTACCTCAAGTGAAAGAGAAGCAAGCTGATTAGGGAAAGACTTCAGCGCATACTTACTGCTCCCCAGGGGCCTGTTCTCCACTGGTTTCCACCAAGCACATGGGTGCGGCTAGGGTTGGCGCTCCTGGGGCGATAGTCCTCGTTTTGGAAGGGGTGCTGAGCTAAGCCACTGTTTGGGGTCCGTTGAGGGCACGGTGACATGGAACAGTCTTGGTCGGTTTCTGGCATATAATCTGGGTCGCACTCGCTCCGATCGATCACATGGTCACTGTAGTTGACACACACCACTTGCCGGGTTGCCCTACCTTGCCCACATGTCACAGAGCACTACGTTGAACGTTCAGAAAGAGAAAGGGTCAGTCACTTGGCAGGGGGTTGAAAATCCCTGAATGTGCGTTTCTGTAAATGGCTCACCACTTTCCCAGCTGCTCAGGCCAAACACCTTGGAATCATCTTTGTCTCTCTTTTCTTCCTACCCCACGTCCATTTCAGCTCAGAATTCGAAATATATCCCCAATCCAGCCACTTCTCACAATCTGCATCATCACCTCCCCAGTCCGAGACATCACTTTTCTATGCCAGGACTACAGCCACGGTCTTTCAGCTGAGCACCTGCTCCTGATCTTGGCACTCCCCCAAAACATGGCCCTTTAAAACCAAAGTCAAATCATGTTGTCCCCTCCAGTGACTTCCCAATTCATTTAGATTCCAAAATCTTTATCTTGACCTACTAGGTTCTTTATGATATAGCCACTGGATGCTCTTAGACTCATCTCCCATCCTTCTCTACTCACTGCACTCCAGCTCCACTGGCCTTATGGATGCTTCTTGAACATGCCAACAACACTCTCATCTTGGGGACTTCACAGCTGCTGTACCTTTTGCAACACCACTTATATATCCATGTGGCTCATTCCCTCATGTCATTCAGGTCCTGCTCAACATCAGGCCTTTTTGATCATCCTATCTAAAGCTATATACCATCTTTCTCTAAGCTGCTACTCTTCTTGACTTCTACCTAGTAATTACCAGTACCTAATGCTATATTACATATTTCTTTATTTGTTCATTGACTGGGTCCTCTATTGCAATGATCTTCATGAAGACAGAGACTTTGTTATTCATTGTTCACTGCTATTTCTATAGTAAGCTTTCACAAATATCTGGTGAGCAGACAGATGGACGTGACAGAAGATGAACTGATGGATGGATGGATCAGTGTTTGGAGGCTCAAGGCATTAGAGTGAGATTACCCACCATTTACTGAGTACCTACTTTCTCCTAAGCATTTAACATATATAATCTCAAATAATCCTAACAACTTTGTAAAGTAGGTATTCTTTTTTGCCTTCCTTTAAGAGCAGAGGAGACTAAGAATCAAAGACTTTAACCAAATAGCTCAAGGTCATGCAACCAGTAAATGCCAAGGTCTGGGTTTTTACACAGCTCTATTTTATTGCACCTCTCAAATTTCATGTATATATTACTATATTTATTGAGCTATTAATCTTCGTTTTCCTTTTGCGCTCTTCTCACCTCTCCTAAGCTATTTCCTGGACTCTGGGATTTTTGCCGGACAGAAAGCAGAAGTTGCCTGAAGACAAAGGTTTTTCTGCTTTTATAAAAACCCATAGATGGTGCTTGGTGTGCACAAGAGGCTGGGTTCACAGCACTGGATAAAAATTCCCACTTCCCACTCTTGGCAGGGAAAGCAAGAAAGAGTTGGCTTTACTCAAGGGGCCACAGGATGCAGGAGGCACCAGACTCAAAGTAAGCGCCTCTCCCCTCACTCTCCTGCCACTCTTGGTCCTTTACAAACCCATGACATTCTGATGTGACTCAATGAAGACTGGGTTTTCCAATCGCCCAGCAGGACGGGCACTCAAGCAGATTGTAAACTGATTTACACATATTTTTTAAAATGCTCATTCCTTGCACACTTGGCTAAGATTCCTTGCATACTTGGCCAGCTGCATATATGTGTGGCAGAATAATTTAAACCACAAACCACATCCAACTCTGGAATACTAGCCCTTCACATTTGGGACCACCTCTCTTCCTCCCCCTCACAGTTCCCCAATCCCTCCCAGTTCCAAAGGATTCACTGGCTTACAGAGCTCCAGTCCAAGGCCTTCCATTGCCCACAGGGTGTCACAGAACACTCCTCCTTTGCCACTGGTCTAGGCAGGGTAGCACAGGCGCTCTCATCGGCTACAGAGCCGTCCTCGTCCCGGCAGCTGACGTATCTCATCCGGGTACCTTTCCCACAAGTGGCTGAGCACTGGGTGTGGGAAAAAATCACGCAGATATGTTATTTGAAATGGCTGCTTCCTAGACGGTAGCATGACATGGTACAGTCATATCAGAGAACATCTGCTCCCCTCCTGCCCTCCCCATTTCTCCCAGTCTATTTCTTACCGGAGTCCAAGACCCAAATCGCCACTGGGTTCTTGGCACATTGTGTGTGCTTCTCCTTGCTTCCGGGGCAGCTGGGGGAGGGTGACAAGATGGTAATTCACAGTCCTAGACGTGATGAGGGAGAAAAAATGTCAAAGTGACCTTCAAGCCAATGGACATTTAAATAGGCATGGTATATAAAAATGTAAGGTCTAAGAATCTAAGACCTTAGATTGCTGTGTGAGTCTGTGCAAGTCACATGACCTCTCTCAGCCCCAATTTCTCCAACTACAAAACGAGATGTAACCTGAGTCATTATGTGGGTGCCTTAACACAGGGCAGGGGTCTATTTTATGATTTTTAAAGCCGTATGTATTCACTTGTTTATGTGACTGGAGAAAAAATATTATAAAATGGCACACACGTCTGGACAGAGCAGGATAACATTTTAAAATTATTAACTGTTAATGTTTTAAAATTCTGAAGGCCAGATTCTGTTCTCACATTTCAATTAGTTTCCTAATCAGAATTTGCTAATCATGAACTTGCTTTCCCAGTTTATCCAAAGATAACACCTGAAGTTCAGAAGGTCAAATCTAGATGTAAGAGGTGTATTCAATAGGCCAATACCTGGAATTTATATAACACTTCTTGATCACTCAAAGGAAGTCTCTGTAATGAATTGAGGTCATCCATATGTAGATAATATTCTCAGATTTATAGATGGGAACAAAAATGCATACCTGCTCATATTCTCTCCCCAGCCTCGGTGGTTAGCGACTACTCTATGATTTAATACACATCCGTCAAATGCCACAGATGTGACGGGCATGGTGCAAAAGTGCTGGGGCCATGGGTCTAAAGATAACTGAGGTGTCCTTGCCTTGGGGAGCTTACACAGGGAACATGAAATTCTGTTACTTGGCTGCAGAACTTGCCTATTCCTCTGCCCAAGGTCCAAAAAAAGCCATGGGGAACTTTTCACAAAGTGAAGAAATTATTCACATGCTGCAATGGTGGGAGCCGCCCCATAGTTGAATAGATATTACAAAATAACTTAAAGAGAAACCATGCTTTGAATCTCAAAGTGCATTGCTAAGCCTGCACTCCACGATTGTTTTAGATGGCATGCCTAACATTTCCCAGGCTTTCATCACATTGTGTTTTGGAACATTTTGATGAAATAATAAAAATAAAGATGACACTAATCACACCTGGTATTTGGTTAATTGATCCGTGATGACATCATGAACGATGCTGCCATATTCATTCACTTTTTTGACACTCTGTCCCTCAACAGAACATGCTGAGATGCAACAGACTGAGGATGTTCAAAATGGATGTAATATATTGGCCACGCGGGGCCTCGCTCAGAGTATGAGTTCTGGGAATAGTCTAGATTCAAACCCTATCTTCAGCAATTAGCAAAGCCGATACACAAACCCACGTCCTCTCTTTAAATGATGCCAAAATCAAGGCCCACATAGAATAGTGTGCTATTCTTTTTCTCAACCAGCTCTCTTGAGAAAAAAAGGTATGTGTGTTTATAGATATGTGTATGTACACAAACACATACACGCATACATATTACACACATATACATACATGTGTATACATATGCTTACTTACACATTTAACTGATATAAAGGATATGTAGCAATTTACAAAGAATAAAATATAAAATTTTTTATTTTAAATTCCATACATCAATTTATTCTCATAGAATACTTTTGTTGATTTTTGCTGGACTTTTGAAACTGTTGCCAAACTATGGTGGTAACTGCCTAAACAAAGTAGTTCAGGTGTGACTGTTAGTTGATATTTTATTTAAGAGTAGGGAGGAAGTGGAATGATGAAGACATATGTCAGGACTTGGTTCATTGACCAATGATGTGGAAGATCTCTTTGCTGAATCAGATAATTTTCAAATACTGGAAGAATATTTCCTTATATTTTTGTGCTCTTCACAATATAACAAGTATAGACATTAGAATCTTTTAAATTTAATCTGAATTATTAATATTTTCTCCATCACTTTCTTAAGTCTAAATAATCAACAAAGCAATACGTACAGTAAGCACTGATTATAGCACTTGCTGATTCCTGTGGTGTAAATACTCTCACCATGACTAATTTCAAGCTGCCATTTGACACTGATGGACACAGAGCTGGGCAGAGAACCTCATTAGCACACCCTTAGATAGTATATCCGCCACACAGATACATACAGATGTAAATAACCTCAAGAGCACAGATAACAGTAACATGTAGTAAAATAATTAGCAAGTGATATGTTTTGAGTATTTATCAGTGCTGTTTTTAATACCATCTATTTAATTATAGGTTTGTATCTTCAATTTCTAACAATGGCTATAATGAATTAACTACAAAATTCCTGATAAATTTACCGATTGGCTCTTGTGAGCTGGTACAACTTAGTTCTAGTGCATTGCTGCCTGAATATATGACACCAGTTACTGAATCCTACATTAAAACCATTTTAAAATTTGAGTTCAGGAAAATGAGACTAAACAACCAACATTTTCCATTCAATAAGAATCAGAATCAATCCTACATATATCTCAAATAACTACAGAAGAACAAAACAGGTATGTCAAAGTATTAGATTCTAAATGTAACAAACAGGTAAACCTGGACAATTTAGTTAATCAACTGGCTGCTCTATTTACATAATCTATAAAAGGATTTCAATTTTTTATGAACCGCTGGGAAGTTCTGACATCTTAGTGCGCAAAGCCAGTAGCTGAGTTGGACGAAGGAGACTCACCTGGGTATCAGTTGGTCTAGTTGCTGCGTTACAGTCATTGTCGTCCACCACGGACATGTAAGTCCCAATGATGCACTTCACTGCTCTTAGCTGGTACCCCTGCCCACAGGTGACACTGCACTGGAGGAAGGAAATAAGACAAAAAGGATACACATTCAGTAAATCTTCTCTTTCCCTGACTTTCCCCATAGCATTTTACAAAAGAAAAATATTTCCATCGTAGTAGGCCAAAGGGTAAAATTAGGTAAAAGTGGACAATTCTACTCTGCACAAATTATACTGATTAACTATCATGATGTCACTTGAAATTACTTCTGCTTCCCACTGGAATTATATTTGTAGGGGTTCAACTCCTTGACTGTGAACTCCTAGAAGAAGGGCAGTGCATCTCCATGATTTTTACATCTTTCACACTGTACCTAGCAGAGTGCGGTAGCCAAAATAGGTGCTCAATACAGCTCTGTGACCTTATTTGACTTCTAGAAAATTGTCTTGATGAAATACTTGGAGTTTGCATCAATATTTTTATACAAGACGGTTTCTGCAATATTATTTATAAAATACGACAAAATATTGAACACCACTTAAGTATATAACAAGCAAAAGTTGAATATACTGTGGTACACAGGTAGTAATGAAAACAATGCAGCCATTAAAAGGCAAATTGTTAGGTTACAAAAAGTAGTCTACAAGACAGTAAGTAGGAGGAGTGATGTCACAGAAATGGCAGAGTAGAGATCTAAGAATTGGTCCTTCCACTGAAACAAACTATAATAAATAAGCTGACAAGAACTAGTAGAGTCAACTTTTTTGGAACTCTCGAATCTAATAAAAAATTTATAGCAACTAGGTGAGTGTTTAATGAAGAAAAAAGCTGCCACATTTTGGTCAGAAAGCATGGTGGCATTTTTTTTCTTATCCATCTACCACACTACACATTCCTCCCAAATGCACATGGGACATTTTCTAAGACAGAACATACATTAAGCCACAAAACAAGTCTCCATATGTTTAAAAAGATTAAAATTCCACAAAATATCTTCTTTGATGACAATGGAGGGAGGCAAGGAATCAATAACAGAAGGAAAACTAAAAAATTCACAAATAAGTGGAAATTGAATAACATCCTCTTAAACAGCTGATAAGTCAAGGAAGAAACCACAAGGGATATTAGAAAATACCTTGAGAGGAATAAAAATGAAAACAGAACATAAGAAAATTTATGAGATGCAGTCAAAGCAGTGCCCACAGAGAAATTTATAGCTGCAAGCACCTATATTAATAAAGAAGAAAGATCTCAAATCAACTTTATATCTTAAGGAACCAGAAAAAGAAAAGCAAACTAAACTTAAAACCAGGAGAAGGAAGGAAATAATAAAGATTAGAGTGGAGATAAATGGAATAGAGAATAAAAAAAAATAAAGAAAAATCAATAAAGCCAGAAATTGGTTCTTTGTAAAGATCAACAAAATTGACAAACCTTTAGCTAGAAAGATTAAAAAAAAGAGAAAGATCCCCAAATCATAAATGAAAGAGATGACATTACTACTGACCCTAAAGCAATAAAAAGAATTAGAAGAGAGTACTATGAACAATTGTATGTCAACATATTAGATGACACATGTAGATTATCAAACACACACATATTTTCTAGAAACACAAATCACAAAAACTAACTTAAGAAGAATAAAAAATATGAATAGACCTCTCAGAAGTAAAGAGATTGAATTAATAATCAAAGACTCCCCAATAAATAAAAGTCCAAGGTCAGTTCACTGATGAATTTTGTCAAACAATTAAAGAAATATTAACACCAATTATTCTCAAAAGCTTCCAAAAAAATTGAAGAGGAGGAAATACTTCCTAACCCATTCTACGAAGCCAGCATTACCCTGATAACAAAGCCAAAGATAACACAAAAAAAGAAAACTACAAGCCAATATTGCTTATGAATACAGATACAAAAATCCTCAATAAAATATGAGCAAATTGAATCCAAGAGCATATTAAAAGGATTATACATCATGGCCAAATGGGATTTAGTCTAGGAATGTAAGGGTGGTCCAACATAAAAAAAAATCAATCAATGCAATATACCACATTAATAAAACAAAGCAGAAAAAAACCACATGATCATCTCAATTGAGGAAAGCATTTGAAAAAATTCAACAGCTTTTCATGATAAAGACTTTCAAAAAGCTAGCAATAGGAGGGAACTTCTTCAACGTGATGAAAGGCACTTATGAAAAACCCACAGCTAACTTCATACTTTCCCCCAAGATCAGGAACATGACAAGGATGCCTGCTCTCACCACTGCTATTCAACACTGTATTGGAAGTTCTATCCAGAGAAACCAGGCAGGGGGAAAAATTAAAAAGCATGCAAATTGGAAAGGGAGAAATAACACTTTCTATTTACAGATGTCATCATACTATATATAGGCATCCCAAGAATCTATAAAAAAATACTACTAGAGCTAATAAACAAATTCAGTGACATTGCAGAGTATGAGATAGACGCAGAAAAATCAGTTATGTTTCTATACACCAGCAATGAACAATCCCAAAAGGAAATTAAAAAAATAATTTCATTTAATTCATAATAACATACAAAAGAATAAAATACCTAGGAACAAGTTTAAACAAAGAGGTGAAAGACTTCCACAATAAAAACTATAAAACATTTCTGAAAGAAATGGAAAGACATTGCATGTTCATGGACTGGAAAATTTGGTATTGCTAAAATGGTAATATTCTCCAAACTGATCCATAGATTCAATGCAATCCCAATCAAAATCTTTATGACCCTTTTGGAGAAGTGGAAGAGCTGATCCTTAGATTCACATGGAATGGCAAGAGACCCCAAACAGGCAAAACAATATTTGAAAAGAACAAAGTAGGAGGACTTACAATTCTCGATTTCAAAACTTATTACAGTGATCAAAACAGTGTGGTACTGGCATAAGGACATACAGACTAATGGAATAGAATTCAGAGTCCACAAATAAACCTATACATGTTTGACCAAGCGATTTTTCACAAGGGTGCCAAAACCACTCAATGGAGAAAGAATAGTCTCTTCAACAAGTGGGGCTGGGACAAGTGGATATCTACAAGCAAAGCAGGAAGTTGGGATCCTACCTCACATTACATACAAAAATTAACCCAAAATGGATCAGTGACCTAAATATGAGAGCTAAAACTATAAAACTCTTTAAAAAAATAGCAAAAAACTTCATGACATTGGGTTGGGTAATGATTTCTTTGTTATGATATCACAAGCAAAGACAACAAAAAAATAGACAAATGGCACTTTATTAAGATTAAAATCTTTTGTGCTCAAAGGACACTACGAGCAGAGTGAAAAGGCAATTCAGAGGATGAGAGAATATATTTGTAAATCATACATCTGATAAGGGACTGATACTCAGAATACATAAAGAACTCCTACAACTCAACAAAAAAAAGCCAAACAATTGGATTAAAAAATGTGAAAAGGAATAGTACTGAACTCTACATTTAAAAAGGCTTAAAATGGTAAATTTTACGTTAAATGTATTTTACAATTATGAATTTTTAAAAAATAGGCAAAGGATTTGAATAGACATTTCTCCAAAGAAGATATACAAATAACCAAAAAGCACATGAAAAGATGCTCAATATCTCTTGTTATTTAGGGAAATACAAATCATAACCATAGCGAGACACCACGTCACACCCCACACTAGGAGGGCTATAATTAAAAAAATGGAAAATACAATAACAATTGTTGATGTGGAGAAATTGAAATCCTTGTAAATTGCTGGTAAGAATGTAAAATGATACAGCTGCTATGGAAAACCATTTGGCAGTTAAGAAGTTAAACAAAGAATTACTACATGATCCAGCAATTCCAATCCTAGGTACATATCCAAAAGAAGTGAAATCAGCTACTAAAATAAATGCTGGTACATAAATACTCACAGCAGCATTATTCATAGTAGCCAAAATGTGGGAACAGCCCAAATGTCCGTCTCAGATGAATGGATAAACAAGTTATGGTATATCTGTACAATGGAATATCATTCAGCCATAAAAAGCAATGATGTACAGATACATGCTAAAGTATGAAAACATGGCATGTGAAAGAAGCCAGACACAAAGGTCACATATTGTATGATTCCATTTCTATGAAATGTCCAGAATAGGTAAGTCCATAAAGACAGAATGCAGATTGGTGGGTGCCAGGGGCTGGGGGGATTGGGAGCAACTGCTTAACGTGTGCGGGGTTTCTTTTGGGGGAAATTAAAATGTTTTAGAACTAGATAGAGGTGATGGTTGCAAAGCATTATGAATGTACTAAATGTCACTGATTTGTTCGCTTAAAATGGTTAGTTTTGTTATAAGAGTTTCATTTCAATTTTAAAAAATAGGCAGGGTACAATCCAAATATTAGTTTAAAAAATATTAGAAGAAAATTATAAACATGTTAACACTAGGAGTCTCTGCAGCGTTGAGTTAGGAATGTGGTTTTCCTCCTTTTGCTAAATGACATTTTGCAAAATTTCTCTTACGCATATGTGTAACTCTTAAATAACATTTTAAAGACTGTTTTCCTGAATTGAATGTTCAGTCAAAGAAAGAACAAATCTGTGGATACAAGATGGGCTAGGAAGGGCCTGGAGTAGACATGATTAAAAAATAGGCCTGTCAGTTCTAATAGATGTTCTAGTCAAATCTTGACAGTGACCCTGAGCTGTGCTCTCCCTTCTCTTATTATTCCCTAAAAGTTATGCAGATGTAGACGAAAAGGAGGCAAGATCAAAAGCGTAAGTGGACCCTCCCTGTTTATTCAGACATAATTAGCCATTTGGACTGGGGATGCTGTGAAATGGGGAAGATTCAGCAGAGTGTCACTATTAGGGAAAGAAATTGCAGGGTGCAGTAATAAAGCACGCATTGCATGCATATTTGGAAATGAAGACAGAGGCTAAAGGACCGGAGTAGCTGTGGCTGGTCCAAGTGGAGGGGGGTCATTCTTCAAGAGATTACGTAAGTGACAGCAGACAGCTGCTCTACTTCTGATGGGAACTCAGAGTGCTACTCGAATAGTACCCAGAACGCTTTCTGCTTCTATATTAGGAAGGACTTAATTCCAAGAGTAGTGGCTTCTCCAGTGCGAGCCCCCAGGAACCTTTCACTGTCTCCTTTAAGAATGGTTCAAGTTAAGACTGTGGAACACACAGACTAGAGGACTCGGAAAAGATTCTTTCCAAGCGTGAGGATTCTGCAACCTTTGATCTAATTAATTGTGTTTGAAGAGTCTGACTTATTTATGAGAGGTGAGCTCTGGAATTGTGATGCTGGGAGCCAAAACATCTCTTCCAAATCCCATTCCAGACCCTCCTGCCAAAGACTCTGGCGCTGGGTCACATTTTGTAACAGACCCACAGAGGCACGCTAGAAGATAACATCAGCCAGACATGAAATCTGTTGTGAATTTGAGCAAATGCTCATGTGCACGAGCTACAGTCTAAGCCAAGGGGCGAAGGCACGCACGTGGGTCTGTAAAAGCAGTAATCAGCTCCAGCAGGGCGAGCGGCGACTCTCAGAAGTGGGGCGAGATGGTCGCAGAGTTACACGTGCTCGACCTGGCGCCATGGAGGTATAGTGTGTGCCACACAGCGCAGAGGTTAAATCCCTGCCGCTGGAATGCTCCTCCGCAAGCCCTCTCCAGATAAGAAGGAAAGAATGTAGTTAAGAATCTTATCGTTCAAAATACCTGTCCCCAGGGACCCGCCTGCCAGGACGCACATTCCGGCTGCTGACAAGTCTGCATGGAGTCTGGCTTGGTCTCAGGGTCACACATTTTATCATTTAATCGATCTTCGCCAAACTGACACCAGACCTGGCGGTGCGTATGCCCTTTTCCGCAGGTGACCAAGCACTGTAATGAAACGCAGAGCTGGTCAGGGTCATTTCTGATCAATGCGTTGTGGTTTCTGGGCGTTATTTACTGATTAGCAGGAACAGGTGTGCTCTTTCCCCACAGCAATTCCTTTCTCCCACAGCAATTCCTTTCTCCCACAGCAATTTGTACATACACCAAGCCTCATTTTTTTTCATTTATTCATTCCTTCATTCATTCTGTATTTATCGTCTCTGGGCCAGTTTCAATCACAGAATAAACTCAACACAGCACCAGGCTCTAAAACACTGAAGAACAACATTCGTGATTTTCTAGCATAAGAGTTAAGTGTGGGGAACTATGAGTCAGATCAATCTGGCTTTTAATCCCTATACAACCAACTCACATGGTCTCTCTGAACCTCAGTTTTCTCGTCTGTAAAATGGGTATAACATTAATGCCAAAGTGTTGTGAAAATTAAGTGAAAAAAATCCAACTAAAGTGCTTAGCACAATGTTCACTCAAATGTTAATCATCATTATCCATGCTCATTGTAGAAAATTTAAAAAATACAGAGAAATATAAAAGAGAAATTATGATGATCCAAAATCTCACTGCCCAAGGATAACCATTATCAATATTTTGCTGTTTTCTTTCCAGTCTTTTTATTTAAGGAACTTTGGATTATAATACATTTCCAGTTTAATTTCCCCCACCTCTATTTTATCAAACATTTTTGTAAAGATTTGTTACTTAATTTGAAATGATACTTTAGTTATTAATAATATAAACTATTTAAGTAAAATTTAAAACCATACATTCTTTTATCTTTTTAAACCAAATACTAGAATTTAAGCAAAGGCAGTTTATTAACCTGGAACTAAAGCACTAATTTGCTGTTAATTTGTCCAGAAATCAGACACTGTTAATCACATGCATTATTAATTGTCTACTGTTCCAGGGACATTAATGGTATCCTTTTCAAATTCACGCTTTATTTGATGGTGAAAGTAAACAGTTAATATTGCACTTCTGTGGAGGAGATAAAGGCATGGATGTAATAGCTACAGCAGGGAAACACTGTTCTTTTCCCACATTCCTGACTTGGTCCATAAATAAGAAAACTTCTGTTCCCCTTCCACTTGTTCCCTCTTAAGGAAGGTGCAGTGGGTCACCTGCTTGGGGAGACTCTCCCTGAGCCCTGTTCATAGTGAGTGCTAATTCTGTACCATGAAAGCAAGAAAGAGGCTCTACCTTCTTTCTCTTGCTGTACTGGGGCCACCCGTGCTGGGCAATGGAGGGTTCCCCTTGTGTTTCATATCGTAAGGGACAAGAAAGGCATAGATCTGGAATACTCGGCCTGGTCTATTTCTCTTTATTGCAAGTTTTTCTCTAGCAACTGGATGAGTAAGTCAGGTAGGTCATCACTCCCTGAGGTCTAATTCTCTTATTTCAAAGTTGAAGTAGGAACCTCATGATGACTTCAGATCTAAGCTAGCAAAGCTTTATGATGAATAAAGCCCTAATTTCCATTCAGCAACTTAGCTAGGGCTCCAAGAGGAGGAACCGGAACTTCAAAATCATCAACAGAAGCTACCATGGTGGGTGATCCTGCCGAGCCCACAGTGCCTCTGAGGTCACCGGTAGACTAGTCACATCCAGCTGTGCAGTCTTGATGCAGGTAGAGAACTGGAGTTGTTTCCTCAAGGGGAGGTAGGAGAAACGTGCAGCAGGTTTACCCTTAAGCAGACCAGGGGAGCCCCAGAATTAGAGTTTAAGAGATGACCCAGGAAATAACAGCCCTCCCATCTCACCTCTGACCACTCTCCAGATTTCCACTGTGGACAAGGGAACTCATTGCACCTCTGAACAGTGACTTTCTCCTGATGCGTGCATTTGCTGTCATCTAGTACGTCATTTCGGGTGTTGACACAAATAGCCCTTCTCCTCTGGGTCCCACCATCACAGCTTTTAGAACACTGTAAAGACAAAGAATCAAATAAAACCGTTGCGGAGTTTCTTATGAAGCATGCTCAAGATCCTGGCTATGCTGTCGCTTCCAGTCTGTAACTGCGGTCCCCAATCCCTGGGCTGCAGACCAGTACAGGTCCTTGGGCTGTTAGGAACCCGGCCGCACAGAAAGAGGCAAGGGAGCGAAGCTTCATCTGAATTTACAGCCACTCCCCATGGCTCAAATCACCACATAAGCTCCGCCTCCTGTCGGATCAGTGGCATTAGATTCTCATAGGAGCACGAACCCTACTGTAAACTGCGCATGCGAGGGATCCAGGTTGCGTGCTCCTTGTGAGAATCTAATGCTTGACGATCTGAGGTGGAGCTGAGATAGTGATGCCCACTCCGCCCCCCTCCAATTTTTCCTGGGAAAAATTGTCTCCCAGGAAACCAGTCCCTGGTGTCAAAAAAGTTGGGGACCACTGTTTAAGAAACAACCAACCAACCCTGGCCAACTTTAGTTGTTATTTTGGGGGAGATATTTTTGAGTTATCAATTTATTTACCAGGTTTATACTGAAGTCAATATGAGCTCACCAGCATACAAAAATAAAATTGGAAATGGCCTGTAGAGTATGGAAAGGGATTGGTTGATGTTATTCCACCACTTTAAATTGTCCGCATGCCACGCCCATGTCAGACATTACAAACCAATCCTGGTACTCTTTTCTGCGGGGCTTGAATAAGCTCAGGCATTACAAAGAAATCACATTTCTCTTTTCCATATAGCCTAAATGGGGCTTCTCAGCACAGCCCTGCAAGGAGCCACCATCAACCAATCAGACTTAGCAGCCAAGACGACTCTGTGAATGAGCGTGACTTACTTCAGTCCAAGCGGAATAGCGCCAGCCGCCGGTGTTACATTCTCCTGAGCACTTTTCCCGGTTGCTGGGTTTGGGGTTACTGCTGCAAAAACTGTCATCAACCTTCTCGGTCTTTCCATCCAGCCTGCTGTATTTGGCACAGTAGATGTCTAATGTGCGGTAACCCAAACCACACTGGGCGCTGCATTCACTCCTGCTGGCAACGTGCCACCTGGGCATCAAAATGAGAAACCAACATTGCCGTTAAATATGTACACCTTATCTAGATTCAACTGGGAGAAGAGTTATTTTTTTTCTTCCTTAACTCAAATACCATGAAGCTCAAAGCCACAGTCAGGTACTAAAATCCAATTTTAAAACAACATATCCATATATTTTTCATGGCTGCCAATGTACATGGCAGTCACAGAATGACAGCCGGAGGGCCTGTCTTTGTCAAGATTCTCCCCTGATACAGTTAATCTGAAATTCAAGCAACCAAAAGGAAAAAAAGACACATACACATTGAAATTCAACAGAGCAAAAAAAAGCAATTTTACATTTAAAAGGTTCGTGCAACCCACTATATCATTTGCCTTCTCCTAAGAGAGATCCAATGTTGGAAACTCAACCTAGGAACCCTCCTTTATGTGGGCCTATGCTAGAAAGTGCTCAATGAACATTCTGTGAATTAATTAAGGAATGAATCACTGGGACTGTAATTGTGAATTTCAAGTGTGCTTAAATGCAGTGTACATAATATCGGTGAATAAAGACTCTAAATTCCTTGAAGATATAGACTATATTCTATATCTCAATGATACACATTTAAAATTTGATTTGAATCTATAAATCTTTGTCACCTTTGAATCCCCAGTACCTACAATGAGACTTTTTGGGCACACAGTAGGTGCTTAGTATATGCTTATGAATTGTCTGGTTTTTTTTAATGCCCCAGGAACATGGTCAGCAGTGCTGAAATTTGAAAAGAGAATAAATGTCAAAGCTGGATAGAACAGTCTAAATAAATGAGCTCAAAATATATTTTGTTGATTAGATTTACAAATCCAAAGAGAATAATTTCTTTATAATCTTCATTGGATTTCACTCTTGACAGTTAATTCCTTCACTGCTCAGAAACTGGGTGGTGTGCGGATTGCTAATGTCCTAAGAGCCCTTCCATGCACACCTGTCCAGGGGGAGGACTCAGGAAAAGGAAGAGGAGTCCGGGCCACATGCTTGTCTTGGAATTTCTTGCTAATGTCCAAAAGTAGGTCAGAGTTGACCATTTGGCAAGTAAAGTGGGCTACAGAGATCTTCTGTTATAGTGACACTGTATGGGGGGCTTTGTTCTAACCCGGAAGGTGTTACCAGTGAAGAATTGTAAAACAATGCTTTATCTCATCCTGTCACGAGGCAAACTCTCACTTCCTTCAGGAAGTGAGGCAAAAATGTGGCTCAATTCAACAGAGGCATCTGGAACTTTCATCTGCTCTTTGATTGCTGGCTACCTTCTCTTTGCCTTTGTCACCATTTCCTATGGAAAGGTTATTTTCCATCCTGGATAAGGGAGGCAGGCGTCCTACACCCACAAGAAAATATACTAGCAGCTTAGGAGGGCAAAGTAGAGTCTCCCTGACTTTCACACAATCCCCAGAAACTGAGCAGAGGGCCTTGAAGATTCTGTGGAAAGGGCGCAGCACTGCCTTAGAAAAGATCATCTCAAAATGCTACCCTCTGCTTCATGGTCTTGCCCTGGATGGTGTTCTCAACTTTGGGATTTCACAATCATTTGGTTCATTTCACGGGAAATAAAATATAATCATATTTTATTACTGTATTTCAGAAAAGCATACTGCAAAGCATTTGTTACTAAGTGGAAACTGAGAAGAAAACGTGTGCGTATGTCTGTGTCGCCGTGGGGGCTGGGGGAATTAAATGATTTTGAGAACGACTGAATTGAACAGGTTTCTATATTGCAGAACTTCTCAGGGCTTTCAAAATGTTGATCAGCATTATGAATCTCCACATGGGGAAGGAGATTGTGAGACTTCTCACACATAACCGGTTTGCCACGGATCATCCTGCAGAACGAGTGATCCACAAACATGCTTTGGGAAAAGCTATTTTAGAGTTTGACCCATTAGTAACAATCCTCTCTCCAGTCTCTCAGTTTTGGACATAGCTGCTTCGCAATAATTAGTATAAATCGTTATTATATTGACTGTTAGGCTGATAGAAGAAAGAACACCTTCTTCAGGATTGGTTTGTGTCTTCGCATATTTTTCAGTTAACAACTTTATTTTTCTAATAATCTGTAAAAGCCAGTAAGATACGAGTTTGAATTTTGACAAATAAACATGACTTTCTCTTTAATTTTAGGAATGAACATACACCTCTTTAGTTATGAGGCCTTTGTAAGCTAATCCTAAATTCTAGTTTTTTCTTTTCATTTTTTAATTCATACTCTTAGAAGCTTCACTTCTACCAAAAGACACGGCCACGATCTCTTTACCTTCTTTCTTTAATCAGTCAGAGGTGCTACTATGACCCTCCAAGCCTGTGATCTGAGCTGCTATTCTCATTTGGTCTCAGTAGAGTTTTAAAAAAAAGTTAAGTGTTAAAAAACTAGTGACTTTTTCTGAATGAGGAATTTAGAACAGCGTATTTGGCATGCCTACTATATGAAATGAAAAGACTGCAAGCCCCGACTTTACCTAGGTATAGTGAAATTATTTTTAATAACCATCAGAGGATGGACTATGGAATCAGAAAGACCTGGGTGTGAATGTCATTTATTAAACTAAGGGACCCTAGGTGAGTCACTTAATGTCACTGAGCCTCAGCTTCCTCATCTGTGAAATGGGGGAAAATAGAATGTATTTCACAGGGCTATTTTGGGGGTTCAGTGAGGCAAGGCACATATTGCAAGCATTCAAGAAAAGTATGCTTTATTATTTTTATTATTGTTACCCTTGGTGTTTTATTCTCCAACAAAGTTTTCAGTATCATTAACTCCGTATAAACCAATGAGGAGAAATTCACTTGAGATTTTTTGTATCATCCTACATAAAAGTCTCTTTTTTTTTTATGGTCACATTCAAATACTCAAAATGCTTTGTTCAAACTTGCCTTCTTTGTGATCACAGGAGCATGCTTAGCATGTATTTATCATGAGAGACTCGCCCAGCCGCAGTCTGATTCAGCAATGAGAAATGAAATGGGGGGATCCATGCAAGGTAGGGAACAGGAATGGGGCAGAAAACTCCTATGGGAATTATTTCTTTTCACAAAGGAAGAAAAGCTACACAAAACGGGATCCATGAATATCACCCATCATCATGAACGAATTAAGAATGAAAACAGCCTTCTCCTGGGGTTTACGCACACAGGGTCCAGGGGTAGACGGACTGCATAGGAACATCAGAATCTCTGCCACTTCTCTAACTGGCTGTGTGACCTTGAGCAATTTGCTTAACTTCTCTTAGCTTCTGTTTTCCTTATTTGTAAAATGGTGGTAATAACAAGACCCATGTCATAGTGTTGTTTGAGGAACTAATTGGGTATTAATTATTTTAATAGGATAATATAAGAACTATCCTATTAATAAAAAATAACAACAGGATAATATATAACTGTTAAAAACAGTTCTTAGTAAATGGTTGATTCTATTACTATTACTTTCAGAGTATTGGGGAATATAGTGATAATTTGATGTAAGGCTAATCTGAAAATGTCACCTTATTCAATTTATTAAAGTTGCACTTCAAGTTAGTTACCTAATTATTTTTTTCTGAAAAGATCTTTAATTCTAATTTAACTCAATTGGCTGAAACAATGGGTTTATATAGATACTACCTATAACAAAAATACTCCCTGGTACAAATGTCTGCCTTTTAATGTCTTCTTGTCCTTCCACAATGACTTTTGTCAATGCTTTTTTGCAAGCCAATAAGCAAGCAAGTCAGTGACACTGGGTAGAGGGCAAGTGTGGTAGGGTGCAGAAATCCTGGGCTTTGATGTCAGAGCCTTCAGTCAGTACTGGCAAAGATATGGCACTCATGCCACAGCTCCCCTTCTGACTTCCACGGCAGGCATCACTAATTGATCACAGCACTCCTCTTTTCTCTCAGAGCCTCAAGAGGGCCTTATGATCTGCAATCCAGTGCTATAGGCAGATAATGCCACTTGATAGGATTTGACATGGTCATGTGGAACCTTCAAAATGCTTAAGCATTCACTTTGTTACTTATGAATGGTGAGTTAACACAGTTCCATACCACTCTACACTGATAATTTCTCTTCTTAAAAGGAGAATAAAACAGCAACTCACTTTACCTGCATTTCATTGTCAAGAAGACTATACAATAGAAGCCTACGCCTACTTAATATTTAAACATTACACAGTCAACCTTACTGGCAAATGGGGAAGCTTTAGAATTCTCCGCCCACCCAATATTTCCTGCCCCAGATACCATATTTTTCTTAAATATAGAATTGTTTGAATATCAAGCCATCTGCATATAGATTTTCTTCTTGCTCCTTCCACGACTCTACCTTAATGCATTGCAACTTTTATGTGCATAAGAGTTCTCTGCAGGATAGTATACACTCTAGGTGGATACAGAACACTATAGGTACTTCAAGGGATGAGGGTCTCCCCTTTTCTTTTGACTTTCAAACCAAATTTTTGCATAAGATGTGACTCAATCATGATGCTAATACCTAGCTAGTGAGTTGTAAGGATCAAAAGAGAACTTTTTTTGGCAAGTGCCATACTCTTATTAGCTATTTTCAATTTTCAGGTGAATAAGAAACCTGCAGGCATATGTCCTGGATGATCAGTTCTGGAGGGATGGAAAATTGGCTAAAGCTTATTTCACTGAAACACAAGAAAGGGGAACTGAAGGTCAGTATCCCCCCTTCCCCTTCTCACATGCAGAGGGCTCCCACAGGACCCTCATGACTCAGTAGTAAAGATCCCGAGAAGAGCAGCCCCACCTCAGGTCACAGTCTGTGCCACAGGGTTCAGTGATGGGTCCTGGCTGGGGCAGCCGGTCGCATCTTTGATCAGAAACAGTAAGCTGGTCAGATTCCCTGGTGCAAACAGGTTTTCGTTTCCGTTCCCCTAATCAGGGAGGAAAAAAAAATCATTCAGGGAAATTAATCTGTTCCATAAATGATTTCAACCAGGTGTTGGCAAACATTTTCTCTAAAGAGCTAGACAGTAAATATTTTCAGGCCATATGATCTCTGTTACTCTACTCATACTCAACCCTGTCATTACGAGGCAAAGGCAGCTGCTTGTAGATAATACCTAAACAAATGAACATGGCTGTGTTCCAATAAAACTTTATTTATAAAAGTGGGCAGCAGGCTGGATTTGGCCCCCTGGCTGTAGTTTGCCAACCACTAATTTAGATAAAAGGAAACAAGATAAATAATATATGATATGACTTCTAAAACCATGTCCCATAGAAAATTAAGGTGGCAGAGCTGATTTTGCTTGGTTTTACATGTGTACAAACCTCTTATGATGAGGAAACCTACCATTTCCTGAATCCCTTAAAAAATTCAACTTGCCAGCCCAAAATGACCAGATAGATTCAGAGAAAGCTGATTACAGACACATGCAGATAGAAAGGTTCCTAGGTTCCACCGATTTGGCTGTTCTTTTAAAAAAGAAAGAGATATTTAAAATTCTTCAGATCCCCCAACCTCAAACTCAAAGCAGATACCTTGGCAGGGTTTGCTGCACGCTTGCCAGGGCCCATGACTGTTCCAGTAAAACTGCTGAGGTTTATCTTCAATCGGGATATTGAAAGAATAGCGCACATCGGGGTTGTATAACTTCCCCACCGACAGAACCTGGAATGTGTGGACAAAACGGAGAGGATGTTTGTGGGCCGGGTGACTCCAACTGGGATAAGAGCGTGGTGGGCTCATGGTCAAGTTTTTACCTGAAGCAAAAGTTCTTGTTCAATGCGATCCGTGGAGTTGATTCTTTCCACTGCGTTGTCGGATCCGCTGTACTCTATCACAGCATTCCCAACACGGATTTCCCTTTTGGACATTGTGACAACAAAGTCTCCATTTAGCAAGAATTCACCTTTACTGCTTGATAAAGCTGTGAGAAAAGAGAATTCATTAATCTGCTGCCCACGACTACCTGTTTGAAATGTGAACTAACATCTTTATAGGCAGAGAGTCATAGTGCAAAGAACTGAACTTCTGAGCCAGACAGGCATGGCTTCAAATCCTAGATCTGTCACTTGCCAGCGTGTGGCATTTGGGAATCACTTTCCCTCTGTCAGTGTCCATTTATCTCTAAAATGGAGATAAAACACCTATCCCTCATGGTATCTGGGAAAAACAAAATATAATATAGGGGTTCCAATCAGCATGGGGTTTGTTATATAAGACCCATAGTTACAGGATTATATTAACAGAGGGAAGCACAAGTATAATGATTTGAAAAATATACACTAGTAAATTGAACATTTATAAAATTGGTTCCTACACAAATCTCTCTATATATTTTAGAATTAGTCAAGCCTATTCAATCTTTGATAGATCTTCTTCGTTTGACAGATGCTGAAATCTGAAGATACATGGTTAACAGACTGCTCAAATGTCACCTTTTCAGGCGGCTCACTGTGGTAGCCGGCTTCAAACATGGCCCCAAAGATCCTTGCTTCCTGGTATTCACACTTTGTGTCATCCCCTCCCACAATGAGTAGGAATTACTGTGTAATCACTGAGATAATGCAGAAACGACAGAGTGCAACTTCTGAGGCAAGGTCAAAGGCACTGTGGCTCTGCCTTGCTCTTCCTTGGACAGTGGGCTTTGGGAGAAGCCAGCTGCCATGTTGTAAGGATACTCAAGAAGCCCATGGAGAGGCCTCCTGCAAACATCAGTGAAAAGCTGAAGACTTCTGCCGAAAGCTCTGAGTCATCTGGGATGTGGATCCTTCAGCCCCAGTCAAGCCTGCAGATAACACCACGGCCCTGCCTGCCATCTTGACTATAACCTCATGAGAATCCTGAAGCCATTAATATCCAGCTATGATAGGTGATTTTCTGACATAAGAACCTGAGAGACAGTATGTATTTGTTGTTCTAAGCCACTATGTCTTGAAATAACTTGTTACAGATAATTTGTGAAAGATTAATATACCTACTCAGACCATTCTTTTTAAAACTGCAACCTCCTCCCACTGCCAGCACAGATTTCATATTTCTCATCCCTCTTCCCACTCTAATTTTTCTCCATGGCACTTTGTTTATGCTCTCCCTCCCCAAAGAAGAATTGAAGCCCCATGAGGGCAAGGAGGTTGGAACTGTTTTATTCGCTACTATACTGCAGCTTCGGAAAGAACACATGGCAGGGGCACCAGATCTTGCAAAAGATGGAAAAAAAAAAAACAAACTCAGTGACATTGAAAAAGTGATGCTGGAGAACTTCTTGAATCAAGTGTCAAAATAACGGCCAAATGAAGACCTGACAGAGACCAATTCTGGA
The DNA here is from genome assembly GCF_000956105.1 of Propithecus coquereli. NCBI lineage: Eukaryota > Metazoa > Chordata > Mammalia > Primates > Indriidae > Propithecus > Propithecus coquereli. Next base: position 27,093,709 of record NW_012133857.1, read on the forward strand.
ATCTAAAATAGTCAAACTCATAGAATTAGAGACTAGAACGGTGGTCGCCAGGGGTGGGAGAGAGGGAGAATGGGGAGATGTTGGTCAAAGGGTACAGTTTCAGTTATTCAAGATGGATACATTCTGGAGATCTAACATAAGGCAATGTGACTAGTTGACCATACTGTATTACATACTTGACATTTACTTAAGGGTAGATCGTAAGTGTTCTCACCAAACACACACATACATACGTTAAAAAAAAAAAAAAAAGAATGGAGGGAAGGAAGGAGAGAAGGAAGGAATGAAAGAATGGAGAAAGAAAAAAAACAAAAGAAAAGGGTAACTATATACAGTGATAGATATGTTAATTAGCTTGGTTTTGGTGATTTTTTCATAATGTATAGGAATATGAAACATCCGGTTGAACCCCTTAAATACATACAATTTTTATTTGTCAACTATACTTCAATAAAGCTGAAAAAAAGAAAACAAAGAAAAGGAAAGCAAATTGACAAGGAGGATGAGATAATAGCTGCTACAGAAAGAATAATTTATTTATCAAAGGGCCAAGAGAGATTCTTGGTAAAGTTAATGAATCCTCTGAAAGTTTTTTAAAAATTGACTCTCTTTCAGATTTTACTGTTAAATCCAAACTTTTAGTTAAGAATAGACTACTCTGCTATTGTATGACATGATATGGAAAACTTAACGCAAAAATATTTATCAGTTGCTCTATTCTTTCCAAAACTTCAGCATGATTGGAATGAAAACATAATTTTGTTGACTATAAGATCAAATAAATTTATTTTCATACTTTTGTATTAATTTCTCAAGAAAAAAATCTGTTATATCTTTTCCCTGTAGTATTTATTACAACATTTTGGTATCATTTTCAGTACTGCTTTTTCTCCCCAGTACCATTGCTCCTTCAATAACGAGTCCTCCTGAATATTGGTCTTGACATGAACCAGGCACTCGATAAATCAGAGCTATTAAACATTTGGGCCCTGAACAAAATATTAGAAAAAGGCTCTCTGACCTTTTGTAATTTGTGCCCTATGAGCAAATCTCAGCAGTGAGGAAACCCTTGCAATGTACTTAGGTGAATAAAAGAAAAACAAGGAACTAACTTGTGTATGGTAACCAGGTATCCTCCCAGGCACCAGTGGTAATCAATTGGTACTAGCTGCCTGACAAACCACGTAGAACAGGGTTCACGGACAACATCATGGCTCAGCATCATATTAATAATATCTGTCTTGGCCATGGAATGAGGAATGGCCAAGTCGTCTTAGGTATTTGCCAGGTCCTAACTCATCTTTCGCTGACGCAGGTGATGCAGTGTCTTTCACCACTCAGGCGAGAAGTGATGTTTATCAAAAGAGGCTTCGAGGATTTATGTTAAATAGGTATTGTACCCTCATGCGCAGATTAAAGAGGGCTGAGATGAAGCTCTGAGTGTCCCTTGTGCTTTGGTAGCAGTAGGATCCTCATTTTCTTGGACATGGGAACCTCACAGAGTCCGTGCAGTTGGACACTTCACTGACGCAAGGCTACTCTTTCTAGGATCAGGAATTAACTGCACTGAAGTCTGTTCCCAACCCAGTGTTTCATTTATCAGAATTTCCACCCATGTGAACACCATGTAGCCCCAAGGGAAGAATAAGATGCCTTAATCTGAACCGGTTGGGAAGAACACGGTGACACAGGAAACAGCCAGGGTTAGCTTTTAAAAGGATAAAAGACCACCCAACTTCTTGGCTCTAAATCCTTTGATAGTTCCTACTGCCTACAGAATATAGTTCAAACTCCTTACATAACCTACCTGTAACTTTACAAATCTTAACCTCACCTATCTTTCCAGTCTCACCATTCACTCCTACCAATAAACCTAAATTTCCAGGCCTATATAGCCCCTGGTCAGTCATATATTTTTCTACATGGAAGCAATAAACTAAAGTGGTTAAGGCTATAACATCTGGAGTCAGACCAATAAGGATTCCAATTCTTCCCATTTTCTGTTTGTGTAACCTTGGATAAGTAACTTAAGCTCTCTAAGCCTCAGTTTCCTCCTCTGTATAATGGGTTTCTTACAAGATTGTTAGGTGGATTAAACAAGATAGTGCATAGTGGCTTTAGTTCCTGGCAGACCATAATGCCTTCACATGCTCTGTCTCCTTATCATACCTCTATGAGGCAAGGTCTCTTATAGATGCCCAATTTATGGATGAGAAAAGCATGACCTAGAGATTATTAATTTCCCAAGGCCAGATGGTTTCTAATCAAGGAAATCTATTTCCAGAGCCTGTTAACCACTAAAATTTTTCAAGAAGGGAGTCAACAAATGCTTGTTAAATTAGTGAATGAATTCAGGCACTTTCTCTCGCATACAAATAGAAACTAAATATGCTTAGGTTACAGATTTTTAAAAATTTAAATTGTTCATTTTGCTAGCCTACACGAGCCCTTTAGCAAACTAACCATTTAAAAATTCACTTTTGTCAGCCCAAGAAAAATCCCAACCCATAGTAGGTGCTCAATCGATGATGTTGAAAGAATGCGTGATGGATGGAACCTGACACTCATGACGAGGAGAATAGAGTGCTTCCAGCCAAACGACTTTTCTCAATCAGTGTAAACCTCTGACAACCTCGTTTCGCCTGCAGCTCCTGCAGCGTGAGATCTACCGGCCATGCAAGATGCAGGAGTTTCAATGGGTCACTGACTGGAGCCGAGGTCGTTTCCGCGGCACCTCGGGCATCCTGAGGCTGTCCAATGCGGGTCACTCACATGGTGATGGCATGATGTGCTGTCAACAAAATCACCCAATTCTTTCAAGTGAAGTCACGTACTAGCTACCCAGCTGATGTTTCACTAACAAAGGGGAACCGAAATGTCACATGCCAGTTCTGTAAATTAAGTGATAATCCAGTATGGTTATATTCAAAGATCGATGGTCTATTCTAGGTTAATTGGGGGTGGGGTCTTTTCCAATGTCTCCAGGCTTCCTCTCATGCTTATGCTGACTTGGGGTACCTTCACCCTTCACTGCACGCTCTTTATTCCCGTCGACCGTGAGTAGGGAATGAGACAGGGGCTCAAATGGTAGAAGGTTCCTCTTATGATCTGCTCTGATAAACAGTTTGGCGCCAGACGTCCTTAAAATCATCAGATGAAAAGAAATTCATCTTGCACTGAATCGATTCCTGTCTTCCCATTGCCACGATTAATCCAGGACTAAGTGTACTGGAGACAAACAAGTGTCACAGAAATGTCTACTTTTTCCTCTAAAGAGGTATGAACATGGTGGCCGTAGGTACAGCTTGGCTTTAACTCAACAGGAGGGAGAGGTCCATGTGACAGGACGACCTTTGACAGAGAGGCTTTCTGCTTCGGTACCTTGTGAAACAAATAGTTTCCTGAAAACAACAGTCTAATGCCCAACCTCCCACTAATGCGATTAGGGGAGCTAATTTCCTGGGTTGGTTTCCCTCCCATTGCACCCATCAGAGACGGGCTGTCACAAAGGCCCTCTCCCCTGGAAATTGCTCCCTCACCAAAACACGCAGAAGAGGATGGCTTGAGTGACATTTAAAAAAACACGAGGGATAAGGATGAAGATTGCTTAGCAACGGAACAGCTGCGACTGGACTCCCGCAAGACCCAGCATGGGTCGTAAAACCTTCCCGGGGCATTTGTTGCACCTTCCTTGAAGCCAAGAGTAAACATTTACACACCCCAGACTTGATGACAACATCAAATTCTTCCTAACTTGTTAAGTAACCACTGTGAGGTTCAAAGGCTCTGAGGTCTTGACTTTCACACTCGGTGGCCTGTGACTTGCAATTTACGCTCACACACTTTTCATTTGCTTCCAGAGACACTTTCCTAAGCCAACAGGTGACTTTCCCATAATATTCCATTAAAGAGCCATGACTGCCTCAGACTGCCTGTCCCCGATGACAAATCTTCTTTAATTTTGTTTTCGTTCTTTACAAGGAGATTAAGAAACCTTCAGTGAGAAATAAAAGGTTATCAGGAGGCCCGCCCTGAATTCAGGCACCCGAGGTGGGCTGATTAAGTTGAACTGAATCGAGGCCACTACTTGGAGGGAGATTATTTTTCCAAGAAGGAGAAGAATAGAAGAGAATCCCTCTCCCTTTCGAGGAGAAGAAAGGAGCAACTCAATGTGGCTTTCGGCTCTCAGGAAATCAATTTATAAAGGAGGTTAGACGCAATGCGGTTTGATTTAATTAGGAAGTAGTAAGGACATAGCAGTCACATGCTCAAATTTATAACCAAGCATATGAAAAAAAAAATACAGATTTTACACAGTGGTGGAAGGAGAAATACTGAATTCCCCCAAAATAATTTGAAAACAGTCCCCATGAACTTTGTTAATTCTCTTATAAAGTCAACACTCCTTTGGATATTTAGGTGGTGAAAAACCAATGCAGCCATTGAGTAATTAATTCCGAGTGAGACATTATGACCTTTAAAAGAAGGGATGAATTTGTATTTCCAAAGGTAACCCCCATTCTCCATTAAGCACACAGTAGGTACAGTAAAGACAGCATGAACAATGGCTGCTCAGTAATTCAGCATTTACTTCACACCTGCCATGTGTAGGTTTTATATCAGGAGCTAAAGATGTACAGATGCAGCCCAGACCTTAAAACACTAGTGGGCATATGGATAAATATGTAACGAGTCTTCTCAACTCAGTTGAGGGCAACTCCAACCTTTCCACTGCTCAGGTCAAAACCCTAGCATTTGTGACTCTGCTCGACTTCTTCACACCTTGACTCCTGTCTTTCTCTCACCTGCCATATTCAATCCACCAACAAATCATGATGGCTCTGACTTCCAAAGACATTCAGAATCTGACCACACGCTGCCACCTCCACTGCTCCTGCCTGGGGACAAGCCACCAGCATCTCTCCCCTGGATTACTGCAATGACTGCCTAATCAGGGTCACTGCTTCTGCCCTGCACCCTTTCTCCACCTTCTCTTCTCAACATACCAGCCGGAGTACACCTTTAAAAACACAAATGCAATTATATCACATCATTCCTCAGCTCAAAACTTCCAGTGGCTCCCTTTGTCTCTCAGAGTCCAAGCCAAAGTCCTTCCAGTTGTTATGTGGCCCTCTATGACCTAGTCCTGCTCCCTGTCCACCCTCATCTAGGACTGTCCTCCACGCTTACTCAGCAACAGCCACACAGGCCTCCCTCTGTTCTTCCAACAATTCAGACATGGTCCTACTTCAAGGACTTTGCAGTGGCTATTCCCTCTACCTGGAATGCTCTTCTCCCACAGAGCCTGTTTTCTCTCTCCCCGATTCAAACATTTCAACTCCACTGGCCCCACCCCACCCCCGGTATCCCAATTTCTTTTATGCTGCTCTGATTTCTAATAGCACATACCATCTTCTAATAGTATGGAGTTTGCTTTATCTATTAAGTTATTGTTTATTTTCTATTTCCCCTCACTAAAAAATAAACTCCAAGAAGACGGGAATTTTCATTATTTTTTGGTCCATGTTGTTCATTGTGCCTAGAACAGCGCCTGGCTCATATTAAATAAGCAAATGAATGAATGGAGATACACAGCAAGAAATGCTACAATGGGTCATGTATAAATATTATACTTGACTAGCATGCTTGGCTAAAGGATCACTGACTGACTATGCAAGATTTCATGTAGACATTCCAAAATACAGATAGAGGTTCTAATTTGATTCAAAAAATACTCATTTACTGGCTCAATATGTCCAAATGTTTGGATTAAGCCTCTATAGAGGCTATATTCAGATGGATAAATAGAGCTCCTGCCTAGACATTATAAGAGACAAAGTACATTCATTTTTTATAAAAATTGCCCAGACAATCACAAAGATGTAAAACAACCCAAGTGCCCATCAATACGTAAGTAGATTAATAAAACATGGTATATGTGTGGAGTACTACTCAGTCATAAAAAATGGTGATCTAGTATCTTTTGTTACAACCTGGATGGAATTGGAGACCATTCTTCTAAGTGAAGTATTGCAAGAATGGAAAAACAAACACCACATGTACTCAACACTAAATCGGAACTAGTCGATCAACACTTACGTGCACATATAGAAGTAAAACTCAATGGAAATCAAGTAGGTGGGAGGGAGGAAGAGGGGATGGGTAAATTCACACCTAAATGATACAATGCACACTATCTAGATGAAGGGCACACTTATAACTGACTCAAACTGTACAAAAGCAAATTATGTAACCAAAACGTGTGTATCCCCGTAATATTCTGAAATTTTAAAAAAATATGAAATCAGAGACACTTAAATAAATTTCCTTCTACTGCATTTTTCAGTGTACAGAGAAAAAAATAATCCAACTGAAGTCACAGTTTGTGAAAATGTCTCAAAAAAGACAGGAGAGAAAATAAAGGTTTATAATGTTTGGAAACTTTAAAAAATAAATAACATCAAAAAAATAAAAATTGACTTCCCAGTAAGACTGCCCTGATTTCTTCTAGATATGAGTGAAAGCCATGCTGCTCTTCTTGGCTGGGAGGAGTCCAGTTGTACAAGGCCGAATCCTCTTTCACTCATGACTCTACCCCCCACGTCTTTCTTTTAAATGTCAGTTGAGCAAATTTTGTAATCACTTGTGGCAGTTTACAAAATAATGAATAGAAGTAGGATTGGACTGAGCAAACTGTTGCAAACCAACACAGGATCCTTAGTATGTTGCGGTTGAAATGTAAGGAACAGATATGAATTAATCATGTGTCTGGGCTCAGTGAGGGAAGATAAAGACTCTGTAAAGAAAAAAGTGGCCCATTCTAGTAATGAATTGAGAAAAATATGTGCCACTCTAGAACCTTTTGGAATGAACCAGCAATAAATACTAAAAAAGTCTACCCGTGGTCTGCTACTGGTGAGAGCTGATCACCTAAAAATCAAGTCAAGTAATACCTCTAATAAAACATTTGCAAGCCAGTTACCTACAGGACATATTTTTTAAAAGATTCAATAAGAGCAATGATTTTATGCTAAACTTAGAGGGTAAGTGCTTTCAAAATTTCACTTGAGGCCTTTCTATTTTGTCAGATCCAGAGTAAATCCCTTGATATCAAACAGCGCAACGACACAACCCTTAAATCAATACTCTGACGATGTGTGTGTGAGGGAGAAATAATGAATTTCAAGATCAACTTCTTTCACGAAAATCCATGACACCTGAGAGCTCTCCTTCTGGTTCTCTGGAGCAGAAGGAAGGAGCATCTGCCAACTGCTCCAGGGAACCAGAATTCCAGCAAATAGCAGGGGGCAGCCCATCTCACCTAAGTAGTTGTCATCCTCTGATTTCCCTGAGAAACTATGCTGCCGCACATCGATATTGGTAGCACCAGCAGGAATTCGGACCACAGTATTGTAACCTGGAAAGAATTTAGCAGAAATTCAGTATTCCACAGAATGGTTCACTTTCTCTAAGTATGGAGTAAAAGGTAGGCAACAAAAGAATACAATATAATTCTCATATAATTCTGGTAGGTGACATATAGTCAGACAGATAATGTACCATAACAAGACTGATTTTATGCTTGACATTAATACGCTTAAGTATAACATGTGGTTAACAATTTTTAAACTTTGGCCATTTTTCTTCTCATGGTTCTTAGGAGCAGATTCTTACCATAATGTACCGTATTAAATGTTCCTGCCACTGTTTTGCACGAAGAATTATCGCCACCACAAACCCCACATTTATCTCTCCGGGCTTTTGAGTTTAAAACATGATCGCATCCAGCTTGCTTTTAAAAAGAAAACATTTGAAATAAATGGTAAGTATTATAGTGGTTACAAAATGGCAAGTAATGCGTTTCTATGAATGATGTGCATTCAAATGACAAGAAAGGGAAGTCCCATTTAAACTTGCAAGGATTGTGAACTCAAATTATATACAGCCTTGCTATTTAAAATGTGGTCCTTGGACCAGCAGCCCTGGGCATGCTTGGTGCTGTTTGGAATGCAGAATCACAGGGCCACCTGGGTCTCCTAAGTTGGCATTTTAACAGGATTCTCCAGCTGCTTCATCCATGGATTAAAGTTCAAGAAGCACTAGCCTATGAATAAGCAGAGTAAATGAAAAAAAATCCCTCAGAAATGAGAAAAAGGGGGGTGGTAAGGACTGTATCTAATTAAGGAGCTCATGCCCCATCTTAAGAGAGCAGCCACTGTCCACGGCAGGCTACCCCTGCCATGTAGAAATAGGAGCCCAGTGTTGACATTTTCCAATTTTTCAAGGGAAGCTGGAAAATTTGATTTCATGTGAAATCCCTTAGGTTTAAATATCAGTATGAATGCAAGACAAAGTGCAACTGCAAGCTGCGAGTTGAGGCCTTAGGCTCCAGCACACGGACTCCGGAATTTCCTCACATATTAACACAATGCAGCAGTATAGACTGAGCTCCGAGACGGACACCAGCAATGAGCGGAAGAACAAAGTCCATGTTACTGTCCATTCTGCTCTTGCGTGAACTAATCTTTGAGGACGAACTGAACGTGGTGCCATGGAATGGACTGACGAGGAAATCCACGCTGTAGCTGTGAGTTGGGAAGCAGGTGAAGCTTTTAGGGGCTCTTTTGATCAAACCCTACCAATCAGGAACTCCAATTTGCCTTTGGACCACACGTAAAAACATGAATCCATCATCTCAGAGCCTGGCTAGGTCAGGAATGATTTTTGACTGGCAAGAACAGCAAAATGGTATCAAGCCCTTGAGAAATCACTGCTCTGGTGCCTTGTCGTTTGCCAGAAGCTTCTCCATTTCCCTTTTGAGAATAATGATCAAGCACGTCACAGGTAGAAGCAACTGTGGTTAAAATCACAAAGAGAAATCTGATGGGGCCAGCTCGTCCTCATGACGTGTCGCTGGAACATAGCTATTCAGCTAGAAAACCTGCTATCAGGAAGCACTTGCTTAAGCGCTAAGTTTCAAGTAAAGGAGAGTGTGTATAAACTGTTATAATAAATCTTTAAAGGGGAGGTTTTGTGCAGACCTCCCTGGAGGCTGAAAATGTCAAGAAAAGTCCAGGGCAGTGGTTCCCAAACGTTGGCATAGTATGCATCGGAGTAAGGTGATGTTGATGCTGATGCTGGCCCAAGGACCACACTTTGAGAACCACTGCCCTGGAGACAGTGCACAGATATTAGCAATTGCTATTCTATCAAGGAAGCCACGAGCCACAGCTTGGCAGCAGGACAACACAGTGAAGAAAACGCCATCTGGGACTTACCCGGCAAAGGCCTTGGACACAGATATCGTTAGTGTCCTGGCCGCACGGAGTTCCGTCTACCACTCTGTCTCGGAGCTGATAGTAGGCCGTGTTCCCTGCCACTCTGCAGAACAGCTTGCACCGGTCCTTCATCAAAACTAGAGAGGAGAAACAGGACACAATGTGACTTCTGTGCCTGGCCCCAGGACCAGCCTGCCAACAGCAGGCACATGCCCTAGAGGGACTTACTTCCGCTGTACTTAGGGACCCAGCGCACGTTGGGAAGCAGACCGTTGATGTTAAAATGCTTTCCATCAAAGTGGGCACACTGTTCATCTCGGAAGTCTCGCTTCTGCTTGAGACACGGCTCCGTGTTGCAGGACTTAAATTTCATTCTACGCCCTACACAGTATTTTCCACCGTTTTTTGGCCTGAGAAAATATAAAGAACACACACGCTTATCATAATGTATTTTTCTGCACACCCTCCCCTCATTCATGACTTCCTGTCTTTTAGGGAAGCAAATTTGAGGTAGCAGATGACAGTGGGAAGGGAGAGGGCTCCTGAATTCTGGCTTTACATTCTGCCTCCAATACCAACCATTAAAGCGTATAACCTTGGGTAAGTCACTCAACCCCTACATTCAAGCCACAGTCCCTACATTTGTAAAATGGGATATAGCTATCTTGTAAGGCTGCATGTGTATGTGTGTATGTATTTATTTACTGATTGACTGATTGTAGAGATGGGGTCTCCCTATGTTGCCCAGGCTGGCCTCGAACTCATAGCCTCAAGTGATCCTCCTGCCTTGGCCTCCCAAAGTGTTGGGATTATGGGTATGAGCCGCTGTGCCCAGCTGTAAGGCTGTTATGAGGATAAAATGTTAGGGTACGTAGCTTAAAGTATAAAATAAAAAGCCTGAATCTCCCATAGCATTTTTTGTCTGTTTTCTCCCGAACATTCACAGTCCTTTTATTTTGAAAATGTAAAAGGTAAAGGGTACCTATGAGTAGTCACAGTGATCCTTGTCCACCTCTGTACCTCGATATTCTCATGGGAGACCATCATAAACTTTCTACCTCCATTCATTCTGTCCCTCCCCACCCTCTCTCCCAACAACCACTGTTTTTGTTTGTTTTGTTTCATAGATAAAATGGAATAAAGGGAATGTGTCCATATTTTGACTAACTGAAGAGGAGAAGCAGGAAGGAACACACTGGTCTCATTAGCTTTTGTGTGACAAGCGTGTGGAGTATGCCTTGCAAAGCATCACAGTGCAAATTTAACCTCGGCATGCAAGCCCGTACATGTATTTTCCAGATGTGATCCAGAAAGTAAATTATACAACACATCTACCAGCAGTCAGCAGCTTGCCAAATTCATCATGGAAACAGGAAAATCACAGAATCATAGGAAGCCAGAGCTCACCCACCCAGGGCTGCAACAGCTTGGATTTCACAGCAACCCTAGGACACCCGTGAAACTGAAAGCAAAATGTTCACCTTTTTTCTTTAGAATGAATCTTTCAGAATAATCCTGACTATAAAAAGGGTTTTTTTTTTTTTTTCTGTTGTTGTGTTTTTTCAAACACAGGTTTTGATGAATAAGAAATATATCCATGCCCATAAAATACAGAATGAGAGGCAGGAAGACTGCTAGAGTAGAATCTGGGTTCCATTCTTGCCTTATCCTATGTGGCCCTAGGCTGAGTTCTTAATCCCCCTGAGCTTCTATTTTCCCCTTCTCTAAAATGGGTGCACACAGTAGATGCTGGAAAATGTTAGCTGCTACCCGTTATTACACGACAGCACTACCCAGTCTAATCTGATCCAATTCAGCAGTGGATTTGAGCACCAACTGTGGGAATGGTAAGGCAAGACTCAATGCTCCTGCAGAGTACCCGGGTCTCAGGAAGGCCCGCCTAGGGGAGCTTGTCCTGATGCTGTTACAAATGTCCTTTTCAGATCAAAGATTCGTAGAGTAAGGTGAGAGCATGGGCTTTGTGTAAACTACCTGGCTTCCTGGGCTCCACCCTTCACGTATAAAGCAGAGATGATACTATATACCTGAAAGGCTTGCTGTGAGTGTGAGGAGCTTAGCGAAGAGTCTGAGAAGTATTTATCATTATTTACTGTAAAGGCGGCTGCACCTAGGGATGCAAAATGCCACGTAGCACAGCAGTGTCTACATCTGATGGTTCCCCCATTTAGCCCAATTAAGCACATATGCTTTATATCCGCATCGTGCACTCAACTCCCTAACGCTCTTTCATATCCTGCCCAAGGGTAGGGCACACGAGGTCCTTTTATACCAAGTGACAGGAAGTTCAAAGAAGTACTTTGCCGAAGGTCGCACAGCTAATAAAGGAGCAGAGTCAGGACTGGCATCCAGGTTCTCCGGGTGTTTGCCGCACGCCTGTCTGCTGCATTCTCCATGCGCCATGTCCACCGTCTTTTCCTTCGGTTTCATTTAGAGATGTAGACTGGGTTTCCCGGATACCAAGCCCTTTTCTCAGTACCAAAGCACCCCAGTCTCATGCATAAAACATTACAGATTACACATAAATAATAGATCAGGCCCATATACCTGCTCAGGTGAAATCTGTTTTAAATGTGCTACAAGCAAGACCCCCTCCCATTCTATTTTTCCTCAGGTTGAAATTATTTTTACAGAATCTTTTTAGATGTCCCCACTGACTATAGATGGATTATTTATTTATTGCCTGAAAGTAACTCATATTTCTTTCCCTTTGAAAATAAGATTTTT
>NW_012133857.1:27108476-27113685 GCF_000956105.1 Propithecus coquereli
GTCTTGTTTTGGTACTCTAAGTTATGTTTTTGGTGGTCCTAATTTTAAAATTTACTCTATTTACTCTTCTAAGTCAGGTGAAAATATAATTAATTATCTAATCAAGGACACTTTGAGAGTGAAAATGAGGGCTATGAACAACTTCTCCAAGGCAACAGATGTAAACTGGTCCCATCTTTGCAAACCAGGATGTATAACCATCTTATCCGTAGGGTATGAATCAAAATTGAGATTAAAGGAAATTAAAATAGCATTTAAAGACAAAATATTAGGACACCACCTGTAGCACCATATGCCAGTTTAGACCAAAAAAATGTTTGACCAAAATTAGAAAGCATGTGGTCTCCACAGCTTGCTCATCATCGAGTATAGCATAATCCCATGTACATGGCAAGGCTGCTTCTCTTTTTTGGCTTTTATACTTTCAGGGGGAAAAAAAAAAACCCTAAAAATATTGCACAAAGTATCTGGATGCTTACATTCTTAATCAGATGAATTTTGTGGGGGGGAAAACAATCCATTTGTCCTTAACAGAGTTACACCTTGGATTCCAAAAATGGAGCTCTACATTACATTCTAAGGGCTCATCAAACTGAGAAAAGGCATATTCGCAGTGAGGGGGACTGTTCCCCTCAAACTCCCCGAGAGGCATGACAGCAACCACTTCCCCACTCTACATAATGAACCATCTGCTCCGTGAATTTCTCTGAACGAGCTTTTAAACCAAGATTGAGATCTGATTTTCCCTTTTCTATGTCCCTTTCTCTTTTCAGATTGACTCCCCCAGAGCCATTGTAACCTCAGTATTCAGAGGCAGTCTCCTTCCTCAATTAACAGGGACATCCTAAAGTGCCAATAACTTGGAGGAGTTTTAACGAAATGATGTCAGTGCTGACACTCAACTAGGTGGATTGTATTTTTTTAAAACCTCCCATAGCCCACAGCCAGGACAAGGACTTCTAACCGAGGTCTTTAGTGATTGGTTCTTAACTTCTCAATGTGAGGATCTTTGTTTCTCTTTGAAGCTCAAGATCCTTTTCTGCTGAGATCTTTACACTGGGTGATTTCCTTTGTCTAGCCCATTCCAATTATGGAGTGATTTATCTCTCTCCACTTTTCAAGTTACTTCTAGAATTGCTCTACAACTTTAAAAAAAAAAAGGCCTGATACTTCTTTTGAATGAAACATTATGGAATCAAAATTCTAAAAGGTACTTGCAAAGCATCTACTGTTTGGAATATCCATACCTCATAATAGTACTTACTATAAAATAATAATTTTGCTCAAGGTAGCCACCAAATAGCTTTTAATTTGTAGAAAATTCATGCTATTAGCTGTTAGGTTACAAGGTTTTATTTTAAACCTTCAATAATACAAACAGCTAGGATATATAGTTGAGTTGAAAAAGCAGTATGAGCCTTATTTTATATTACATGATACTTATTTCATAGACTACCTATCACATCCATAATCGTTTTAAAAAGTCTGAAATGATACACATCAAATTATTTTCCAGTGGTTATTTCTAGTGAGGAGTAGGTAGAGTACGGGAATAATAATGACAGAAATTTTTTATGTCACATATGTTTGTGTCTGAATTTTTTTTTAAAGCATTCTGGACTATATTTTTACTACTATTTTAAAAACCAATATAAAATGTAGGCTGTATAGAAAATCTAATGCTCATTCGTTTTTATCCATAGCTACACTGTTAGTTTTACAGAGCACAGTCTTATAGCCCTTTGGTTGTCTTTCTGAGAGAGTAATATTATATGGACATGAAATGTTGGACTGTGAACAAAAATGAATTAAAATAAAGTCTTTATCATCTGTGATCTGTACTACAGGGTATTTATTTAGACCAGGGCTTGCAAATCAGTGGCCTACAGTTACAGTTACAGTTCTTACCATTCATATCTTTATTATAAAAAATTTGGAAGCTTTGTCAACATCAGACTCTTTTCCTACCCATAAACAGTCAGCTGGACCTCAGTAGTGCCCTGCGCTTGGTTCTACGACTCTACAACACAGCTATGGCATTGCACTACCCACTTCGTTCCTTTACTTCACCCCTTGCTTCTCTTTACAAGAGTCTGCTATCCCTGAGCTGTTAAAAATAAATGAGTACTGCTCAGCAAAATCAATTGACATAATCCAAAAGGAGCCGGGGTCTTAAAAATGGTTATTAGTTTATATACCAAAAAACTATCCCTATTCTGTAAAGACTTCTTAGGCTCCCTAGCCCATATGGGTCCAACAGCAAGTCTAAGAGAGTGCCATAAAAGCTTTTACTTACTTTTACTTATGTGCTATTTTTTATTCCTTTTAAACTTTATACATCTTAGATCCACGTAAAATTGGATGTCATTCCCCATAATGAAGATAGCAATTTATTATCTACATACAAACAGCCCCCACCCCAACAAACACGTGTCACCTATGACAAATGCTGGGGGAAAAAATTCATTGACTTTACTGAAATATGTAAGTCTAAACAAGGTTAGGCTGGTAGAGGTTGCCATGGTCACCTAATGAGAATTACCCTGAAAGCAAGAGACTCCCAATCTGCAAACTGTCAGGTTGTAGGATGGGGACCTCAGGTGTCTTACCTGTAATACAACTAGATTGATTCAAAAAGTTATTTCCCAACTTGGGGTCCCAGGTCCCTTGGCATCTGTGAGCCCTTTTCAGCATTTCAGTAGCTAACTAGAAAGGGTATGTTTATGTACGATCTGGATGAAAATGTTCCATTTGGTTGTTTCCTTGTGAAAATTTATCTATTTACTCTATTAGTGCACTATCTCAAGTTGGGGGGTGGGGGGGCAGTGAGATATGCCTGAATGTCAAAATCGGGAAACCGAACAAGCTAAGCTATACAAAACCATCAACTGGCAGCAACACTTTCAATAACCCAGGAGCCTGGGAGAAAATAATACAGAGGGGAAGTCCGTGGGGCTAAAGAGTTTGGGTATGTTGGATCTAGGCAGTCCTGGAAGTCCACCCGCTCTTCTAACTTGGAACTGCTCTTCATCAGCTCCAGCTAAATTACTCCCGTTAGGAATGTTTCCCTCCGGCCACACCAATAGCGATAGTGATGTTCTAGGACTTACTCTGGTCTGTTGCACTCTCGTATGGCTGTTTTGATGCCTCCTCCACATGTTCTTGAGCAGGTTCCAAAGTGACTCCAACTTCCCCAGGATCCATCAGTCACGGGGACCTCCATTTCTTTGGGAACACAAAATCCAAACTTGCAGTGCTGTATTTGATAAGGGGAACAGTGAGGGAGAGCTTGGCGCTGCGAGTCATCGTAGCACCGGCCGTCCTTTCGCATATACCACACTTTGATTTTTTTCCATGTGCTGCTTTGAAATGCTGCAAATTCATCAACTACACGAATCACGGAAACTGCAGGGATTTTAATTTTGTACTTATTGATTTTAGGCTGTGTCTTCATTTATAGCTTGCTTGAATTAAACTGGCCAGTGAGTGACTTGCTCCAGGCTGACACGGTAACTCCTACGGCCACCTGCAAACTGCTCAGTTAGTCTACTGGGAGAAGCCAGGAGTGGAAACGGAAGGATTGGTTATGGCACGGCCAAAATGAGTTACAGGATTTGCATAGTGCATCTCCATTAGCAAGGCCTAGAGACGTTACCAGGTACCATGAATGGTATAATAGGCTTCATTGCTCCCCATGGATCTGAAAACCCAATTTTAATTATATAGGAGATGAAAAAAAAAAAAAACCTAATTACATGATTCCTATATTCCCATAAACTCACTCCGAGAAAGCACTCAGGATGAGACTAAAGCAAAATGGACACATGACAGACAGTCCTAAACTTTATTACTTTTTTGTTACTAATGGTTTCAGATTCTCCAGCCTGGAGCAGGAAGAAGGCCATGATGTTTTAAAAAAAAAATAGTAAAACAAAATAAAACTCCTCAGCAGGACAAGGGACTGGAGAAGCCTCTTCCAACCCTCTGCCATTGTTGGGGTGTGAAACCCTGACACAAAGCCGAGGTCACTGAGCGCTGGACAAAGGAACAGTGGCGGCAGTGGCCGCAGGAGGGTGACGCCCCGCGGCTCACTCAGATCTCTGAAGCGGAGCTGGTGGCGGTGGTCGTGATTTATCCCCAGGGAGGACCCAGGCGCGCAGGGGAGCAGCAGAAGGCCTGGGAGGCCAGCGGCAAGGCGGTGTGCAGGCAGAGAGGAGAAGCAAGAGGCAGGTGAAGGTCTCAGTCGGGACAGCCGGCCTCACCCCCACAAAAGGTTTGGGGAACATTATTTACACAGTGCAATTAAGCTTTCTCTAGTCTGCCCGCCTCCTCCCTGGTAATTATCCTCTTACAGTATCTGAGGACTCGGCCTTTTCCCTGGGCAGTTTGGCTGAGGCTTAAAAGGTTCCACATCTGAACCCTGGGCAACTCAGTACTCCAGAAATGTGGCCCGAGCCAGCGCTGATCACATCGCTCTCCGTAAATCACTTCACAGTTGTCTTCTGTGAACATTTTTTAGAATAGATGCATATAAAAATAAATGAACAGAGAGGCAGCTTGGCCTGGAGTATCACTAATCAATAGAAACGGAACATGAGCCCCAGATAGAATTTCAGAATTTCTAGAAATCACACAAAAGAGTAAAAAATTTTTTTAAAGATGCTTAACATCATATGTCTTGAGGGAGTTGCAAATTAAAACAACAATGAGATATCATTATGCACCTATTAGAATGGCCAAAATTCAAAACACGACACCACCAAAGGCCAGTGAGGGTATGGAGTAACAAGAAAAACCATCCATTGCTGGTGGGAATGCAAAATGGTATAGCCACTTTAGAAGACAATTTGGCAGTTTCTTACAAATTAAACATACTCTAATCATACGATCGGGCAATCCCATTCCTTGGTATGTATTGAAAGGAGCTGAAAATTTACATTCACACAAAAACCTGCACACATGTGTTTATAGCAGCTTTATTCATAACTGTCAAAACTTGAAAGCTACCAAGATGCCCTTCCGTAAGTGAATGGATAAACATACTACGGTACATCCTGACAATGGAGTATTATTCGGTGCTAAAAAGCGATGACCCATGAAAAGACGTGGAATAATCTTACGCACATGTGACTAAGCGAAAGAGCCGATCTGAAAAGGCTACAAACTATATGATTCCAACACTATGGCATTCTTGAAAAGGCAAAACCAC
>NW_012133857.1:27114905-27121857 GCF_000956105.1 Propithecus coquereli
GCACCAAGATGATCTCTTCAACCAGGCAAATCTGACACACAATAATTACACATGGAAACAGCCATGACATCATAACAAAACATTAAGGGGCTGGTGAAACTGGAGCCAAATTAAAGTCAGTTTTTCTTAAAAAGTGTCCAAAACCATTTAAATAATATTTTACTTAAACGTATCTTTTTAAGAGGTTAGAAGGGGGACTTGGAGGTCAATTTTGTCCAAGGAAACTTGAAACAGAAGAGTTTCAAATCTCAGACTCACAAACAAGGTTAAAATGAAAATGTTAATGGACTTAACAAGAAAATGGGGAAAATAAAGAGACATTAGTGAGTCATTCATCAAAATAACATTGTGTCAGCAGCCCAAGACAGATTACTGCTGAGGGAGTAGGGCAGAAAGAAGAGAAAGAAAGAAAGAAAAAAAATTAACCCAGCAGCAAAGGGAATCAGTATTTGGTGGCATTTAGAGAAAAGGCATATACTGCTAATTCTACGAAAACAAAACGAGGTAACACAAAGAATTTCTATGCCAACATATCCACCTTCTTGGGCATTTGTAAAATGCATAAGTAGTCTTCAGGGTATTTATATATCTTTAATAAAAGCTGCTAGACATGGCCACTTTTCTCAAACTACTAAAAATGTACCTATCATTTTCTCTGCACAGTTGCTTCCCTAAAAGTGCCCCAAACGTGCCCTTTGGAATGCCCTGAAGTCTCTTGTTCTGGCTGAACACAAGCACATGAGCAAAGGGTCTGCTGAAAGCTCCCCAAAGTCCTCCATCCTCAGAAGATATGAGATTACCCTATAATCCCTTCTCTTCTGCTTCTGTTGCAAAAACAGAAGATTAGGAGAAAGACACAACAGACATCCTCCAAGTTTTTCTGTGTTCCCGAATTGGCTGGGAAACCATACCACTCCATGGAGCTTGGTAGCCCATTCAGGACAATTTTACTAAATACAAGTCACATCATCCTATTATTGAGAATTCTTCTTTGTTGTGGCTTTTCCAGCAATAACGTGTCAGAAATAGACACAGTGGGTGGGTACAGATTGACTCAGAACCACAACACAATACCAGTGAGTTTGCTAAGATCAAACAGATTCAATTTAAGTAATAGAACTGGCTGGCTCTGACCCAAGCCAATTAACCAAGTTGTCCGATGGGTGTCATGTTTATTGCCATCTCCCATCACCTGGTAGCAGGTGTCTGGGTCACTGTGTTTAGAAGGACTCGAGGCCACATCTTGATTTTGTAAGAATGAGTGCCACCTTTAATTTTTAATGGCTGACATGGAAACCTGAGAACCACATTCCCA
This sequence comes from Propithecus coquereli, assembly GCF_000956105.1. NCBI lineage: Eukaryota > Metazoa > Chordata > Mammalia > Primates > Indriidae > Propithecus > Propithecus coquereli. The sequence continues at coordinate 27,116,221 of NW_012133857.1, forward strand.
CGCAAAACCATGATCCTCTGGCCACCAACACACTAAGTTAAATGCCCTGCAAAATGTGCAAGATTTACTCTTTAGCTAAAGAGATATATTTCTTTTTAAGCCAATGAAAGTTCTAGAAGCTATTATGCCTATGTGTGTATGTAATTTTTCTTAGGTTGTTCTGGGGGAAAGACGTACTCTCAATTGCTGAGATCCCAGCCATCAAGAAATTAGAATGTAAACTGAGTTTATCATTAAGTGAAACACAAAATCACCTTCATGAGAATTTTTTATTTTTGTATTGGACTTTACATTTTTGGGGTTTTTCTGAAGACAGAGTCTCGCTCTGTTGTCTGGGCTAGAGTGCCGTGGTGTCAGCCTAGCTCACAGCAACCTCAAACTCCTGAGCTCAAGTGACCCTCTTGCCTCAGCCTCCCCAGTAGCTAGGACTACAGGCGCACACCACCATGCCTGGCTTATTTTTTCTATTTTTAGTAGAGACAGGGTCTTGCTGTTGCTCAGGCTGGTCTCGAACTCCTGACCTCAAGTGATCCTCCCGCCTCGGCCTCCTAGAGTGCTAGGATTACTGGCATGAGCCACCCTGCCCAGCCCAGACTTTACATTTTTCAAGTAACTTTCACATACTCTCTGGCTCATTTCACTTTATAAATACCCTGAGAGATGAGTGAAGAAACCACTAGATCGCCTGTTTGACCACTGAAAACTGAAGGAGCTCAGTGAGGCTGAGTTACAGCCACTCCAGAAGACTCTGCTGCCCCTTCAGACAAAGCCAATGAAGAAACCAGGGTGGGCAGGGGCAGCCCCAAAAGATGTGAGTGATCTTAGGCAAGTCACTTCACTGTTCTCAGACCTCTGTCTATAAAACCAGGGAGGGGACAGTTGGGTTCCACCATCTCTTAGGACTCCCTCCACAGAAACATTCTGGGTGCTATTATTGAGTCTATAAGGTAAAGTGGAGAAAAAGAAAATAAGACGAGAATAAATTATTAAAAGTGAGTAAAGTGGACAATGGAAGAGAGAAGAAATGAAAAAAATATATAAGGAAAACAAAAGACTCCAAAATATAGTTCAGGGATTATATCATTGGTAAGTAACAGAATGCCATTTTCCATATGGATCAAAAAAAAAATCAGGAATTTATATCTAAAACTTTTTGTAACCAAATTTTTGGAGTGGTGATGATGATGACATCACTATCATGCCACTGTCGTTTTTAGACTCACACCAGATGCAGAAGGTTAATTAAGTTAATCATACTCCTAGGCCCGTGGGACACTGTTACCATTGGGCCACACAGTGGCAGGTTTTGTTTAGTTATTAACAAATACGTGGGAACCATAATAACCAGCTCGTGAGAATTTGGATTTGGATATATCCCAAGTGACATCATAGCTCCTTAAAGGAAACAACACAAGCTGGTGAAATCCTGGTATCATAGTATGAGCAAAGTTTACGTATTTCTACATTTCAATTCTATGATGCTCTATCAACTTAATAATAGCTTTCCTGTGCCACCCTCAAAAGGGAGACAAGAAAAAGAAACACGACCTCACATTAAATTCACATAAATTGAAAAGCACTTTGGGATTTTAGAAATGTTGAAATGAAAGAAAGTCTTACATTGAGAGAACGTCCTAAAATTGAGGCAATAACGACAGGTATATCTCTGGCATCAGCGTTAATGCTATAATGTAAGTTTCACCATTTTCAATGGTAAGCTGAACCTCCTCAAAGAGACACTGCGTGTGCTGAAACAGACCGCATCATCTCACATTTCAAATATCGGTGGCTGGTTGTACAGCCCGCTCTTGAGCATTTCTGCCCTAAGACAGAAGGACGGATCAGGGCGTTACTTGCCTTTCCGGGCTCACACTCCGTCCCGTCGGCCCAGGGCGTGTGCTGCGTCCGGCAGCCTTTGTGCGCGCCGTCAACGTTATTGCACCACAGCCGTCGGCACTGCATCTGCTCAACGCGGGTGAACAAGGAAGTGACGACATGATTAAGATGGTCTCAAACAAGACAAGGACTGCCTTCAACTAGTGTTTTGCCAATGCTATAAGGTAGGTGGGAAAAGGACCTCTTTTTCTCGGTATAATAAATTACAAAAATATTCCAAGGGATACAGAGAGCAGCCTATAAGACACATTTCTAGAACTACTGTGCATCGGAGATATCCGTGACATCATGCAGTCCTCAGTGACACCTCCCCATCCTACAGATGAGGAAACTGAGACTCGACGAGATAAAGAAGAATGCTCAATATCACACTGAAATTGTGTCATTTGAATTTAGGTTTTGGGATAGGTTGTGATTAACTGTCATTTACGTTTAGCTTTGGCTTGAACCCCAAAACTAGTGGTTTTTGTTTCTAGTAGGCCAAATAACATCATGATCATATTCTGACTCCTTTCCAAGGCTTTTAGGGGTTGTCAGAGCACAGAAAGGACAAACAAAATATTGCAGAATATTTTAGGCATACAAAAAAAGAACGTAATGGATACCCATGTACCCACCACCCAGTCAAGGAAAATCTCACAGGCTCAGTGGAAGGTCTTATACACCCATCCCGGGTCCCTCGCCCTTCTCGTCAGAGGGGCCACTGTCCTGTGTGGTGCCCATCGCTTCACCCTTCCCAGTGCTTTTTCCACACATGCATAAAAATCTACCCGCAACATACAGCATTCAAGTTTTATACAAATAGTACCATACTGATATGTCCTGCAACTTGCTTTCTTCCTTCTCCAGACACTATGTTTTTCAGACTTACCCCACTGGATATATTTGGCTCTATTTCAGGGCATAATTTTTAAAGGTAATTTTTTTTTTTTATTTTTCCTAATTATTAAAACAAACCATGGTCACAGTAGAAAAGTTAAAAAGGTATTAAAAGTTAAATTTTTTAAAAAAACAGAAAAACCTCAAACTACTGAGTCTTTTCTTCAGCTTTTTTCCCTTTTTATACTTGAGAACATACTCTGTAAAACTGTTTATAGCGTTATTTTAACTTAAAATTATATCAGGAGCATGTTCCCGGGTGTAGATCATTTTCAACTGCTATAGAATATTCCACTTAACGGAGACATTATAATTTGCTTACCCTTTCTTTTGCTGGGCATTTCAATGACTCCTGAGTAGTATAGAAATGAATATCATTATGGGTAAAGTCTACTCAAAATTTTTTTATCATTTCCATGGAATCACTGTACTTCCCCACTTACCATGCAACCTTTGAAGTCTCTCCCAGCAAAACACACACACACACACACACACACACACACACACACACACACACACACATATCCCTAAAATGACAGAACGGGACACCCCACAGAAGAACAGTTCTGCTCACGTGTAATCCAAAAGCCACGAGATCATATCACTAGACCAAATATCCACGACATACGCATCAAACTATCACACCCACCCCAGCTGAGCCACCACCAGAAATGATTTCAAGACCCAGGTGGTTAGGATGCAGCCTTGACAAGCTCTAGAAGGGAAACAGGTTTGTCTCATGAATTACCTCTACTGAATTTAGACAAGTCCTTCTAATTTAAGTCACCTGGACAAGGTCAAAGGGCATGAAAAGAGACAAGGAGAGAAAAAAGCTGAGCTCTCTAATCACCAGCTCTATCACCTTGTCCCCGCCGAACCTCCCTTTCTCACTTGTTCCGCGAAAGACATGGTGGCTGTCACGAGAGCGAAACGAGGAAGCACAGGTGAGGCGCCATTTAACAGCGCGCAGCAGAACTGTTTAGCATCATCATCGTAATTCCTGCGATCACTGATAGTCCATCTCATTCTCAGCTTTGCCCTGGGTACTTTGCACGGGAGTGAGAATCCAACGGAAAACCATGAATAAAAAGAAGTGCAGGATCAGTGGATGAGGGCAGAAACAGCCCCCGCACACTTACCATATACGGGCACACCTGAGAACCTGGTCCGAAAATCAGTTCACATTGTTTATTCACGTTGTAAAGGAGGCCTGGCAGTTGGGGAGGCAAAGGATAGGGTCTGGATTCAGGTTCGTTGAGCAAACACTCGCCATAACCAGTGCTAGGGAAAGTAGAAACACAGATGGTGAGATGCACCTTGTATTCACGTTGTAAGGAGGCCCCGCAGTTGTGGAGACAAAGGTGGGGTACGGATTCAGGTTTGTTAAGCAAACACTTGCCGTAACCAGGGTTATAGAAAGCAGAAGCACACAGATAACAGTGGCTATCAAAGGCTTCAGGTGAACATGAAGGGCACCCCACTATTTTAATGGTAGAGAGGACAATTTCTTGTTTACATCTGCTTCATTTTTTCTGTCCAAGGTTAAGTCCAAAAGCTGAAGTTGTATTTTTGCTCTATGCTTTGTGGAACCACAAGCTATGCATACAACATGGTCAGTAAGAAACCTATATCTGTTACAGCATTTATCACATTTTCAGGGCAATTATCTGTTTATTTTTTACTATCTTTCCCAAGAGATTGTAAGCTTCTTAGGGGCAAAGATAGTGTCTTTTTCATCCAAGCGTGTGGGCCCATCCATGGCAACAGGTGTTTAGTAAATGTTTGCTGAAGGGACGAGTGAGTGAATCAATAACTCAGAGAAAGAAAACACCTTACACCATCTGGTTAAAAAGAAAAACAGCAACCCTCCAGTTCTTTCACTTTCCTGCAAACACCTCTCCTGGAAAATTCACACCCGGTGAGTTCTGATTAATAAAGCCTCCTCTTCCCTGTGGTTGCAGAAATATACACCCAGTGGCTTTGGGATAATCACTTAACCTTTCATACTTCTGGGAGAGAAGAGCAATAAATCTGTGACACAGGGGCATTGTATAATGTAATTGGATCTTTGAGCAGCCTAGCAGGAAGCTTAAAAAACAAAACAAGAAAATAAAGGAACAGGAAAGAAAGAGAACGGGGTGGTGGGGAGAGGGAGAGAGAGCACGTCCTCAATCCGACAACACGGGGTCTGCTGCAATTTCCACCCACTCACACAGTCCGCTTTGGAATCATCTCACTACTCCACCCCTTTCCAATCCAAAATTACTAAATTAGAAGCATAGAAACACTTGTGGCCTTAATCATGGAATCACATTCACGGTCCCTCTCCAAGACCTGAACAAAGTTCAAAGCTTTATCCAAAATGCAGCAACCATTTACACATTCTCTTTGAGATCCCAAACTTTTCTTTAGCTCAGAGGGTAATCTTCTAAAACTCTGGCAAGGATATGAACTACACAGATGTCCGCGAGTATTATTTTTTTTTCCTCCTCCAAGGAATGTCAACAAAAATAACAACTCGAAAGGAATGCTTGACTCTCTATTTTCTTTCCCACAATCAGTTCGCCACATGTAGGCCAGATATTAGAAGATTGCACTAAAACAAAGTTCAAGTCTTACTCTAAAAATTCAGTGATATATTTTCGACTACACTTTGACCACATCCAGGGGTTCGTGTAGAAGTTCAGTGTCGGAGCCATGACATGCTGGGGACTCTTAACTCCTTCTTCTTTACATTTATTGTTGTCATCATGAGGCATGTTAAACCTAAAGCCAATGAAACAATGACAAGAATGTCAATAAACACCAAGGGATCGTGCTGTTACAATTGCTTCAATAATGCATGTGTCTAGGAAAAAAAAT
>NW_012133857.1:27121907-27123275 GCF_000956105.1 Propithecus coquereli
TTTTAAAATATTGGTGACAATTTCTGACATATAAAGAAAGACTGAAATTTTCACCAAATGTAAGATTAATGAGATGGTTAGGTGAGGCTGAGATTCCAGGTTGCTCACTCAATATCCATTCTCCCCTTCATCCTTGGTAACAGAACCTATATTTTTCAAAGTTCCCCCACAAATAGAGGTGGTCAAAGAGATATCAACAAAATTCACTGGGTGGGATTCCTGGGAAAGTCCTTTTAACTATCTGTTCCTTGCCCTTTGGCTTCATTCTCCTGGGAACTCAGATTCCATGGCTGGAGCTACAATAGCCATTTTGTGACCCTGAGGATGAAAGCCATTTGTATAGGATAGTGGAGCAGAAAGAAACTAGAAGCCTGGGACCTCTGATGACCTTATGGAGCTGCCGTAATAGCTCCATAACCTGCCTAGCTCTTGTACTAGCAGTTTTTGTGTCAGAAAAAGAGCCAACTTGTTTATACTATAGTAATTGGATCTCACCCAAACAAAATTCCTAACTAATACACAATTGACATCATAGTTTATGCCCAAATTTAGCACTCATATCCTGGGTACACTCATATCCTGCTGCCAGGTATACATAATTCCTATATTCCTATAAACTCACTCCGAGAAAGCATCTGAGAATTTGTATAAATTCTACAAAGTGAGGAGAAAATTATGACTATTCATGGATTTTAATAATGAGAAGTTTCCTGGAGATACGTTTTTTTCCCTCTTGACACTTCAGACTTCAGTCTCTTGATCTCTCTCTATTCTGTAGACTTTACCTCCACACAAGTGCAAACTCCAAAGTGACTATTATTCCCATTAAGCATCACCATAAACCCCAGAACAAAACAAGGAGGTCGCTTTATCAGAGTGCTAACATTCAGCACTGCACTCAAATGTCCTCGTGGTCACTTTTTAAAAGACAACTATTCATTAAAAACTGGTTTGCAAATTAAACATTTCTTAATGGTATGACCATTGACAGGTATCCAAAAGAGAGGAAGAAACTCAAAAGAATAGGGACAGTGTCTGAGGTGACAGAGGCTGGAAACGCGGGCTATTTGGGAAAGACGCACCAAGATGATCTCTTCAACCAGGCAAATCTGACACACAATAATTACACATGGAAACAGCCATGACATCATAACAAAACATTAAGGGGCTGGTGAAACTGGAGCCAAATTAAAGTCAGTTTTTCTTAAAAAGTGTCCAAAACCATTTAAATAATATTTTACTTAAACGTATCTTTTTAAGAGGTTAGAAGGGGGACTTGGAGGTCAATTTTGTCCAAGGAAACTTGAAACAGAAGAGTTTCAAATCTCAGACTCACAAACAAGGTTAAAATGAAAATGTTAATGGACT
>NW_012133857.1:27139395-27146322 GCF_000956105.1 Propithecus coquereli
ACTCAGAGAAAGAAAACACCTTACACCATCTGGTTAAAAAGAAAAACAGCAACCCTCCAGTTCTTTCACTTTCCTGCAAACACCTCTCCTGGAAAATTCACACCCGGTGAGTTCTGATTAATAAAGACTCCTCTTCCCTGTGGTTGCAGAAATATACACCCAGTGGCTTTGGGATAATCACTTAACCTTTCATACTTCTGGGAGAGAAGAGCAATAAATCTGTGACACAGGGGCATTGTATAATGTAATTGGATCTTTGAGCAGCCTAGCAGGAAGCTTAAAAAACAAAACAAGAAAATAAAGGAACAGGAAAGAAAGAGAACGGGGTGGTGGGGAGAGGGAGAGAGAGCACGTCCTCAATCCGACAACACGGGGTCTGCTGCAATTTCCACCCACTCACACAGTCCGCTTTGGAATCATCTCACTACTCCACCCCTTTCCAATCCAAAATTACTAAATTAGAAGCATAGAAACACTTGTGGCCTTAATCATGGAATCACATTCACGGTCCCTCTCCAAGACCTGAACAAAGTTCAAAGCTTTATCCAAAATGCAGCAACCATTTACACATTCTCTTTGAGATCCCAAACTTTTCTTTAGCTCAGAGGGTAATCTTCTAAAACTCTGGCAAGGATATGAACTACACAGATGTCCGCGAGTATTATTTTTTTTTCCTCCTCCAAGGAATGTCAACAAAAATAACAACTCGAAAGGAATGCTTGACTCTCTATTTTCTTTCCCACAATCAGTTCGCCACATGTAGGCCAGATATTAGAAGATTGCACTAAAACAAAGTTCAAGTCTTACTCTAAAAATTCAGTGATATATTTTCGACTACACTTTGACCACATCCAGGGGTTCGTGTAGAAGTTCAGTGTCGGAGCCATGACGTGCTGGGGACTCTTAACTCCTTCTTCTTTACATTTATTGTTGTCATCATGAGGCATGTTAAACCTAAAGCCAATGAAACAATGACAAGAATGTCAATAAACACCAAGGGATCGTGCTGTTACAATTGCTTCAATAATGCATGTGTCTAGGAAAAAAAATGTAACTGGCTACTGCATAAGAGCCTGAATCCTGGTAGGCAAAACAAAATTTAAGACAATTCAAGATGGACTATACGTTAAAATACAATTCTCACCCAATTTAATAGAGTGCCTTTAATGTATAAAAAGAGATATGAGTGGGGCCATTTATTTGGTTTAAGTGTACTTTTTGGAACTGCAGAGGCTCTGAGTGTGCTGTAGTTGGTGCTAGAATACAGTAGTTGCCATTCCTAAAGCTGTTAAAGGGCAATTTATAGAGTCAAGAATTTGGCAGGTTACAATCATGTTGTGAATATAAAAGGGTCAGTCAGGTGTCAAAAATTGAAGGCAAAAGCTTTCTAATAAGAAGCTCACTATGGGTCTTGGCATGTTCCTCTTTTTGGGTCAGGTTGACAAATGACATACCTGCGTAGGTATATCATCATAAAGGTATGCAAGGTTTGTGCACAATAAAACCCACGAAAGAACGTGGTAAGCATGGAAACCAGAGGTATGCCAATTCAACTGGCTTAACTCAGAGATGGCAAATAGCTTCTCGCTTCGTGCCAACGCTCATTGATTGGTACTGGCTTCCTGAAAAGTCAGGCACAAAAGGATTCTGAAATTAATTCAGGCTCTGCCCGTGAGAAGGATAGGAAGGACTGCCAACGTCCTCTTGGGCCTGGGAGGGACCTCGGCAGCAGCGTTAACACATACTTGCCATTCTTGGCTTAGGCAGAGGGAGCGGGGGAAAAAATGACAGGAAGTATTTCCGAAATCCAGAAACATCAATTCTATGACCCACATGCCACGCTCAGCTCAGGCATTAGCTGTCGGGCAAGAAGCTCAGAGAGGTTTGCCCTCTCTCTCTCTCTCTCTCGGGATGACTGTCTCCAGTCACAGAACTGATGCATGCAATTAACTGAGCATTGGGGGAGCATTTGCTTCACTAGCTCGTCTTAAATACAGAAATAAATGAGTCAGACAGAAGCGTGCATACTTGCTTCACATGGGAGTAAAAGCTGGGATAGAAGCCTGTGGAGTCTATTGCATTTATTTCCCTTGTGTTTCCTTTTCTTTCTCTTTCAAAAATGTAGGCCCCTCGATATTTGCCAATAGAGATAGAAAAACCAGGATCTGTCTTGGTTGAACTTAGTAATAGTTCTTAAAACTTAAGACTCTTATATTTAAGAGTCTATTTCCTGAAAAGAAGGACTGCTCTGGTTTCCAGTTCCCAGACGCACATTGCAATACCTACAGCAACAATCCCCAAAACAAGCAAACCGGTCAAATCTTGGTTGTTTCTCTGTGGTGAAAAGCAGTTGGTGTTTATTCTCCGCCCCCACCGTGACTTGATAAAATCAAGTTTATCATGTAAATAAACAGAAAATTTATTTTCATTCAGATGTCACATTTGCTCACTACCGGGGCCATATCATAACAAATACTTATTGAACACCTAACAGAGATAACCAAGAAATTGAACACTTAACAAAGATAACCAAGACTTTGCAGCATTCGCAATGCACCAGAAGTGTGTTAAATGCTTCAGATGCTTTATGTCATTTAATCATTTCTCTGACCCGATGAAGAGCACGAGTTGAGCCTCCCTAATTCCAAAATCCAAAATGCTCCCAAATCTGAAACTTTTTGAGTGCCAACATGACACAGAAAATTTCATACATAAGTACTTAACACAAACTTTGTTTCCTGCACAAAATTATTATATAAAATTACCTCTAGGCTATGTGTATACGGTGTATATGAAACATAAATGAATTTCATGTTTAGACTTCCAAGATATCTAATTATATATATGCAAATATTCCAAAATCTAAAGAAGTCTGAAATCCAAAACACTTTGGTCCTGAGCATTTTGGATAAGGGATACTCAACCTTGTGTTATTATTATCCACATTTTGCAGATAAGGAAACGGAGCCAGAAAGATTTAATTATCTGATCAAGGTCCCATGGCTACTAAGGTAAGGGCAGCTATAACTGGAATTCTCTCCAAGGAGTCTTTGAGTTTCACAAAGGTGCTTCAGAAACCAAAAGGACAGAGAGGATACTGACTACTGGGGTCTGGCCTGTTGCAGCTGCTTAATGGAAAGCCACGCCTCTTTTATGTTCTAATTGTCGGGAATCTGACACTATTTCCTTTGGAGAAAAGAAACACGATGTGCTCTTTAAATATGTTTGAAAGGCACTAGTTTAAAAATATGCCCATTATATGTGTATACTGAATTGGAGATACCTGTATATGTGCATCTTGCTCTATGCCTAGCATAGTACACTGTGCATGCGTGGCCTTCAAAAAAATACCTGAATGGAAAAGCTTACCTAATAGATGACATTGGCTCTAAATAAAGTTAACATCTGATACACAAATGCATACACAGCTATATTAATATCTTTTTAGAAAATTATTTCAAAACATACAGTGTAAGTATTTAATCATTCTAGAAAGAAAACAATGCAGATAAAAAATAAGAATAACTTCTAGTAAATTTACAGTTTTACCCCATGTTCTAACCATGCTCCGTCTCTAAAGAACAAAAGGGAAAACCATTTCATAAAGGCCATTTAGTGACCATAATTAGGAAATGATTCCTTCCCTGCATTTTTGTTCATTCTGTTTCCTGAAAGGGGGACTTTACTGTTTCTGGTTGTTACATGTCTGAATTAGAATTGTGTATGACTAGAGTCAGTAATGATCTGGATTTGTGCAAATCTTGTGAACCAGGGGCAATACTGGGGGACCCTCCTAGACAAAGATGTTAAGTCAGGAAAGTTCCCCACGCTAATATATCCTCTACTTCAGCAGAAGGAATGGAAAGGCCCTATTCTTCCCATTCCCAGTAGAAAAGGAGAATATTAGATCTTGCATATTAAACTTGAGCAGTTAAACCAAAGACATGCACAAAGACGGCTGAAGAGGGGGCCCTGCATTTACTCGACTTTCTCAATTCAGTCATTTCCCCCAATTAGATTCAAAGCTCTTCACCCCTGCAAACTCTATGACTCGGGAAGGCTCTTACACTCTCTGAAGTCAAGGAAATGCTCAGTGATGCGAAGGAACAAAAGGTTTAGGTCACTCTGAATTAAATGAAATTACTGAAAGGAAACTCACACATGGCCCAGCTCGTGGGCTATTGTAAAAGCCGTACTCAATCCACTATCTTCACTAATAGAACAGCTTCTATAGGGATCGCAAATGGTTCCTAGTTCAGCAAGACCTATCAGAAGGGAAAACAACAAGGATTTACCTTAAAAAGCAATTGTGGCTTGAAATAAAAACATATAATAAATTGTTTTAGCCACCGAGGATACACATGGAGGACTCACCTAAGGTGTCACATTTGTCATGAGCTCTGCAGATATCCTGTCTGAAAGCAAAGCAGACTTAGGCCTTGACAACACCAGAGAGTAAATGTCAATACAAGCAAACACTTCAGAGTCTTCTAGGCATTCTCAACAGCACACACTTTAAGGAGGGGTGTTATAAAAAGTAAATTAACAAGGCCAGGGTTTCACAACTCAAAAAACTTTGGGAATAGTTGATTTAAGGATTAAAAGCTACATTAAGAAATCTTCTGCAGCCTGAGTAGCCACAGGGCAGTCAGAAACCTCTCCAACCAGGACTTCTCCCAATACCCTGGAGAAGTGCTTCTATTTGCATAAAGACTCTTTGAGAACATTCCTAAGAAGGCGCTAAATGCCATGCATTTAAGTTCATTTAAGAGGACGTGTTCATGACCATATCAGAGGTGGCAGAAGACACGTGGCACAATTAGGCCAGCACCCCTCTCTGTTGCCCCATATAGTGCTTTAAACATTTATAGCTATAAATGATAGTAGCTGTCATTTAAAAATTGGGAAATTTCACACTATAAAACAAAATCAACCTTTCAGGCTTCTTGTAAAATCACAAAAGTTGGCAACACTGGACTTGTACTGCATGGCAATACCAGGTCAAATCGGATAGCAGATGCCGCTGTTACACCAGGCATTTGCTTTCAGGACTGCCTAACACATTGATTCCTCACCTGGCACCTACAGGTGAGTGGTTCGAACCAGGGGTGAGTCTGCCCCACCCTCCAGGGGGCATTAAGCAACATCTGGAGACCTTGGCTGTCACAACTGCAAGGACTACTACTGATACGTGGTGAGCAGAGGCCAGGGACGCTCCTGAGCACCCTGCAAGGCACTAGGGCACCCCCACAGCAAAAAATTATCTGGTCCAAAATGTCAATAGTGCTTAAGTCGAGAAACCCTCTATACTAGGGGCGGGCTACCAGGAATGTGTAACCCTATCCTATCAACTTGACCTGAAACTGAGATATTTGAGGAATAAGAAATCCATATACCTTGTGACAAGAACAGCAGTATCATGCTGGATTCCACCTGGATAGTTCTTGGAATGCTGCCACTGGCAAAAGTTTTTTAACGTTGTCTGGGCATTAAAAGATATAGAAGGTCCATCCTAAATACAGAGAAGAGTTATGGTTGGTCTGCTGAACCAACACCAATTAGATATGCCATTTCGGATACAGATAGAAGAAAAAAGAAAAAAAAACTTTATTACCTGTTCATTATGAATCACAACTAAGTTCACAATAACAATATTAATTAAATTTCCAATACTTGGGTCTTTATAGATAGAGGCTACCTGCAACCGAGATAAATTTTTCAAAGTTAATTGTGAACTCCGTGTAAGCAATCAGCAATTCACGTCTTATGTCGGGCTCCATCTCTTTTTACGTTTCATGTAACATATGCATTTTGTGGTTCTGAATTTTCATTCACTCAACAATCATTTATTTAAAGTCTCTTTGTGAAATTCATACTTGGCCATTTTAGAAAATAATGAATTCAAACAAGTTTAAACTCCAAGGTGTTTTCCTCTGAAATTGCACTGCCACGAGACTTAACATTTTTCACTGTACCAGAACACTGGACATTAATTTTCCATCAAGTTCTTTCCTTCCATGTGAAATCCTGGATTGCCAACTTATAGAATCTCACAATGACCACATTTGCTAATTCTACTGTTCTTTATGTTTATCACTCGTTTGTGTCCTCGACAATCTGCTAACCTTTTAATTTTTTTGGCATTATTAAAACGAATTATGAGTTAACATTCACTGAATGCTTCTTGTGGACTAGATCCTTGCTGAAAACTGCATATGCATTTGCTTTTAGTCACCACAGCAAAACTCTAGGCTAGGTACTATTACAGTCTCTGTTCAACAAATGAAGAAACCAAAGCTCAGAGAAATTAAGTAACTTGTCCAAGGCTATACAGTGGTGAGTAGCAGAGCCAGAAATCTCAATCTGGGTGAGTTTGACCCAAAGTCCTTGTTAGTAATCTAAAGTTATGACAGATCTGAAATTATGGGGTGGAAATGCAGCTGTGTAAGTGCAAGACTTGATTAGGTTTTCCTTTCCTTCCTGGACATGAGAGGGCTGGGGCATGGGAGACTGAGCAGGGAGCAGGGCAGGGGGTGACAGAGGAGTGGGGGGAAGCAGGGCTGGGGAGAGATAAGGGAATTGTTCACAGCGGGTGGGGGAAAACAAGGAACACTACAGGCCACAGGGAGGGAAGAAGAAACCCTAAAGCAATAATCTCAAACATGAAGACTTTTCACATACATTTGGGGAATTCATTAAAAGTAGGTTTCAGTTCAGATAAATTAAGGTTAATCCATAAAAAGGAATATTATGCTAAGGCTTAAAATGAGTAACAGACAGTAGGTCTACATGGGCTGCTATGGAACAATCTCTACTATTTCAAGAAAATAGCAATGTGTAAAACAGAATATGAAAATGCTCCTTTTCTGTTTGAAAAAAAGTTGTGTATTCATAACCTACTTGCTTAAGAAATGTCTAAAGTTATAC
>NW_012133857.1:27149077-27151100 GCF_000956105.1 Propithecus coquereli
AATCCTCTCTGTGCCCAGCACCTCTACCCTGGTACACTCCCCGACCTTCGGTCACCTAGCAGCCATCGCACTGATCAGATCGACTCGCGGTCTTGCAGTGCTGTGTTCAAGTCACCCTTATTTTACTTAATAATGGCCCCAAAGCACGAGAGGAGGAATGCTGACAATTTGGATATGCCAAAGGGTAGCCACAAAGTGCTTCCTTTAAGTGAAAAGGTGAAAGTTCTCGACTTATTAAGAAAAGAATCACAGGCTGAGGGTACTATGATCTACAGTAAGAATGAATCCTCTGTTCATGATTGTGAAGAAAGAAAAAGAAATTTACGTTAGTTTTGCTGTTGCACCTCAAACTGCCAACATTATGGCCACAGTGCATGATAAGTGCTTAGTTAAGAGGGAAAAAGCATGAAGTTCGTGGGTGGAAGACATGAACAGAAAACGTGTTCCAACCAATGGCAATCGGGTTTGGCGCTATTTGTGGTTTCAGGCATCCACTGGGGGTCTTGGAATGTATTCCCCATGGGTTAAGTGCGGACTACTGTAGTAATATCTGTATAAACTGTCAAACGAGTTATATGCAGTGCAACTACAGATAACATGACTAGCCCAAACCTGGCATATAGCAGGTTTCAACATTAGATTCTTTTTCTTCTAGTCTTTCTTTCAAGCATATTCATAAACGTATACAAATGCCATATGAGCAATTAGGCTGTCATTCAATTTTGAAATGATCAAATTAACATATAATAGATACTAATCTAGTGCCTACTATGTGCCAGGCATTGAATTAGCCTCATCTACAAAGCCTAATTATTTTACAGATGAGGAAAATAAAGAAATTCAGCAACTTGTCCAAAGTCACATAGCAGAAAGTGGAGGTATGAGGAATCAGGCATAGATGTGATCAACACCCTAAACAAGGCTCTTCCAATCAGGCAAGATTTCTCAACAGCTGGGAATTGAAATGGGCTCACAGTTTGGTCGACAGTTTCCAAGGTGAATCTCAATTGGCAAAAAAGTTCCTGGTGGATATTTCCAAGAAGACTTGCTTTTGACAACAGGTATATGGAAGCCACCTTGAAAATTAAATGTTTTTTAATACATTACAAAAATGCCCCCTATATTGTGAAAAATAAATAATCCTTGTTTAATGTCTTCTGTAAATGTTTTAATTTGATTTATTGTAAGTATTAAAGTACTAAAAGTTTTAGCAGTTTTAAATTCTCTATTGTTTTCCTATTTTTTATTTATTGATTTCTGCTCTAACCTTTATCTCCTTCCTTCTGCTGGCTTTAAGTTTGGTTTACTTTTTTCCCATTGTCTTAAAGTGGAAGGTTAGGTTATTAATTTGATATATTTCTTCTTTCTTCATAGAGGTATTTACAGCTATAAATTTTCTTCTAATCCATCTTTTAGTGGTAGGCCATAAGTTTTGGTATGTTGTGTCTTCATTTGCATTCATCTCAAAGTATTTTCCAATTTCTAACCACTGGTCATTTAGGGACATGCTGTTTAATTTCCATGAATTTTTGAGCTTCCCTTTTTTTCTGTAATTGATTTCTAATTTCATTACATTGTGATCAGTAAAGATACTCTGTATTATTTCTATCCTTTTAAATTTATTGGAATTTGTTTTATGTCCTTGCATATGGTCTATGCTGGAAAACGTGACGTGTACTTTGGAAGAATATACATTCTGCTGTTTGGGGGTTGAGTGTCCTATAGACATCTGTTATGTATGGTTGGTGTATAGTGTTGCCTAGCTGCTCTTTTCCATTATTAAAAGCGGGGTATTGAAGTTTACAACTATTACTGTTGAATTGTCTATTTCTCCCTTCATTTCTGTCAGATTTTGCTTCATGTATTTTGATGCTCTGTTATGAGGTACATACACGTTTATAACTGTCACATCTTCCTGATGAATTGACCCTTTTGTCGTTACAAAACGCTTTGATGAACTTTATTGTACCAGAAAAGTGAAAGAAGCCAGTCACAAAAGACCACACATTATATGACTCCAGTC
>NW_012133857.1:27152415-27153902 GCF_000956105.1 Propithecus coquereli
TTTCAGGAATCGCTAAGGTCACTTTGCTAATAGTTTAATCACAATGGGCTACATAATGAAATCTCACTCTCATGGAAAAAACACTACAAATGGTCTGTCTTGCTCTTCTTTTTTTTCCCCCTCATACAAAGCTTCACATTGATTATTACTTTTTAATAATAGTTTAAGGTAATTTACATACCATAAAATTCACCCTTTCAAAGTATACAATTCAGTGTTTTTTAGTACATTTACAGAGTTGTACAATCATTGGCACCATCTAACTTTATAATATTTTCGTCGCCCCCAAAAGAAATCCTATACCTATCAGCAGTCACTCCCCATTGTCCCATGTTCCCAGCCCCTGGCAATCACTAACCTATACTTTGTGTCTATGAATGTGCCTATTCTGGCATGTCATATAAGTGGAGTCCTACGATATGTGGCTATTTGTGTACAGCTTTTTTCACTTGGCATAATGTTTTCAAGGTTCATTCATGTTATAGTGTGTATCAGTATTCTATTTATTTTTATTGCCAAATATTCCACTGTATGGATATACCACATTATGTTTATCCATTCACCGGCTGGTGGACATCTGGGTGGACATTCAACAACCAAATTGAATAATGCTGCTATGAACATTCATGTACAAGGTTTTGGATGGATATATTTTCATTTCTCTTGGATATATACCTAGGAGTAGAATTGCTAGGTCATAAGGTAACCCTATGTTTAACATTTTGAGGAACTACCAAAATGTTTTCCAAAGTGGCTACACCATTTTCTTGCCTCTTCTTGAAGTTCAAATCAGACACTTGGAAACAGGACATCATTTTTTCATGTTTCTTCTTCTTTGAGGATTCCTCAAAAATTAATCACATTTACTTAACTAAATAGGTTGTGAGAAACCTGGCCTAGTTCAAATCCTAAAATAGCATGTTGATATCTCCAAGAAGCTAATACATGTTTGCATTTGGAGAAAAGTATCATATTTAGCAATTTGAGTCCTCACGTATGCATGTAAACAAATTTAGGCATGTGAAAAAGCTATAACTGGCAGTTTTATGCTTCCTGTAGCCACATCTCAGGCATTGCAGTTCTAACATTTTATTCCAAAAACATGAGTTAATGTTGGCTTTGTAGGCTTTGATGCCTACAAAAGGGAAATTGTCTACACTGCCACAGTCAGTGTTCTAAGAACTAGTGCAATGAAGGGAGTGAGACCTAATTCATGTCCTATTTGACCTTGGGAAATAACTGGCTCTTGTTCACCCTCAGTTCTCCCACTTAGAACATGCAGTAAGAACAGTACCTAGTTCATAGAATGGCATTAAGGAATGATTCGAGATCCTGCATGCAAAGTACTAGCATAGCACCTAGAGCAGAATAAGTAAACAGTGCTATCTTTTTTTCTATTTATTACCAGTCACAAAGTGAGTAAGAACTAAAAGGAACCATTTAAGACAGAGTGACTAACTGTGCTTAAAAGCAATTTTCTGGCTTGC
>NW_012133857.1:27153952-27156411 GCF_000956105.1 Propithecus coquereli
TTTTTTTTAATCATGCAAATTTACTGTATTTCCAATTCAAAATAACACTAGGAAAATAGAGTGAGAGATTCCTAGGCCTCACTCACCCCAGGGCTACTTAATTAGAAACCTGGAGGCTCACAGCTACATTTTAGAAAGCTGCAGGTGTGACGATGATTCACAGCCAGCATCCCAAAGCATTACTGAAGACCCACACCTGGCTGCGTGAAGTTCAGAAGCGAGACAAAAAAGGATTGGTTTGGGGGGAACTGGACAAGCTTAAAGGTCACATGCAGTGTCTAAGTGACTTACTAGCTTTACCTAGCCATAGGCAAGTGACCTAACTCCTCTGAGACTCAGTTTTCGTATCTAAAAAATCAGTATGATAATCCTACTCAGCAGGGTTGCCAGGAAGATTAGAAATTATGCCTTTTAAGTAAGAAGCACATTGTCTAACACAGAATAAACAATATTGATAACCACTATTGTCATTATAAAAAAGGGAACCCATGAATAATCTTATGTTCTCTTCAGTCACTTGCCTGAATGGTTGAAATGCCAGCCCTGAATGAGCCTCCAAAGCACTGGGTGGAAACCCCATTCCCCAAAGGCACATTTAGAGACCTCATAAGTCACCTTCTCTTGAATGTACTTACAATTGACATTAAGGTTAAAATATAGTGTTGAAGGTTTGCTCCATGGTACAAAACCATTCTGTTGTCTGCCACCACCATCACTTCTACAAACCGTGGATAGGATAAAAAACGTTTTGTCCTTCTGTGGGTCCTTTTTTCCCTTGTGCTGTCCGTCTTGTTACCATAGGTAGAAAACCCTTTTGTTGCCAATCCGCGGTTTAATACTGCCACATCATCCGCCAGGTTACTCCCTTCTCCCCACTTTCTTGCTCCGATTTTCCTCTTGTCTTTACTGTGACTATTTTTGTGCTCTGTAACAAATCAGATGGCATGCATTACATTTCAAGCCGCAACTATTTTATATTAAGAATTTAACTTGATGCATCTTAAAATGATGCTTCTGTAGTCAAATTACATACAAAAACAAGTCCTCCGTTCTGAGATGCCTACAGGTGCAACTCAACCTGCGCTCTCACCAAAACGACTAAGGATTTGAGATTAGCTTCCCTGGAGGGTTCCATACATGCTCACTTAAGGTATTAGAAAATTAGGCCTAAATTTAAGGGCAACAATTGCATGTGATTCGTTTCGTTTTTGGTAACAAAATCCTTGCTGGGATTTAAGAGATTCTCCTCTCCTTGTTCTTTGCTACAGACCCAATAAGGGCCAATAACACAGCTGGAGAGCTCTAAAGAATGGAAATGGAAATGTTTCGTAAGTACCACTTCTGATACTCAATGAGATACAGTACAAAGAGGTCTGAGAGGTGGACAGACTAACAGATGACACAAAGAAACTACAGAAAACACATAAGTATTCTATTACCTTATTAGATCATTGCAATACTTGACATATCAAAATAGGATGACTGCTATTCAATGCCTCTGATTTTTTAATTGATTTGTTTTCAGGCTCAGTTGAGGAAGTAGATTAAACTCAGAGTATAGGCAAGAAGCTGGGACCATGATGTACAATATCAGACTAGTTCTACTCATTTCCAACTCTTGCCTGGGTCTCTTAGGTTCTAGGCAATCTTGCTGCTCATTGGCAACACCTGGAAACTGATTAGAACTGCAGACTCTTTGGCCTCACCAGACCTGAATCTGCATTGACCAAGCTCCCAGGTGATTCACATTCCCACTGAAATTCTGAGTCTCTAACTTGGCTTGAAGCTTGTATTGCTGGAGAAAATATTCAATTTTCACAACATCAATCACACAATAAGCAGAATTTGATTTGTTTATTGTGCCTGCCAAAATATACTTTGAGTAAAAACAGGATTTAATCAGTTATCTTGACTATCAGATCACAAATGGGCTTTATTGCTTTAATGTCACTAGCTTGTAGTCTAAAATAGGCAACAGAATTATGCAACTAAGAAGTATGCCCACCTAAGACATACGGAACAGAATTTGTTACACCATACCAAAAAATAAAAATACAAAAAGTTAAACTGTAAGTGATTGCATATTTGAAGGGCCCAAATATTTGACCACTATAACCAATTGTTAAAACAATCAATTTAGGCCAGGATGTACACTCTGCTCAAGTTGGCTGTTTTAGTGATTATTAAAATATAGGAGTCCCTCCTTATCTGAGGTTTCACTTTTCTCAGTATCAGTTACCCTCGGTCACTGAAAATATTAATTTGAAAATTCTAGAAATAAACCATTGATAAGCTTTCAATTATACACTGTTCTGAGTAGTGACAGAGTCTCACACCATCCCATCCCATCCCGCCTGGGATGCAAATCCTCTCTGTGCCCAGCACCTCTACCCTGGTACACTCCCCGACCTTCGGTCACCTAGCAGCCATCGCACTGATCAGATCGACTCGCGGTCTTG
>NW_012133857.1:27166026-27173600 GCF_000956105.1 Propithecus coquereli
ATTAAAACACCTCACAGCCAAAAACTTTAATATCTGCTGATTTGTTGGTAAAAATATTTTAAATGAGCTTCATTTCACATTGCAATACAACAAAATGCACGTATCATTACTAAATAACTGGAATTAATTTAGAAAATAGCAGCCAGGCCTTCCTTGTTAGTCAGTGGTTACTCATCGAACTGTTTCCCACCAACTGCAGTTGGGCCGAGGAGATTTGAATGTTACATTAACAGTTGGGAAGTTAATTATTGCTCTCCATTTTCATAAGGTTTATCAAAATTTAACTGAATTTCCTTAAGCCACTGAGCCACCTTGTAACCTCACACAGCACAGGACTAAAGGCAAGTGAGGTTTCTGCTCCACCCAAGCTAAACAGAAAAAAGGAAAACTGGACAGGACTCATTAGTGGTTTTCCACTTGGATTCTGGAGCCAGAACCAACCCTGGTTCCCATTTCTGCCCTAATGCTCTAGTTACCCTTTCTTGGGCAGTTTCCTGCCTCAAAACCTCAGTTTCCTCATCTGTAAAATGGGGATAATAATAGCATACCATGGAGATTAAAAAAGATAATACATAAAATGCCCTTAGAGCAGAGCATAGCACACATGACGGACCCATTAAATATTTAACGTGGTAATAATTATTAGTGGCTATTGTTTTACTAGTAGTATGCAAAATATCCCCTCTTTATAAATTAGCTCGTTGGCATTAGGGTTTCTCAAACAAAATAAATCTATTTCAGAAAGAATCTTGGGAAGGAGGGAAAGAAGGAAGGGAGGGAATGTGGGTAGGAAGGAAGTAACCAAAGGCATGGACAACCAGCCCCTGCTGCCATAGAACTTCCAATCTAGATAACAAGGACAAGGACGTGTGGACTGACAGTGAGAAGACACGGTCTAAGATGTAATTAGATGTAAATAAATGCAGCAAACACTTCCACTCTCAACTGGCTCCTGTTAACATACAGGTAACACAAAGCGTAAGCCAATGTCAGCTTCCTGGCCCTCTTGGCTCTAGCCAGATCTAAGATCTGCACTCACGGGCATGCTCAGAGAGTTAGGTAATGAAGCCTCATACGGGTACTCAGTAGGACAAGAGAAATAAAGTCTATTAGGATCAGCAGATGATGAATAAACAAGCACAATGTGGGAGGAAAAAAAGACAAAATAAAAAACCAAAACCAGCCATAAAACCCATGAATGTTCTAATAATAAAGAACAATGTGTTTCCAGAAACCGGGTGGGGAAGGTGCTAAGGGGAAGAATTGCTCTGTATATACAAAGCCCTAATGTGTACGAATGAAAAGTCAACCGAGTGTAATTATTTTTAAGGGTCCCCAATTTGCTAGCTTCAAAAACAACAGTGAATCCCTGGACAGTCATTAGGATCATGTTCCCACACCCATCTCTCTTAACAAACCCTGAGCTGCATTTAAAAGAAAAAAGAAAAGCGACGTGGCCAGTGTCAAGCAGTGTGCCCCGCACATCCTGACAGTAAGCAGACGCAAAGCGCCACTGCAGGAGAGATTCTGGCTGGTCAGCCTGCTTTGGGGCTGGCCTGAACCTTTACGAACAATGTTTCCATGAGAGCAGTTTACAGAAAGGTAATCCCGTAAGATATTTCCAAAAACAAATCAATTAGGTTTGCAAAACACTTAACACAGCATTCACATCTGGAACTTTCTCCGTGTACGTTAGCATTTTAAAAGCTCTGAAAAGTCTTGCAAGAAAGGAACCAGATTACATTTGTTTAACCACATGATTGTCAAATTTATGGGATCTCTGCCAGTTTAAGAGGCAACATCTTTAGAAAAGCAACAAGAGGGAGAGGGTGTGTTGATAAGCTTTACTCTCAGGAAGGGAAGGATATGCCCTTGGAAGAAAACAACTGAGAAGCTTCTTAGTGTTCAAGGGGCGGTGGGGGCAGTGGGAGGCATGTCTGATGGTCACTTCACTATCTTCTAAGCGGGTAGGTGCCTCCAGCTACCTGGGGCGTTACATTTGCTGACTCAGGCATGCAGTGAGGGTTACACTATACCCACAGGCCCTTGCACATCTGCAACTAAATGCAGCAACAATGAGGACTACAGGCTATCTAATACTGGCTAACGTTTGTTGAGTGCTTTTCTTTCTTTGTGTCAGGCACTCTCCTAAGCACTTTACATGGATTAATGTGATTATTCCTCACAGCAACCCTATATGGTAGGGATTATTATCTCCATTTCATAAATGAGGAAACTGAGGGACACTTGAAATAACTGGAGAAAATATTTAAAGAATATCTATTTGAAGTAGCATAAAATGCTGAACGTACCAGAGTCTGTATTTTGCTACGGGACTATTTGGTTTTGCTATTAATATCCTGCAAAATACTCTTCGGGAAATGTTGGTTTTGACTCATTCTGTCTCTTAGCAGTAAGGGGAGGGTGGCCTTTCTGGCTGGCAAGGGTGCCAACTGCCCACGGCCACCCTGTGCTGTCTGCAGCCTGCTTGCGATGGCCGCCTCTCAGCCCCTTGGTGCCATGGCGTGGGATCTTCAGGCCTAGAATTCTCTAGGAGAAATAAAATGCAAGCCACACGTGGAAGTTAAAAATTTCTAGTAGCTCCATTAAAAAAAAAAAAGCCAAAAGGAACAGATGAAATTAATTTTAATAATATATTCTACTTGACCCAATATATCCATAATATTATCATTTCAACATATGACACTAGCCACATCTCCAGGGCCTCCTGGCGACTGTATAGGACTGTGCATTCTAGGCGCTATGTGTTTGCAGAGTGAATACAGGAGGCAGCATGATGTGGTAGCTAACAGTTTGGGCTCAGGAGGCAGAGAGACCTGCCTTTAAATCCCAGCTGCTCTGCATTCAACCTGTGTGACCTTGGGCAAGTTACTTAAGCCCCCTGTGCCTCAGTTTCCTCATCTGTGAAATGGGGATAATAACCGTTGGAGCCTAATAGGGTGGAGGGGAGGGTTAAATGACTTAGTCTATGCTCCATAAGGTGTTGAAACGGCCTGGTGTGCAGCAAGTGCTCTGGAGGTGTGAGCTGTGGTGACTGTCACTTAGGATGAGGAGCAGCTTCAGGCTGCTGCAATGACGAGGCTCCTGGGCTCGCTGCTGGTGATCCGCCTGCTATCTGACATTTCACTGCAGCTCGTGGGAGGCCCTGAGGCCGAACACGGTGCCTGTGGTGGATCGAGGTATCATTCCATATCAGAGATTAAAGAGCGGTTGGGCTGGAGCCCTTTAAAAAGGCTTCTAGGCAACTGCTAGGGAGCATATCTCCCACATTCCTTTGATACACAAGCCTCCCGTTTACAAGTGAGTGAGGACTGGTTTATACACCAGGCCCTGCAATAGATACCTCCTCTCATTTCAATGTCCAGTGACCAGGGAAGTAAGCGGCCACAGGGGCACGCTGTGCTGTGCTGACAGGTGGCCCTCACTGGGACCCCTCCCCAACCACAGACCACCTTCCCCAGCACTCTGGCCTAGCTCAGAAGAGCTCGATTGATTGACTGATTTTAAAATCATATGTTGCGGCTGTATACTCAGCTCTTGCTGCAACAACTTAATCCCTTAAGTCAATGAAAAGCCTAATATCTTTCTCTATAGACTTGAGACAACTTCTTGAACAATCTCTCTGGTTTATTCTTAATTATCCTTACACTTTAAATCAATCCGGTGACACTCCCCAAAACTCATTTGATTTACATTTTTGAACATCCCCTCTCCAAGCACTGTCCACAGACAGCTTTTCCGTGTGTCGCAGCCTGGAAAGAACACAGGACTGGGAAGTAAGAGGCTTGTGTTCAGGGCCCAGTTTTGCCAGTCATCCTAGCTCCGAGGTGAGGAGTCCCTTTGAAGTCTGGGCCTTGATCAGCTTACCCATAAAGAGAGAGACTGGAACAGAAGTTCTCTCTAAAGTTCCTTCCCATATTAAAAATTTATGAGTTCTTATATAAGATAAAAGTGAATAATGAGTAAAAATGAAGCCTTGAGTTTCAAAAGGGGTAAAACGCAACATAGTCTCTCTCTGAGCCACTGTTGCTTTCAGAAAGGCTAAGGATGAAATAACCAACCAATGGGCAGGGTGGCACAGTAGGGGGAGACTGAAGGACTCTGAAGGAGAGACCAGCACAGAAGAAGTAGGTTTTTGCTGATGTTCAGTTATACTGAGGGGGGTACAGTGAATGTGTCTCCTTCACTTACTGGAAAGTTTTTATTTTGGACCTGCTAGAACAGCCAATAGTTCCTAAAAACCACTTCCATTTTCTCCAACTTGACTTGTTACAATGATATAACATCAAATGTGTGGATTAGGGAATTGGCTTGAAAGAAAAAAAATAATGCACAATCAAAGATACCTTTGGAAAACCCTAAATTGGCCACAAAGCACAGAATGGGAACTTTTAACTTCGAGGAATAATGAATTTATGTCCCCCATTCCTTCCCCCAACCCAGCATGTGGTCATACAGGACTGAATCTCACACTATCAGCTTCTTCCATCTCTGTTTCTGTCCTTCCAGTTCTCCCTGTGTTTCTCTCCTGTGTGTACACATATGCACGTGTGCAAAACAACACCTTTGCATTCTTAAGTATGCAGTGGCTCCTTTGTAACTGTTTGCACCCATGAGCTAAGAGAATACATTCCCTTCACAAGGTACACTGGCTGGGCATTGATAGTTATGTTTCTGGATACCAACTAGCAATAAAAGCTACAACATGCCTTTTCTGACGGCCTAGACAATAGCTTTGAATAGTCCTAAATAAGCCTTTTCTGTCCCATTTCTCCACACCTGTGTCTTGGAGAAACTCTATACTGCACCCTCCACTAAACTTTCTTGCTGTGTAGTTCTGGGAGAGCATGAAGTCTATCACGCATGAAGCACTGGTAATAAAATACGGAAGCTATGTATGAAGTAAGTGTCTGCAAGTTAAGAGACTTTTTGAAAAGACAAAACACAATCTGGGATCCAATATTGGCAAACTACATATCTGATAAAAGGCTTCTATCTAGAATATATAAAGAACTCTGAAACATCAATAAGAAAGTAAACATTCCAATATTTTAAAAAGTGGGCAAAAGATCTGAACAGATACTTCATCAAAGAAGATACACGGATAGCAAATAAGCACACAAAGAAATGCTCAACATCATTAGTCATTAGGAAAATACAAATTAAAACTATCATTAGATTTTACTAAACACTTACTAGAATAGCCAAAATTATAAAAACCAACAAAACCCCCAAACAAAATATTGATCATACCAAATGCTAGAGAGGATATAGAGGAACTGGAACTTTCATACCCTGCTGGTAGGGCTGCAAAATGGTACAGCCACTTTGAAAAACATATTGGCAGTTTCTAAAAAGGTTAAACATACGGCTTATCATATAACCCAGCAATCTCACTCCTGGGTATTTACCCAGCTGAAATGGAAATTTATACTCACACAAAACTCACTATATAGAAATGTTTACAGTGGCTTTATTTATAGTAGCCAAAAACTGTGTCCCTCAACTGGGTAATGGATAAACAAACTGGTATATCTGCATAATGGAATATTACTCAGCAATAAAAAGGATGAATTACTGATACAGCCAACAACGTGGATGAACCTTGAATCCACTGTGCTTAGTGTTTCTAGTCATCTAATATTCTGGAGAAGGCCGAGTGGCAGAGACAGAAAACAGAGGTAGGGAGTGGGGTTGACTACAAAGCACACTAGGATCTGTCCTATAACTTGATTGTGATGACGGTTTCACGACTATATGCATTTGCCAAAACTTGCAGAGCTGGCACACGAAGAAGGATTCCTGTTACTGCATGTAAATTATACCTTAACAGAAAAGTGGATAGAAGACACCACAGAACACTCGTGGAAAACAAAAAGATTTACAAACAACAACGAAAAAATCTTAGCCATAAAATTCTGAAGCCAATAGCTCAATTTGAACTTTTTCCATATACCGACCACATTTTTAACACCCCTCTCAAATTCTGTCATATGAGAATTGGGGGTCACTAAAAAAGGATGACTTGTGCCAACATTTGCCCTTCGTCTGATTTTGCTCCTTCTCAAAGCCCCTGGCCACGTGTACGTACCACATCACATCTTGCATTTGCCTTTGCTCCTTTTTGTGATATTCAGAACACTTTATATTCACTAAAGATCTTAGGTGACACGGAATGTCATGGAAACATCTGGTCCAGATGTAAAAAGACAAATCAGAAAACTCACCCATAGGTGGCTGTAAGAAAGACTATAATAATACGATTGTCATAAAGAACTCAACTTTGGCAGATATGAAGTTGCAAATTTTAAATCTCCATTGCATAATAAAATAGCACTTTATTAAACAAGTGGGCTTATTCCCTCACATGAAGAGGCTCAAGAAATTTGACGATGTCTTACTTTAAAAAGACAGCCCACTCAAGTGAAAGGTCTGAAGGGTCCTCAGATTAACCCCAAAATCCTCCTGCCTTTGTCAGCCAGACAGCCCTCTGCCAGAGGCCTCTGCTGATCCTTAGCTCACTTCCAAACAAAGATGTGCATCTTAACTGGATTTAGGGGGTTCCTGGGAAGATGCACAAATGAGCAGGTACCTGCAGCACCCTTTTTCCTCAGCAGAGTTTCTGAAGCAAAGTGACACAAACTCCCCAAAATATGATGATCAGGAAAGACAGGTTAAGGTCCTGAGATGGGGTGGAAGGTGTGAAGCAGGAACCCCCTCTGGTCGTCTTTGGATCCAGAAACTTATCAAAAGGGCTCTGGGGAAAGGGCAAGAGAGTATTTCGTAATCAGTGAGTCCTAATCTCAGGTCCGACCCTAACTGGCCATTTTATATCGCTAACTGCAAACTGGCTCTAGTGGGCTTCAAAACACAGGTGAGGGAGATCCTTTAATGGTAGAAAAGGTAGTCTAGGTTAAGTATTTCGGTCAATAACGTATCGCGTATGCAACGGTGGTCTCATAAGATTATATTTTTTTCTTACTGTACCTTTTAGGTAGGTTTAGATACACAAATACTTCCCACTGTGTCCCCAATGCCTACAGTATTCAATACAGTCACATGTTGTGCAGGTTTGTAGCTTAGGAGTAATAGGTGTACAGCAGGCTAGGTCTGTGCAAATATACTCTATGATGTCCATACTGTGACGAAATAGCCAGCACATGTCCCTTTGTTAAGGGACACATGACTGTCCTGTAAATTGAGGATCTTTCTATTGGTAAGACATAAACAATAACAGCTATCAAGGCATTTCAGACAAAGGATCAAAAAGCAACCCAACCACACTGCCTTTTGTGCTCAAGTAAATTACTCTGATAAGTGGCTCAATGGCCCAGGCACTTTGTTCTGGGTACCCGCTCCGGGGTTTGGGGGCTGGCCCCGCTCTTCACATCATTGCAACTGCAGCCTGACCTTATGATGATAAAGATGAAGCAAAGACTAAAAGAAATGCAAGGGAAAAAAAAGAGCCATATGGAACAAAACTAAAACTACAATGAAAACAGCAATTTTAATAGCAATGGTGACCACAAAGTGCAAAGTTACTCAAGAGACAA
>NW_012133857.1:27174100-27200123 GCF_000956105.1 Propithecus coquereli
ATTGGAGGATTGCACTATAGATACCAATGTTAAAGAAAAGCAGAATTTTTATATAAACAGCATAAAGAAGATCAGGCTGAAGAAATAAGCTCAAGAATTCACTTTTTTATAACAGTAATTTTCTAATAAATTACAAAGGATTTTAGAGGTCACTGCTTATATTGACTGTTATTAGACATAGGTCATTGAAAAAGATAAAAAAGAGAGAAAAGGTATAAAGACTGATGAGGAACAAAAAGAGGGTAAATGAAAGGAAACTGGGCCAAAATAATAAATCCCAAATGGCAGCAACTATCTTTGAAAATTCAGAATCAGTCCTGGCTTGCAGTGCCAGCTGTTTCCCTTTTGACACACTATGGACAAGTCCATTCGCCTCTCTGAGTCCAGTGTTCTCATCTGTAAAATGGGAATAATTGGAGCATCTTCTGCCCCAAGAGCTGCTGTAGGAGTGAATGAAATAATCAGACCGTGTTTCCATAATGCCTGGCACATGGCTCCCTAAATGCTGCCTGTTCTTGATCTTCACAGGGCAGAAAGGACCTAAGGATGCAGAAAGCGCCTGGTGAAAGTGCAGGCAGACTGGCTCCTCGCATAAGTCACTTATTAGCCTCCAGCCACTGCCCTGCTTGGGCCCAGGCAGGATTGTGAAGTCAGCTAAAGTTCTGTCGCTGCCCAGAACCCACAAGCTGTCCCAGCTCCCCCAGGGGTCTGCTGCTTAGCTCTGTCTCTCACTCCTTTTGGACCCAACTTGCCAGGCAGCTAATCTAATCAGCTAATCGATGCTAAATTATTAATAGGATCCAAGAGGTTAATGTGTAACAAGTATATACTCCAACCAGGGCTTGCTGGAGACACAAGGCCTGTGTGAGTCATTAGAGGCTTGGTGGGAATTTTAGGCACCAAGCAGCCTTCCTCAATCAAATCAAATTCCACAGGCATTTTTAAAATCTTGCCAGCAAAAATAATTCATATATGAATGCAATCAATTCAACAGAGGGACAGGCCAAGAAATAATACCCTAACTAGACGAGGACAAAGGGGTTATAGAAAATGGTATGTTTATGAATGTTGTGACCTTGGGCAAGTCAACTTTATGGACTTCTCGGTGTCTCAGTCTTCCCATCTGCAAAATGGAGGTTGAAGTGAGAATTAAAATACATAATCCATGTAAAGTACCCGGGACAATGCCTGCCACACAATACAGGCTCAAAAGATGTTAGACATTATCAGTATCATCTCGGAATTGGAAACTAGATAGCAGTTAAAGAAGATGCTCTGAAAACTTCAGTTTAAAAGGGTTTTCTAGATGACAGCCTCCATTTTTATTTTCAATGTAGTGTGGCCCACAGTGTAGCACACTGGAATCAGATCTGGGTTAAGGCTCAGGCCCACTTCCTACTGCCTGTGTGACTTTGCACAAGTTGCTCAACCTCTCTGAGTTGTCATTTTCTCAACTGTAAAATAGGGGTAATAATACCTACCCCATAATGTTTATGAACATATTACATACAATAATGTATGTAATGCACGTAAAAGTGTATATACACAGTGATTCCATATTCAAATAAGATCCCCAACAAATGATGGCTTTAATTATCATCTTTTTTCTTTTTTAACTAATCCCTAACTCAGAATGGGAAATTATCATCTTGTATTTTCCAGCCTTTATGACTGCAGCCTTGAAAGCCCAATCAGGAAGTGACAGTACCTTCTAACGGAGGCGATGAACAGAGTCCTGAGTGCCTAATGGAGACTAAATCTTGATAATCCCCGTGTCAGTGCAACAGGCACAAGGCAATTTAGCTGGGTTGAGAGATAGATTCAACTTTAATCAGCCACAGGTACCCCAAAGAAGTAGACACATGCAGGATTTTTATCCGTCTGCTTATTGAGACCATCTCATTCCAAAAACACAGGGGAGGCCTGTCAATCTCCAGTCCCTTAGTCCCCAAATCTTGGCTTGGCTGTGGGTCTCCAGTGACGAATGCCATGGGGCAATAAGTAAATACATGCTGCTATCTCCATTTCATTTGACCTATATATTATAATTATGAAACTATTCTAGAAGCATGGCAAAGGAGTCAAAAATAAAATGAGTCAATAACATCAAATAAAAAAGTAAAGATTGCCTATGTTCCTGGCAACCAGAAATAACTGCTAATATTTTTGTGCCTTTGCTCCAGATTTCCTCTTGATACACACATGTACCCACACACGCTTTATCATTTTTAAAAATGAGATCCTACTACACATACTAGTTCATCACCCGCTTGTTCACTTAATACATATTTCCATGTTTGGTAACATAAATCCATGCCATCATTTCTAACGGCTGCATAGGAAGCCAGTGTGTGCCCGCCCCACCATGTATTGATCTATCTTCCTCCCGAAAGGCACTTAGGTTGCTTCCAGTCTTTTCCTATAACGAGCAACACTGTATGGAGTCTTGCTCATAAACACCTTTAGGCAATTGTCCAATTATTTCCTTAGGAGTGCACTGATGGGTCAAAGAGTGTGCAATTCTTAAATCCCTCACTTAAGAAACACAAAACAGCTGGACTTGCTGAGAGGGGAAAGTGAGGGGGAAATTTTAATAACAAAAAAACACTGTCTTTGAGGCCCACGCAAACAAAACCAGCCTTCTGCGGGCCTTCTCCCCTGCCTGGCTCTCATTCCCCTACCAGGAAGCACGCCTGGCTCACTGATAAGAACAATTAAAGCTTCTTGTGCAAAATTCAGGGTTAAATAGAGAGTGTTTATGAGATAGAACTTGAGATTTCATCTGGAAACAGCAAGAGAAAGGATCAGTAGGAAGTGGTTTATGTAAGCAACACACTGTCCTGAATGGCCCCTGGCGTGTGGGGCTGCCAGACAGCGAGCTCAATGAATTTTACTGGGGACCCACTGTGTCCAGGACACTGCAGACGCCAGGGCATGCCATAAGGAGAAGACACCCCACGCCCCAACCCGAGCGCTGAGGAACTTACAAACAGGATGACAAGATGAATAAATGCAGATACACCGCAGTGGCCCAAATGGATACACGTAGACATGACCAATGACAGCAAAACAGAAACAACCCAATGACAACAGCCTCTGGGCGGAGAGAAACTTATGAGAAATAACATTTTAAAATGCCGCATTGGGTACAAAGGAAATAGTGGACAGGAAGGACCCTCAGGCTTGGGCAACAAACCCTTACGATCTGGTTACCAAGAAGCTTGATGTTATTAGCTCTGATTTTCGTACTTTGAGTTTTCCTTCCTTCCAAACTATGGAGTTTTGTTTTCTATTTTCATGAACTTAGTGATTGTCTGCCATCTGCTAAACACTGTCCTGGCAGCTTCTGTTACTTCATCCTCATTCATTCCTGCCCACAACCTTGGAAGGTACATGTTATTCTTACACTCTAAAACGTGCTTGAGGTCACACAACTAACTGGAATAAGGACAGCTCCTGGTTTTCTCCTGATGGCACAGGGGAGATAGATGCTCGATAAATATTCGATGGCTAAATGAATAAATGCACACATGAAAGAATAAGTGAAGTTGTAGATTCCTTTCTAAACCTATAAAGTTTCATTACATTAGACTCCTTCTACACGTATCTTTTTAACATACATTATCTGAGAATCTTTTTTTGAAAATTAGTCATACACAAAGAATCAGAAATGAGCAAGACTTATATTTCATCTGTATACAGTACTGTAACGGCCATAGTGCCCTGCCCTGCTCAGACTCCCAGAATCCAGCAATTAAAGGGTTACACCTAGCTCAGCGGGGGTCCTCCAGGAGCCTGCTCTGAGGCTTGGTCTAGGGAAAGTTCTGATGGGTTGGTGTTGCACATATAGGGTATCACTCCTGGAAATAAGTAACTTATCCTGCAATGTCAGTTTCCTCCTCTGTACAGAATCAGAATGTTGGACTAGACCTGAGTGCAAAGGATTCCTCTAGCTCAAATGTTCTGTCATCCTGTGAGAAGTGGAGACGTGGAAACCATGGATGTAGAAAGCCAAGTCCAGAGTGATACAAGCAGGAACTAACTAGGGCCTTAAATCCAACTCCAGGAGTGACTCTCAAATTTAGCTGAACATTTGAATTACTTGGAACATCATTAAAACCACTGATTCTTGCTCCATCCCATTTGCCTGGAAGAGTGGTTTATTTGTTTTTCTAAAGAATCTGCATATATGTCTAAGGCTCCCAGGGGACTTCT
This sequence comes from Propithecus coquereli, assembly GCF_000956105.1. Lineage (NCBI taxonomy): Eukaryota > Metazoa > Chordata > Mammalia > Primates > Indriidae > Propithecus > Propithecus coquereli. The sequence continues at coordinate 27,178,316 of NW_012133857.1, forward strand.
AAGGCTTACCCTTGGTTACCAACCATGGCTCTGGGTTGGGGGCTGGGGGAGAAGGTGGATCCCTGAAGCTGGATGGATTGATATTTCACAAGCAGCCCTTTTCCTCTCTGGCAAGAGGGACTACTCCCACCCCCAACCTACTGTCTCCCTGTGCAAAGGCTACCTGGTTTCGGAGGTTTCCATGACCTGCTGGTCCGTCCCTCTAATGGCTGCTGGTGAATTGTGCCATATTCCAAAGTTCTTGCCAACTGTTCTGAGCCTCCTGCATCTGAATTCAAAGAAGGGGTGCAGAAGCAGCTGGAAGAGAGAAACCAGAGTGGCATAGTCCAGCAGCAACCTTTGGAAGAGCCAATCAAAACTGCCAGGCTCCTGATTCCTCACACAAGGTGAAGGAAAGACATGTCAGATTGGTCAGGAGCGAGCAAAAACCAGAAGGAAAACCAAAAATATTGGCACTGGTGACTCGGAGGGTGGTATTTAAAGGCCCCAATATCAGTAATGACTAGAACCGAAATAAGCTTTTTTGAAAAATTAAGGCGTCTTCCATTGTCCTCAATCTTCATATTTTTAAAATTCATTCTTTGTGTTTTTACTAGGATTTGCCTGGAAAATCAAATGTCCTTTCACCTGGGTAATTAATTAAAAAAAAGAACCTTGAGGATTTTTTTTGAATGACAGTACTGAGACTTTCTCACCCTGTCCTCTCTTTCTTCCACACACACTTCCGTGCAGAGAAAACGGGTCATGACATAAGACAGACAAGCAGGAGTCATCACCATCACTGGGGACTGGCTGTGACATCTTGGGCAAACTACTTCATCTCTGTAAGCCTCCTTTTCCAGGTACAATGGAGATAAGAATGGTTCCTACCACATAGGTCTGTGATAAAGATTAAGTGAAACAGTGTAGGCAAAGTGCTTTACACGATGTCAGTAGAGAATAAGACCATAATAAATAGTAGTTTTTTAAAATGTTGGGTTGCAGCCACTTTATGGCAGAAGAATATGACAAAGGGTCATTGTTCAATGAATGAATCAATGAAAATATTATTTCAATGTCTTTTGAGCATATATAAATAAGATGGAAGGGGTGGAATCACATATTTCCTTTCTATTGCATGTTATCTATACATTTATACATGTATAAAACATGTACTTGTTAATACAGATTTGGAGAGTCAAGAAGTAAAGGTCAGTGGTCTTACTAGCATGGTCAAATAAATGTGAGAAACGTCTTGTCCATTAAACTTGCTGGTGACTGGCAGTCTTGACAGCACACATGCTGCTGGGACTATTATTTCTTTTTTTTTTTTTTTTTTTTTCTTTGGGACAGAGTCTCACTGTGTTGCCCGGGCTAGAGTGCCGTGGCGTCAGCCTAGCTCACAGCAACCTCAAACTCCTGGACTCAAGCGATCCTCCTGCCTCAGCCTCCCGAGTAGCTGGGACTACAGGCATGCGCCACAATGCTCGGCTAATTTTTTCTATGTATTTTTAGTTGTCCAATTAATTTCTTTCTATTTTTAGTAGAGACAGGAGTCTTGCTCTTGCTCAGGCTGGTTTCGAACTCCTGAGCTCAAACAATCCGCCCGCCTCGGCCTCTATTATTTCTGATGTTCCTAAGTATCCTTCCCCCTATGCCTCCCCCATACCCCTTGGCTACTCAGTTCTATCTAACTGACAGAATACCGCAGTTATATTCCACCTAGCCCTGGCGTAAGAACACAGCACTGAATGGTAAAGCCAAAAGTCCTATGATGCTGCATCTTCAGATGTGGCTACTTCCAGGCTATAAGCAGTCAACGTTATCTTTTATCAAAGGATTCACCTTAGGAATAATAATTCCAGGAGGGAAAAGGACACCATACACTGTCACACTGGAACAATATGATACAGACATAAGATGAAGCAAGTGATCACTTGGGAAGCATTTGAGGAAATTCCCTATTGAGCTTGAATTTTGGTCTTGTTTGGAGATACCAGAAAGACTTTGAGATGCTATTTAATTTGGGGAAGCAACTTTTAAAAATAAAGGAAAGGGAGAAGGATAGTTTTAGAAACAGGAAGTCCAAGAATTCTTTAAAAAAGTATTTTAACAAACATCATAAAACACAGGACCAAACTGAGGAATGATTTCAAATGAGAACCTATCATCGAGCAGAAAGTAACCAGGTTTCACAGACGGTGAAGGGTGGCTGCAAGACTGTGGCTTGAGAAACGCAGACATGAGCTTTCCAAGGTGCCCAGAATGACAGATCCCTAACAGCAGCCAAGCACGGGGGCAGAAAGCACCCAAGAATCGGGCCAGGATAGAAAGAAATCCAGTGGTGGGCACACAAGGATTTGATAGGAGCCTAACAGTGCAACCCAAGGGTCCACTCTTGTATTTCCTGAAGCCATAGAACACTAGCAACACTCAAGTTGTTAGGGAAAAGTCCAATAAACACAGAAAAGTTTCTGTGAGTTCCATGTGTAAGACTTTTTTGAAACCTTAAATGGTAAAAAACAAAAACAAAAAACAAAATAGAAACCCCAAATGAATAGAAGATACCAAGAAAATACAAGCAATTTGCTGATTAAAGGCTATCACAGCCTCAGGCAATTATGCAAGCTTAATCCTAAAAATTAGCAACTTCAACAGAAGAGGCAGCTCCGCCCTCAGAGGGGCATAGAGTCATTGCTTTTTTAGTTCGAATCCTGACTTTATAACTTCTTAGCTGTGCAACCTTAGATAAGGTACTAAACCTCTCTGTAGTCTCCGCATCGGTGCAGTGGGGGTATACCTACCTCACTGGAGGACTGAGTAAGCGAGAATATGGTAGTCCTTTGCAGACTGGGAAAGAGCTACATCTCTGTAGTACAACAATGAACACATCTCACAGAGCTGGGATCTCTGCTTAAGCAAGAAGCAAATACCTGAGGTGTCACAGGCATGCCTTCCTGTCGAGGGCTCTCTCTGGGGGGTGCTGCGCCTATAGATAATGTGAGGTTTGTTCTGTTCCTCTGTATCTTCTTGTTCATCCACGGATAGCAGTGGTTCAATAAAATAATCCCCATCATGGGACCGGAATGTGCCCAGCTGCAAATGAAGAGAGATGAGAGGTTGATTTAATATAACTTAGCCATTGGGAGGAAACAAACAAAGGAACATTTCCAAGTAAAGACTGTGCCATTTTACCCAATCTCTTTCCCAAGAGGGCTGCCGAAACTGAAAATGCTGTGACTTATGCACAGAAGCAGTTTATTTTCACTCTTTGCCATATCAGTACCTTGTTCGTGATTTGACTCCAGTTTATTGCACCTGCTATCAAAATCTATCTCTAAGAAATACTTCCCTGGTACTCAAGTTCCAATCATATTATTCCTACAGTCTTTCTGTGTGTTAAGGCAGCCTGGAAATTTAAGAATGAATATGAGCTGGAGGGAAAACCTGGCCCAATGACGCCTTCTTGTTAATTCAAATTCAGGAAGCATATGGTCACCACAATGCACTCAAGGTGGTGCCACCTGGAACACCGGCACGTGGTCCTCTCATCACCCCTTTCCTTTGCAATAGAGGAGCGATACCATACTGGGCTTTGGAGCCAGACTGCTCTAGGTTCCAGTTTCAGCACAATCACCTACCCACCCACCCTGGGCAAGTTTCTTAACTGCTCTGAGCTTCAGCTTCCTTGTTTGTCAATTGGGGATAAAGATACTTACTGTAAAGACTTATTGTACAGATTAAATGAGATAATGCACATCCAGTACTCAGCAGGTTGCCTGACACCTCAAGGGCTTAGAACACATTAGTGGTTTTTGATGGTGTTGGTGTTAGCCTCTAACCACCAGGATACAATTTGCTTTTACCAATCATTCCAAGCACCTTGAAAAAGGTAACTAACTCTTTCTCCTTGCCTTCCCACATACCCACAGCTTTTGCAAATGACAAATGATGCCTCAAGGATGAACCACCCAAACCCAACATTACAAAAACACTGAAAAATTCCCCTTGCCATGCTGATGAGTGGTGTTTAAGAGAAGAAATCAAGCTCTTCTCTTCTCCTCCTCTGTCCCATTTCCCACACTGGAAAACAAACAAACAAAAAAAATCAGAGGCCTTTTACCCTTCCCCGGACACAAGAGGAATGACTGTCTCTGAACATCAGCAGCTGCATCTACATCAATATCAACTGTGCTCCACCCCAAATCTGATCTATTGAACCAAAACCTCTGGGGGTCAGGGCCAGGAATTGACATTCTAATGAGCTCCCTGGGGTATGCTTATTCAGGATAGAGTAGAAGTAGTAGGCTAAGGCATTGGTTCCCAAAACCAGCTAAGCTTCCAAGTTTGTTTGTTTATTTTAAATTAGATTCAGGGCATCACAGATTCAGAACTTTTAGGAGTGGGACCTGGAATCTGTATTTTTAAAAAAGTTCTCCACATTGATTCATGAGCCAATGGTTCAAGGAGAGGACAGCTTTGGTGTGCTCAGGCTAAGAAACAGAGTAGCTGGTTGCCAGAGGAATGATTTAATAAATTTATTGTCACCTAGACACCTCTGCCTGTTTTCAGTATGCAACTCTGATGTTCTCTGAGCACTAACCAGAGAGCATATACTACAACACGTGGAACCTACCAGAGACATGGACACTGGGAAAGAGCCTGGGAGCTCAACTGGCAAAGATCTGCCACCTTTGATGGTAAATGGGGAAACCAAGACAGGGTGAGGAGGTGATTTGTCCAAGGTTCCCCTTCCGTGGTACAGAAGCAGCTGACCAGTGCTGGTGCTGAGTCTGGAACCCAACTTCCTGACATTAGTCCAGTGCCTTTTTAGAAAGGAGCCCTGATGTTCTCTGTAGGAGCACAGACTCATTTTCTGGCCTACAGTTAGGAGGAGCACAGATCAGAAAGGCTGAGTTGGAGTCTCAACTCTGATACTTCCTAGCTGTGAGACGTTGGGCAAGTCTCCAGCTCTGAAAACCTCAATGTCCTCACCGGTAAAATGGATTGTTTTGAGGATTGAGTTCTTGGGAGAATTTAGATGAGATAATACATATGTAAGGTACTTATTATAGTGTCAGGCACAAAGTAAGAGCTGAATAAATGGTATTAATATGATGTCAAAATTAATTTTGCTGTTAATTCACAGAACAGTGGCTGGGCCCAAGAGTTATCTTTTCTTGGCTAAGGTGACCATTTATTCAAATATATTAATATTTATTAAGAACATACAAGGCTCCAACATAACAAAGAGATAAGTTGATGTTGACCCTGCTTGCCAAGGAGAAAGGGATAAGACGTGCACCAAGAACTTTAATGCAAGGGAGAACATACTACTGACATCATAAGGGAGGTGCAGGTAAGTGTCTATGAAGGCAGACAGGGAGAGATGACATCAGTCTGGAGGACTATGAAAAGGTCTTCTGATTAAGAAAAGATGTAAGTTACAGTTCCAAGGAAGGGTAGGATTTGAGCATGTGAAGCTGGCTGAGTAAATCTAAAGGTAGAAAGGCAATGAAGGAAGGGGAGGAGGATTGGGTGGGGGTGGGGAGAAGGCAGAGAAAGGAGCATTAAAACAGATCACCTGAAATATAGGATTTGTGGAAGAAAGACTGAGAGATGAGACCAGACACGCACATGTGAGTGGGGTGAGGGGGTATATGGTACGTGGTCTTAAGTGCCAGATGGAGCAGTTTACAGGTGTTCACCAGGAGATGGGGGCTGTGGAAAGTACGTGAACACTGTAGTGATGCTATCCTGCTCCAGTCTGTTAGTGGTCGGTGGCAGGAATTGAGGAGAAAGACTGGTGGAAATATTTATAAGACATCAGTCCTAAGGAGAGAGAGAGAGAGAAGTAAAGGGGGCTAGAATTAATGGGGGAGAGTGACCCATCTGGTGGTGCGGATGGAGGCGGAGTTGGCACAGCCCACTCTAAAGAAAGATTTCCTAGAAGACTCCTAAGCAAAGAACTAGGAACAGCATGACTCTACTGCTACAGAAGCGGTAAGGGGAAGTCTTGCGAGGAAAGATAAATTCCATAAGGAAGACAAAGGGGCAGGGGTTTTGGAGTAGATTAATGGCTGAAGATACAAAGAGCCAGCGCGCATATCTTTAAGATGTGTTTGGGCCCTTTTCCCCAAAAGAGGCAGATTGCAAATTAAACGCAGTATAAATGGAGTTATCATTGTCCAGGCAGTCGTTTCAGAAGCCCCGGGGTTCTCAGTCCCCAAAGAGACCACGGTCGCGTTACCACCTAAAACTGCCAATGGAAATTGAGGTCCTGCGCAGCAAGATATTTATACAACTGATGGGGCCACTGGGCTTCGCCCCGTGTGGAGGCGGGCAGAGAGGAGGAGTAAAGGCTGTTTACAAACTTGACGTACACACGCTGCCCTATCCCTGGGGTCCTTGAATTGGGGGTTACTATCTTGGAGTCTGGAGCTGCTCTGATGCTGTGGCTTAGACGCCTGACTTCTGCCCACCGGGGCCATAACCTCTCAAAGACTAGTTGGATTCCTGAGCTCTAGCCCTAGATCTTAGGGCAACTATGACTCACCGCAGCACCCCCTCCCCCTTCGCCAAACTGCCGTCTCCGCCCACCCCCAAACAATCTCAACCACGCACTTTGGGCGCCACTGCTCTGGGCGCTTTGTGGGTGCTAAAAGGGACTTATCCCTTTCCCCACATCCCAGCAGGCTAAACCTCCCTTCTCCCAGTCTTCAAGCTTGCCTCGCTCCTCACCGGATCCTTCCATTGCGAGGCAGAGAAGGATGCGACATCCAGATCCGGAACTTTAAGACCCACAAACGGCAGCATGCGGAGGGGGCAGCCGAGCGCCCGGGGTAAGTATCCAAGCCCCCACTTGGTAAAGGTGATGGGGGGAGTGTGGGTGCTCAGAGATGAGTCAATGTCTGACGCGGCACAGAGGCTAAGAACTTATTGCGCGTACAGCGCCATGCGCTTAGTCTGACCCCGGAAAGTTTCTGCGTCATATACGAGTGGCAGAAACGCACATCGCTTGGGAAAGCCAAGGACCACCCTCGCTCGGGACAGAACCTTACAGTGGGTCCTCAAATGTCATGGGGAGGGAGGTGGCAGATGCCCTATAGGACCTACTGGCGGGCAAGTGGTGGGGGTCGGCAAAGGGGGTCGGGAACCGACTTAGATCTCCCGCTGTGTGGGTATTTGGCAGCGCAGGAAGGTGGCCGCCCCGCCCTTGCTCACTCCCTAGGGAAATGTGCGCTGCAGGCTCCCTCTCTCAATTCCTGGGAACCCTCATGGGTGGTAGAAACCCCAGCGGAACGGAAATCATGTCCAGGCAGCCTCCCCAGGCTTTCTCCCACTATCCTGTTTCTCCTGGCCACCCCGCCAGCAGGGTGCAGAGTCGGACTGCGCTGCACCCCCACCCGCCGCTTCCACCCTAATTCAAAGCGTCCGGGGAAGGCTCCGCCCTCTCCCCCGCCCCGGAGCCCTCGGCCCACCCTTCCGTTCCTGGGACGGGACCTGCTCCCTGTCAATCCACTTCAGCCTCAGGGTTCTTGGCGCGTGAATAAAGGCCCCGAGAGAACGCGGGGACTCTAGATTACGCACCGCCCTCCACAACACACAGGAGGGACTCCCAGTATCCTGGGCCGGGGATCCTCAGCCCACATCCCCGACGCAAGACGCACCAATAAGGAGTCTGGTCCGCCCAGTGCTCAGCTGCTCCGCTCCGGGGCGGCCAAGTTTGCTGCAAGGAACCGCAACTCCAGCAACTTTCTCCGAGTTTGGAAACCGACTTCCAGGCCGCCTCATAGCGTTGGGCAACGCGCAGCTGAGCCGAGTCCAGACCCCAGAAAGCTCGGAAACATCCAGAACCCCATGGGGGCGGGGGCGTGCGCTCCTAGCGAGTGTAAGCGCGCACGCAGAACTAGCTACCCAAACCGAAGGACGCACACGAGTTTCTAGGTGATATTTACCGCTGGAGCGGAGACTCGCCGCAGTGAGAGTCTCTAGGAGGCAGGAGGGGAGGCGGCGTGCGCCCACTTACCATTCCCGAGCAGAGGCTGATGACGGCCGTGTGCTCGGACTTGGTATTGACATGGCCTTTGTAGAAACAGTGCTTGAGTTCCGTTTCCTCTTCGGAATAAAACTTGGTCTGGTTCACCCCGGGCGGCCCGAGGAGGGTGACAGTGAACAGTGGAGCGATAAATCCGGCATGGGCGGTGAGATTAAATAGAAACTGCTGGCCGAAGGCGAAGAGGCGATAATTCGCCTGGGAGGAGGTAGAGGAAGAAGAGGAGGAGGCGAAGGCAGGCCAGGGGTCAGTGGCAGAGTTAATGCTCCGTCGCCTTCTTTTGAAGTGCACGTTCGTGGGAAAGGGTTCTCCGAGAGCGTCCACGCGGATGGGAGACGCGATTTCGTATTCGCTCAGGGTCTCTAATAATTTCACTGCAGAGAGAAGCATATGAACCAATAATTCATTTTTCCTCAAGTCTGAATTTAAAACGAAGGTGGGGACTTTGTCCTGACCTTATTTTCCAGCCTATTCGAGTCAATCCCTTCACTCAATCGGTGGACAAATATTTGCTGAGCACCTACTATGTGCCAGTAACAGCCAGGAACTGTGCTAGGCGCTGAGGATATACCACTCAGAGCCAGACAATGAACAAGTCAAAAATACATAAGATAATTTGAGATCCTGATAAATATCCTGAATAAAATAAAACGTCGCTGTCTGGTGTCCCTAACTTACTAAGTAGCTTTGATTTGGGGCATAGGGGTGGGAAAGGGGAAAAATCTGCCTAAAAGCAAGGTGGGGGGGTTGACTAGATTCGTTTCCAGTGTCTCTCCCTAGCAATTGGCTGGGGATGACCCAAAGAAGGGAGAGGCTGCAAAGCAGATAATTCTTTCTAGGAAAAGGAGAGAGAGAGAGAGAGGCCTCCGCTGCGGGGGGTCCCCGCTCAAGAGCGAGGCTGGGAAGGCGGCGACGGGGGCGGCAAGATCCCACGGGCCAGAGCCTAGTTACCTTGCCTCGGGTGCAGCCTGTCCTTGCGCACGGCCGCCGCGGCGTCTGGGCTCCCCATCTCGGCCAGGTCCCGCACCAGGAGCGTTAGCAGTGTGGCCCAGGATACAAACTGCATGGTGCTCCCCACCCCTCCCCCCGCTGCCCCCACCCCCCTCCCTCCTTCTCTCCTTGGCTGCGGCGGCGACGCGAGGCAGCGGCCGTGGAGAGCGCGCTGAGCCCGGCGCCCGCCGCCAACTTTTGACTTTAGGAGTCGCTGAGGTCTCGCCGCGAGGGTCCCGTCTGCGCTCGGCTGAGCAACGCCGCCGCCTGCCGAGAGCTGAGCCGCTCGGGCCGCAGGAGGAGCCGGAGGAGGAGGAGGAGGACTGGGGCTCGGCTGCTCGGCCGCATAATGTCCAGCGAGCGGGCAGGAGAAGGCGCGGAACGTGCGCTCCGAGGCGCGCCGGGCGCCCTGTGCTGGCCGGGGTAGCGGAGCGGCTTCTTGAATGGGGGGCTGGGGGGGCGGAGGCGGGGGACCGCGGGTCCTCCACCGCCCAAATGCCCCCGGTGCACGCCTCTAGGAGGAGGAGAGGGGAGGAGAAAGCGAGGCGAGCGGGTACCGCCTCCTTCCAGACCGTGTCCCCTCCTCGGCCGGCCCGTGCGAGACTCGCAGCCGGAGGCCTCGCCGGCTGCAAGAGGCGGAGGCCAGAGGCGCCGCCAGCGCCGGGGCAGCGGGTCACGGTCCCGGCCACCTCGCCGAGATGGGGTTTTCTGAGACTCCCTGCCCCGGGGGAGAGAGCAGAGAAAGTTCTCTCCCTTTCCTGGCGCGCGCGTAGCCCCTTCCCCCTCTCGTCTCTTTCCTCTTCTCTCCTGTCCTCTCCTCGCCTCTCTCTCCTCTCTCTTCCCTTTCGAGGCTCTTTTTTCTCCTCCTCCCCCTTGTCTCTACGCCGCTTTGCCTCTCTGTCTCTGTCCCTCCTCCCTCTTTTCTCCCGCGGTGTCCCTCTCTGTCTCTCATATTTCTCCCTTTCCTTTCCTCGTTCTCTCTCTCCCGTCCCCATCTCTTTCCACCAGTCCCCTTCTTTTGGTTTCTTACAAGTGAAAGTGGCCCAGCGCCGGAGCACCTTCCCTTCCTGCGCTGTCTCACTCCGGACGAGATTTGGCACCTGAGCTCTGCTCTCAATGTAATCGCCCAAGTCAAGAGTTTTAGAAATGGGATTCTTAATCCAGCAGGTCGGATGTGTTTCAAATTCGCAACATTTCTAAGTTGTGGAAGTTTCGCAAAATTTTTAAGCTGTGCTTTCCTGCAACCTCTGCCCTCATTCCGAGAGGGTCCATAGCTTTCTGTAGGTCCCCGGCCCAAAAAAGGTTAAGAAGAGCTGTTGGCAGCGAGAAGGGGCGGGGACTTTGGCGCCCCTGACCGGCGGGGGTTTAGAGATTGGGAGGAGGATGGAGTGCGAAGTTGTAGCTCCCTGGGGAAAGCACCAGTCCCAGGAGGGATTTCTCAATCACTTCCGCTCGCTCTTAGCCTGAGAGATGCTTGGAGCGGCTCAAAGCGGGCCCTTCAAGCTACACCTACCTCTGCCTTCGGATGCAATTTCAACGTCAGAAATTATGACAGAGAGGGAGGATGTGTGTGTGTGAGAGAGCCAGAGAGAATTGTTTAATCCTGGATGGTTCAAAAGCACTTTTTCCGCTACCAACCCTCAGGAATATAAGACGTATTAATTTCAAGAGAAACGAAATGGCAATATTGGTAAAAGATATGACTAATAAATGTATTTTTCCCCAGGCAACCAGGATTCTCTGTTGCTTGGTAGGCTAGCACTCATGACTGGAAATACCAAAGATTGCCAACACCAGGGACCAAATAACAATATTCTAGAAGTGCCAAGAAGTCTGGAAATGTCGATATATATTTTTCTCCTGCTGGAGGGAAAAAGTGACGTGGCAAGACTGAAATTTCCTAAAGAATTGTTAACCCAAATGGATTATTACTGGAATTTCGTAATGAGTATATAAAACGTAAAGATGGTAAAATAACAACATCTGTATGTGCACAATTAGAGATTTTTAAAGGATGGCATTTAAATCTCGAAACTTTAAATCAATTCACTAAAATACATTTCTTCTAATACACAGTCTTTCTTTTCATTATGTAATAAAATTCTTCACAATCACAGTGTCCGTGAGTTTTGAGAGCTTAGCAAAGAACAGAAAAATGCAAGAAAACAATCTATTAACCGATTCCTATGGAAAATATTCTACTACTTCCAGTGTAAAATTACTCAAAAATATAGCACTTTCCATTATTTTCCATTAAACCATTTTACTCTCTTTCACTTCAAACTCTCCTGATAAAGAGAAGTTGACAGTGTAGAAATGATTCTGTGTAAAGTCAGAAGCCGCCTTCTGTACTCTTTCTCCTTTGCTTCCTTTCTAGGACTTTGCTTTAAGGATGAACTTTGTCAACAGTTTTTAAAACTTGACCCTGATACAACCCAATCATTTCCACAAGAACTGACAGGGAAGGAAGATACAAGATCTCTTTATGACTTCCTGGGGTGACCAAGAGCCTGGGTTTCTGAACTTCCCTCTTCCTCAATGAGTTTACTCATCTTTTCTTCAATGTATTAGCTCACTATCTGTGAATAAATCTTAAAGAATCTTAGGAAGAGGTGTTTTAAATCATGAGAAATGTAAAGGACAATTGAGCTCAGTAATTTAGGTGGAAGTCTTTTGTCCAAATAATAATAATAATCTTTTATTTGAGTCCTTACCATGTCCCACTCCATGTGCTAATATACAGCGTTTAATCTGATTCTCACAACAGCTCTTGGAGACAGGCAGTGTCAGTAATTTCATTTTCCTGATAAGGATACTGAGGTCTAAATAAGTGAAGCAGTTTGACCAGGGTCTTCCATCCAGTAAGTGAGAGACAGGGTTCAAATTCTGTTTCTGGATTCAAATTTAGTCCAAGTTCATAATTATTATCATATAGAATGAATAAATGATTAATCAGAAGTGTTGCTGGATTTGGGGAAGGTTGGCTTGGGAGAGAGTGACTAAAATCACCTGTAGAATTGCCTCAATTTTTTATTCTGTATAATTTTTCTCTGGTCCTCTCTTTTTTTCTAATGCTGAGTATTTAATGGTAATCATCTCAGGTAGCTCATTGACATTTCACAACTCTTTCCTCACACCAGCGCACATAGTAGGTGCTCAAGAAATATTTATTGAACAAATGAATATAGTCCTTTTACTTTGGCTCAACTGTGCTAAAATGGCTTCTTTATTATGTATATACAAACCACAGTTTTGACATTGGTTCTATAAATAGTCCTCCTGACTCCAGGAGGGTAGATTTTAAAATAAATTGGCCCCTCAGAAAAGTTTACTCTGAAAGAATCAAAACTTTTTGGGGTCACCTAGAGTTAACGGAGGGACAATTTTTAGCCCATTTTCTTCTCCGGGGGCTTTACTGGAATTGAATGTTATTGTAGGTTAAGTGGAAGTCTTCTTTGGCTGATCTTTTATGAAAACTGGATCCCAGAGGAGTGATGATTGACATTGGTCACTTGGGAGAGATAATCTGATCAATGGGAATGAGAGAGATGACATCACAAATGACTCTGTGTGCCGAATAGTACTGGAAACAGCAGGAAGGAGATGTGAAGCCAAGCCATCTATTTCAACAGAGAGGGAAAACCCACACCCAAATGATAGGGAGGCACCAGGAACCAGAATTAGAGCGAATAGTTTTCTGAGTGGTCAGCAGCAGTGGGATGTGATTTTGGGAACAGATAACCCTGGGGACTTGGTAGCACTGGATTCTGGGGAGGGAATCACCAAGCAGGGAACTGATGGTGCCTGAGCTCTGTGAGCCTGGGCCTAAAGAATCTTCAGATGTGTTTTAGATCATGAGAAATGAAAAGAACACTTGAGCTAACTAAATGATTTGCGTGAAAATCTTTTGTCTAAATAATCATCATCTTTTATTGAGTACTGACCATATTCCAGACTTTGTGTGCGGTGCCCTCTTTGACCCAGTTTTTTATTTGCAGAATGGGGGTGGGGAGAAACTGTCATCTTTGCTTGCCATGTGAATGACCTTAGTGCATTTTTAAAAGTCTTCCAACTACTGATTTCAAGCAACGCATAGTTTTGAGAAAATAATTTGTATCGTTAATGATAATGACATCAGATTCTCTTCATTGAGTTCTTCCTAAGTGCTAATTATTTAATCTGCATAGCAGTCCTGCCATCTGGGGTTTTGCTCTCCCCGTTTTACTTCTAATGAGAATAAGACTAAGCAAAATTAAGTGCCTTGCCCAGCATTACAGAGCCAGAAGGTGCAGAGTTGGGATTTTTACTGGGGCTGATTTACCTCCAAAGCTTGTGATCTCCATCGATCAGAGTAGCTTTGTAACATAAAGACTTTCCCCTAATTGACCTTGATTATTCAGCGTTTATATTTGGCCTGATGGATATGATCATTATTTTTTCTCCCAATGTTAAATCTAAAGTTCTAACTAGTTTCTCTTGAACCTGCTTGGAAATTGTAGTTCCGACTTTGGAGGTGGCTGTATATAGCTAATGGCTAGCTTTTGGCAGTTCTACGAAGTTGGCCCCACCTTCAGCCTGTTTATTCACCAGGTTCTTCTTGCTTATTTGTCAATCTCGAAGACCATACTTACATTATTGCCCAGGCTTGGGAGCCCCCTATGAATCCCACTAATATTTGCTTTGAGACTGTATCCTTCGGTCCTCGAATCCTTATCCTGCTCTCTCTAGTAGCCTATGGAATGAGACCTTCAGACATGGGGTTCAACATCATAACCACAAATGAACTTCCGAAGTGCCAGGCTTCTAGCTTAGATCCAAACTACTCTTAAACTGAAGCTAAACTAGATAGCAACACAATGTGTGCAAATACAGTTTCATTATTTTCTAAAGTGCATATTTGACATAGATAGTTATTAGAAATATGCTAGCATGGAATCTGATAACTCTCAGAGTATTTTTAAATGCCCCAGAATGCTATATGGTCCCTGAGCCCAGAACTTTCCCTCTCCTAGTTTGGTTCACATTTGTTGTTGCTTGGTGTCCTTTATTGGACTTTTATTGATTGATTGATCGATTGATTGTAGAGAGGGGTCTCACTATGTTTCCCAGGCTGGTCTCAAACTCCTGGCCTCAAGCAATCCTCCTACCTAAGCCTTCCAAACCTGTGTTAGACTTTAATTAACATAAAGGCAAAGGACAAATCTATCTCCCTCACCACTGTATACCTGTGGTACGTAGTAGGCACTTCATAAAAATGCCTTAAACGAGTGAGTTAACTATTGCCACCAACTTAGTTCTAGTTTTCAGAGCCCGGATTTTTGTTGTTGTTGTTTTATAAAGAGTGACTTTTATAAAAGTCATTCTTTCACATGCACAAACACCCAGGAACGACTGAGGTTATTTCTGTTTCTCACAGTATCATTACTCTCAGGGAGGCAAGTCCTGCTCTAATCAGAGTCATCAGGATTCCTTTTTTCTGGAATCAGAAATTTCCAGAGCTAGGCCTTTCCCAGTGGCTACTTCAGGATCGTGAGTAACAAGGCACCCAGAACATCCCTTAACTGCTCAGCCCAGCACGTAAGAGTTGGACCAATCCCGTGGGCATATCTGTATCTTAAACATGCGGTAATGACAGTTCCCTGTCTCATAGGCATGCTGTGGCTGTGACTTGGGCGATGAAGTGTTGGCTCAGTGCCTGATGTAGAGGAAGTAAGAATGTTCAATTCGGCCGTCTCATGTGACCCCGCATGCTGGTTAGGAAGGGTGGTTCCTCCTTCCTGACCCGGCAGGCACCGGCAGCTAGCACTTCTTTCTCAGTTAACCTTCCCTACCCATCACCATAGCAGGGAACTTTCTCCTCCTGGGAAAGAAAAAAAGCCATGTGCTTATATTTCTTTGACTATGTATTTTTTCATGTTCACTCTTGCTGTTAGACCCTCATCCATTTTTCTAAATTTTTAATTTTTTAACAATTACTCCCTACCATCTGTATATAAGTCCGATTTAGCATTTTTTCAAGCATTGGGCTTTTTTTTTTTCTGGTAGAATTTTTTAAATAGCTGAAACATAATTGTCCCTCTGAACACTAAAAGAAAAACAAACAAATAATTTTTACATGGCAAACAATTTTTTACACATGCAAAAAGTACTTTTTTAAGTTAAGCACGTCTGCCAGATGATGCTTAGTAAGTTGTCTGTCCTAATGGTGTTTATTTTAATGCTTGCTTCCAGGAACAATGGATAATACTGTATTCAAGCCTCCCGACAACCCAGTGAAACAGGTAATGCCCCTGGCCCCACTTTGCAGAGGAGGAAATGAAGGCACAGGGGAGACAAGTAGCCTGCCCAAGGGTGCACGACAAACGAGTACCTCCGTGGGGAATTCAGTGCCAGGCTATTTGCTTTCAGGGCCTGTACTCTTAAACCACTACATTATGCTGACTCATATGTAGTTATGTTTTATCAAGCTTAATATAGGATAAATACAATCTCAAAGAGTGGAAATCCATACATTAACAGAAATTCAGATATCAGGACAATTGGGGGCCAGGAGGCCAATAGCAGGTGTGTTTTAGGGAGTGAGTCACAAATGTGGGATTCTGGACAGCAGGCCAACTAGGGGTTGAAGAGGAGAACGTCTTTCTAGCACCCCAAACCACTCCTTCACCTAACTGTAAGGCTGGCCCTTGGGAGCACTGGTGTTCTTCAGTGGCCTCATTGCCACAACTGTCTTTATAAACCCCCACTGCCCTCAGTTCAACCCAGGTCTTTATGTTGTTCAGGCTGTGCTGTGGGCCCTGCCTTAAAAATAGCATTTGGTGACGAGGCCTGCCTCGTAGTTGTAAAAATGGTGCAGGATTTGAATTCCCCATGATGAGCTAACTTGGGGGCCCAGTGTAAAAAAGGGTTTTAGAGAACTTTTCAAAATTTCTCAGCTAATGTCACTACCGAGGACAGTTGGAAGGGGCTGGGGACAGGGAATAATACCTTTGTTTCCCAAACTAATGTGCATAAATCTGAAATGTGCAAAAATGTAGATGTGTCCCATGTACCAACTGGACATGGTAATGAGATTATGTGACATCAGATCAATGCCAGCTGTAAATGGTGTAGTCCCCATGCACTGCCTTTATAGTAATTGGCACCAACAACAGAAATAAGTTGCTTCCTGAAATGTAAGCCCAGCAATTAGTGCCTTGTCAGGTCACCATCAGATGTTGGCAAAATAACTGTAGTTTTTTTTTTAATTTCACTCAAAACAGATCTGACAGTATATATTGGTGACATTTATGGCAATATAACTGAAATAAACTTCAGCTACTGCTGGGCTCTTTGCAAGAGGTACAGTTTCAAAAGCCAGAGTTGGAAGCATAGTTTACTTTTGGGCACCCTCGCCAGGGTGGTGGTGATGCCTGAATGCTGGTTACAGTAGGTAACACAAATTCACCCATGTAAATGTTTTTCATCAGCATTTCTTGTAGTCGATAATTCAGCTCATTAATTCTGAACGTAAATCTGGACCTTGCAGAACAAATACTTGCTTACGGTACCTTTTCCAACAAAACGGAGATTGAGGTAGAGAAATGACTTGCCGTCTGATCTGTGACTTTGGTCCTTGTGCCCAGGAGTGGCAGAGGTCTTAAAAAATAACTGACAAAGTTCCAGACCCTCTTCTCCCCACTTCAATGACCAAGTGAAAAGGGAAGGGAACTATCTATAGTAAATAAATGAAATATTAGGCAGTTGTTTAAAAAGTAAGGAAGAGTCGTATGTTTAGCATGTAAACTTGTCCAAAATGGATTATTCAGCAAGTCAGCGTTGTTTGTCTAATTGGGCCCTACTGTAGTAAAAATGGAATAAAACAGCAGCAATGAAATCTCAGGCTATGCTGAAATATGATATGCAGGGAAAAGGTCTAGAAAGATAAATACACATCCAGCTATCACCAGTGCTTCTCTCTGGACTGGGAATTATGGAGATTTTATGTTTTCTACATTTCTATGACACCTATTTCCACATTGTTTGATTCTTTCTACAACAAGAATATGTTACTTTTTTTAATGAGGAAAAGTAGTGTTTTTCTTTTTAAATAAAGAGACAACATATAAAAATATGATAATATCACCACCCTTAGGAAATATTTTTCTCATAAATTACATATAACCTTAGCTTTCTCTGTAACATTCAGTATGTGTTTCATTATTTGAAAATAACCTTATATATTTTGTGTATATGAGAACGAACACTAGGACGAGATTTATGATGACCAAGTCAGGCTTTTGAGGGAAGCTTGTGGCTCAGATAGAAATGTAAGCATTTGAGATATGGGAACTGTGGATTTAAAACATGAATGGAGAATGATAGTCAAATAGCAGGAAAAAAAATATGAGCTTGCCCAACCACTGGCTATATAAGCAAGGAAGACATCTGTGCATTCATTCAATAAATATATTTACTGAACATCCATTTGTGCCGTGCACCTTGCAGGTAGCAGAAGAGTTCACAGTCTAGTGGGGAAGAGAGACACAAAATAAGTAAATACGTGAACAAGTATATAATTAAATATTGTTGTAAGTATTGTAAAAGGGATTAAAAGAGAGAGAGTGCAGATAAAGTGAACAGAGAAGACCTCTTTGAGGAGTGATAGGCAAATTGCAGCCTAGAGAATAAGGAGAGGCCGGCCCCCTAACGAACAGGAAGAAAAATATTCCTGGCAGAGAGAACAGCAGAGCAGGATCTGAAATAAAGAAGTTGAAATGTTTCAGAACCCAAAGAAGCCCTTGTGGCTAGAGTTCTACGAATGAGGAGGAGAGGATTTAGAATGGGGTAGAGGTATATTTCAAAATGTAACAACTAAAAGAGTGGAATTAGAATGTTCCTACCCCAAAGAAATGATAAATGGTTGAGGTGATGGATACCCCAGTTACCTTGATTTGATCATTACACGTTGTATGCTTGTATCACGATATCACATATCCCCAATACATATGCACAACTATTATATATCCATAACAGTTAAAAATAATGTTTAAAAACATTTAAAAATAAAAAGAATGAGGTTGGGAGAAAGCCGGCAGCCAGGTGATATAGGCCCTTTAAGATAAGGAGTTTGCATTTCATTTAGAAGTGCAAGGAGAGGCACAGATATGTTTTAGGCGAGGAGATGGCAAGATGCTCTTTTGGTTTTTAAAACATCACTCTGGCTGCTCTGTGGAGAATGGAGTCAAGGGGGCTATTGTGTTGTCCGGATTAGAAATCAAAGTGGCTTGAACTAGGGTGGTAGTAGAGGTGGCAAATTGGACACATTCAAAGTATATTTTAAAGGTAGAATCAACAGGATATGGTGAAGGATGTTATGAGAGATGAGAAAGTTGATAGATGACGGGGCCATCGGGAATGAGTTCCAAAATTATAATGCAGATGTTGCTTTTTCTTATATGCAAATAATAACCAGATAGAGAACATAAAAGAATAAAAACCTCATAGACAACAGCAACAGAATCTCTGGGAATAGAAATAACAAGAAATGTGCGTGATCTAGACGAATAATATTTTACGATACCACTGATGACCTCAGACGACATGTGTGTAAATGGAAAGATACCATATTCTTAAGATGACTGAATATCAACAAAGGTGCCCATTTTTCCCATGATAGTTTATAAAATGATTGGAACCTCAACACAAATACCAACAGTTTGTTATTTTTGTTTTGTTTGAATGAGACTAATTGATCTAGAGTTTTATTTGGGAAGATAAACAAACAAAAACAGCCCAAGAAACTTTGAAAATGAAAAGCAGTATGGAAAATACCATATTAATTCCAGATATTAGCATAGACTATAACACCTTAATAGGTAGATAGGGTGATACGGGATTTTGAATGAACAGAAAACCTGATGGAAGAGACTAGAAAATATAGAAACAGATCTAATTGTTAGAATGTAGTTTCTGATAAAGATGGTTTCTAAAACTGGGAAAGCATAGACTACTCAGTATATGATGCTAGAAATGACGGGGTAGCCATCTGGTAAAAAACATACACAAAAAATAATAATAAAGTTGAGTCTATACTTCATACTTTACTTTAAATATATATTTGATCCATATCAAATGGATCAAGAATTGAATATGAAATATTAAACCAAAACTGGTCTAGAAGGAAATAGGAGAGAATAATTACTTTATATCAGTGACCTATAGAAGGCTGTAACTATGACTCAAAATCCACAAGCCGTCTGGGCGTGGTGGCTCACACCTGTAATCCTAGCACTCTGGGAGGCTGAGGCAGGAGGATCACTTGAGGTCAGGAGTTCAAGACCAGCCTGAGCAAGAGCGAGACCCTGTCTCTACTAAAAATAGAAAAAATTAGCTGTGGTAGTGCACACCTGTAGTCCCAGCTACTCGGGAGGCTGAGGCAGGAGGATCACTTGAGCCCAGGAATTTTAGGCTACAGTGAGCTATGATGACGCCACTGCACTCTAGCCAAGGCGACAAAGTGAGACTCAGTCTCAAAAAAAAAAAAAAAAAATCCGCAAACCATAAAAGAAAAAAAAATTGAGGTATTGAACTTCATTATAAAACAAACAACAAATTCTACATGACAAGAAACATCATGTCTTAGTACATTTTGTGTCGCTTTAATAGAATACTACAGACCTGGTTCTGGAGGCTGGGAAGTTCAATATTAAGGTGCTGGTCCCTTCTGAGAGTCTTCTTGCTGTGTCATCACATGGTCGAAGGGCAAGAGAAGGCGGGGTGTGAGGCGATGGGAATGAGAGAGTGCCAACCCCCCCCTTTACAATGAACTTACTCCCACAGGTAACAACATTAATCCATTCACTTTGTCCTCATGACCTGATCACCTCTCATTAGGGTGTTGCACTGTTGCATTGGGGATTAAGTTTCCAACACACGCTTTTGAGGGGACACATTCAAACCACAGAACGTCACAGTCAAAATTGAAAGTTAAATGACTAGCTGAGAAAAAAATATTTTCAGTTCATAACACAGAGATTCTTACTTCGGTCCACAAGAAAAACCTGCAAGAAATAGCAATCGATAGCTTGTAACAAAGAAAATACGAATGGCATAAACTTGTGAAAAGGTGCTCAATTTTACTCATAAAAAGAAAAATTCAAATTAAACTTCTAATATGAGTTTTTCAGCCTTCGGGCAAAATTTAAAGTTTGATAAACAGTCAATTACTAAGGCTTTGGGGAACTCTTACACATTGTTGTTGAGTGTGTAAATTGATAATAACTCCTAAGGAAGCAATCTGTCAAAACTGCAAAATCATATACCCTTTGGCCTATCATTCTACATTGTATACATCAGATGTGTTTTCAGATATGGCAGGTGACACGCACAAGGTTCTTCATTGCGATGTCTTTCTAATGATAACTGCAAAAAACTAAAACAATGACAAAAAACCATAAACAATGAAAATATAAACTATAGGGGACCAATGAATCAAGATACGTGCAATGAGATATAACGCATCTATGAAAAGACTGGTATGTATGTGTATGTAAAAACCGGAGAAAAGTAGTATTACATAATTTTATTTGCATATATATTGTAAAGAAACTCTGAGAGGACAGGTGAGAAGCTGAGCATAGTGGTTACCTCGTGAGGAAGATGGGGAACTGGAAAGATGGGGATGCATTAGTTTGCTAAGGCTATGGGTTAGTCAGGGATTAGTCAGCGTTCTCCAGAGAAATAGAACCAATAGGGTGTGTGTGTGCTTATACATATATGTGTGCATATGTGTGTTTATATATATATATATATATATATATATATATGAGATTTGTTATAAGGAGTTGGCTCACATGACCATGAAGGCTGGAAAGTCCCAAAATCTGCTGGGTGAGTTGGCAAGCTGGAGACCCAAGAGAGCCAATGGCATAGTTCCCATCTGAAGGTTGGCAGATTTAAGACCCAGGAAGAACCGATGTTTGACTTGAAGTTTAAAGGCAGGAAAAAGCTTATGTTTCAGTTGAAGGCTCTCAGGCAGGAAGAATTCTCTCTTACTTGGGGAGGGGTCAGCCTTTTTTTTCTATTCAGGCCCGATTGGACGAAGCCCACCCACATTAGAGAGGGCAATCTGGTTTACTCAGTCTACTAATTTAAATGTTAATGTTGGCCAGGTGTGGTGGCTCATGCCTATAATCTCAGCACTTTGGGAGGTCAAGGTGAAAGGATTGCTTCAGGCCAGAAGGTGCAGACCAGCCTGAGCAATAGTGAGACCCCATCTCTACAAAAGCAAACAAACAAAAATTTGCTGGGCCTGGTGTCATGAACCTATAGTCCCAGCTACTTAGGAGGCTGAGGGAAGAGTATTGCTTGAGCCCAGGAGTTTGAGGTTGCAGTGAGCTGTGATGATGCTATTGCACTCTAGCCTGGGCAACTGAGCAAGACCCTGTCTCAAAAACAAAAAAAAGTTACTCTTATTAAAAAACACCCTCACAGAAACACCCACAATAATGTTTGAGCAAATATCTGGGCACCCTGTGGCCCAGTCATGTTGACATATAAGATTAACCATCACAGGCT
Source organism: Propithecus coquereli (assembly GCF_000956105.1). Lineage (NCBI taxonomy): Eukaryota > Metazoa > Chordata > Mammalia > Primates > Indriidae > Propithecus > Propithecus coquereli. Next base: position 27,199,899 of record NW_012133857.1, read on the forward strand.
ACCGTAACAAAATAGTACAGACTAGGTGGTTTAACAATAGGAATTTACTTTCTCACAGTGCTGGAGGCTGAGTCCAAGATCAAGGTGCTGGCAGGGTTGGTTTCTCCCGAGGCCTCTCTCTTTGGCTGACAGATGGCCACCTTCTCCCTGGGTCTTCGCGTGCCCTTGCCTGTCTCTCCATCTTATTTCCAGTTTTTTAAATTTTATTTTTTAAATCAAGAAATA
>NW_012133857.1:27209272-27213181 GCF_000956105.1 Propithecus coquereli
CTAGATAGTTTATAATAAAAGAATTATTGAAAATATTTTTTAAAGGTGCTACAAGTAAACCCTGCCAAAATAACTTGTGTGGTCCAGAAAGTTCCACTGCGTGAAATGCGGTGCTGCATTAAATTGAAGTGAATTAAAGGACAGAACTGAGACAGCTGAGAAAGACAAGAGCCAGTTTCTAATCATTTCATCTCCAAAGTGATATTGTCGAAGGATGCCTTATCATGGACTCTCTCCATAAGGAACATGTTTAACACATATTCTGAGAATTATTACTCTCTGACTAAAATATTTTAATTATTTTGGGAAACAAGTAAATATCTACTCCAAATGAAAAAGGATACACACACACACACACACACACACACTCACACACACATATACCTGTGTGAACGGTAATGTAATGCTTTCAAAAACTGCTTCTAATCAAATTACCCCCCACAATATTATCTTTTCTTTATTACCTTTTTAAAATTGAGGTTAGATTCACATAATATTAATCATTTTAAAGTGAACAATTCATTGGCATTTTGTACATTCATAATGTTGTGGAACCACGACCTCTGTCTAGTTCTAAAACATTTTCATCACCCTCAAAAGAAACCCTGCACACACTAAGCAGTTGCTCCCACCTCCTCTCTCCTGCTGCCCCCCAGCCCCTGACACTCACCCATCTGCATCCTGTCTGTATGGACTCACCTATTCTGATGTTTCACAGAAATGGAATAATACAATGTGTGGCCTTTTGTGTCCAGGTTCTTTCACATACCACAATGTTTTCATATTGTAGCATGTGTCAGTACTTCGTTCCTTTTTATGGCTGAATGATATTCCATTGTATGGATATACTACAATTTATCCATTCATCCAAGATGGACATTTGGGCTGTTGCCACATTTTGGCTATTGTGAATAATGCTGCTACGAACATTCATGTATGTACTTGTCTTCACTCCCTGATTTCAATTCTGTTGTGTATATGTCTAGGAATGAAATTGCTGGATGATAGGGTAATTCTAAGTGTAACTTTTTGAGGAACCACCAAACTATTTTCAGCATAATGTCTGAACAATTTTACATCCCTACCAGAAATGTACAAGTGTTCCAATTTCTCTACATTCCCTCCAACACTTATTTTCCATTTTTTAAAAAATAGCAATCCTAGTGGGTGTGAAGTAGTACCTCATTGTGGCTTTGATATGCATTTCCCTAAGTGACTAATGATGTTGAGCATCTCTTCCTGTGCTTGTTGGTTAATTGTATATCTTCTTTGGAGAAAGGTTGATTTAAGTTCTTTCTCCATTTTTTAATCGGGTTGTCTTTTTGTTGTTGAGTTGTAGGAGTTCTTTATATATTTTCCATGCTAAACCCTTGTCAGATATATGATTTGCAAATATTTTCTTCCATTCTAATAGGTTGTCTTTTCACTTTCTTGATAATGTCTTTTGATGTATTTGTTACTTTTACTTGCTAATACTTATATAGAGAAACATTATATTCTGTTTTTCCCATTTCACCTAAAATTATATCTTGGACATATTTTTATGTTTCTACACATTATTATCATTTTGATGGCTGCATACTCTTCTGACATATCCATAATCACTCCTGGATTGTTGGCAGATTATTTAAGGTTCTTTTGGTAAAAAGAAACCAGTTGGATCCAATGAATAATTCAACAACCGGGCATCAAGAACAGGAACCACTGGCTTTGAGGATGGCATGCATTTGTGGACTTTGTCTCAGACATTGCAGTAAACTTATCTTCCCACTTCCAATTTCCTTGTCTCCCATTTCAGACTGTTAAATAACAGTATCTTTACTGGCTCAGCATGAGTCAGTGTTGACATCTTCAAGGGACACCGTGCTATGCAACACAGATCCTCCCTTCAGGACTGAGGTGCTCATTCTCCCAGATGCCAGGTAGTGTTGGCTGCTGACAATTCACAGCTGAATCCCTCCCTGGGACTTACCCTTGTCTGAAGATAGCCTCTCCACCAAAGTCAGTTTTCTTCCCAAGGGCAGCCACATCCAATGGTGGGTGATACACGACAACGCTAAAGGGTCATTCCAGCTCAAGAGCTCCTGTGGGATTGGCTAAAATATTGTTATGGCAGCATTATTGTTCACTGTTCCCTCTGCGCAATCAAGTTTACCTTACTTCCCCACAGATATTGATCCCCCAAATACCTCCTGCATCCTAATATCTAAGGCCTGTTTCCCAGGGACCCAGCCTGTTACAGTTCTTAATACAGCCAGCACTGGCCCAGGCACTGAGGTGGAGTCATGGTATCCAGGACCAAGACCACAGGATTTCAAGGTTGATCTCAGAAATGGAAGGGATGGCTCATGGTCTGCTACTGTGCAAAATTGAGACTGTACAATTCCACTCCTCCAGATAACATTAGAAGGAACAGCCTTGACTTTTTTGCTATTTCATTTGAATAAATCCCTAAGAGTTGGATTATCATGACTACGATGCATTTTATGCTGCTTTTCAGAAGGATTTCCCCAATCAACAGAGTCACCAACCGAGTGAATACCACTCAGGATTTTCAATATACCTGTAACTATAAAGAAGATGGAAAAAGGTAGTATCGAGTGTGCCAGGAAATCTCCCCTGTGATTTAAATATATCCTATGTTGTCCCCTAATATCACTTTTTCCCTTCATCTCTAGTAATAATAATCCTTTTTTAAAAACCCGTAGTATAATATTATTTGACCCATTGCTGCTGAGAATGAACACATTTCTTTCTGTCTTCCATAGCTAGATGTGGTTACATATTAGACACGTGACTACATTCTGTCCACTGAAATTTGAACAATAGATGTGGAAAACTCTCACTGTGTCTTCAAAAGAAAGGCCTGTGCTGTCGACTTTTCCTTTCCCCTCTCTGTTGGTTGAGATGAGATTGTGGCTAAACCAGCTTGGACAATGAAAGATGAGCCAGAAGACAGAAGGAGCCTGGGCACATGACACTGTAGAGCCACCATGGCAGCCCCAGACACGTGTGCCTTGTTTGTCACATGGGAGAGAAATAAAAATCTTTCTTATTTAAACTATCAGTATTATGGATCTCTGTGATAGCAGCTGGACGTGTATCCTAACTAATGTGCAATATCTGTCTTCTCACTCCATCCTCACAATGATCCTTTGGTGACAGTTTAGATATCAAGAAAGGGAAGATTGCAAATATTAAGGAAATCACCCCAGAGTCACATAGCAGCGATATCCAGATCAAATCCAGGTGTCTATTTGGAAAGCTCATGTTCTCTCCCTGTTCTTTTCTGGAGTAGCACGTAGTCCTTTTCTGGGATGTTTTCCAACATCAACAACCAATCCTCCGATTCTACAGACACCAACTGTGTGTGCTGCAATTCAGTTCAATCCTGCACTGTATACCTGGAGTTAGCGTTAGACCCCACAAGTTAAAGGCACAGGTGCAAAAGACTGTTCCCTCTTCAGAAGCCGATCGCAAGTCCCAGATCTCCCATACGTCAGACTGACCAGCTACAAATCAGGGGTTCCCATGGCCCTCTCCCTGGGTTCAATACTTTGCTAGAATGCCCACTGAACTGAAGAAAATAGTTTGCTTGCTACTGCTGGTTTATTATAAAGGCTACAACTCAGGAACAGCCAAATGGCTGTTTGGCTTCGTTTTCAGATAGGCTTCTTCCTTGTAGAGGTAAGGATGGACACCAGTTCTCTCAGGCTCACCTCTTTACCGGCTCCATCACACCAGCAAAAAAAAAAAAGAGAGAGTGCTTTTCTCCTGATAAATCCAGGAAAATATACAAACAAGGCTCCGTTTGGCCAGGTCTGAACCCCAAGCCCACTTTGTCAAAGATAGGCCCAGCCCCATCAAACCCATGGATTGAGCTTGGGCAGGAGTGGTTCTCCAAAAGAA
>NW_012133857.1:27214121-27219138 GCF_000956105.1 Propithecus coquereli
TTGTTCTCTCAACCTTAGCACAGACTTTGGAGAAAGAAATGTGTTTTGTTTTAATAATGATTAAAAAGTCCCTTTGGAGGAAATAACTTGCTGATGGAGATTGATTTCCTTTTCCCTTCCTCTCCTATTTTCTGTGTATCTTCTCTAAAAACAGAAGAAAATGGTTGACCAAAGCCCAGAGTAATGGGCCATGAAATTCCCAATGGAGGTCAACTGAGGTTGACTGTGACTTGGTTTTAGTGGCCTCCCTTCACTGCAGGGTTATACGAGAAAGGGTTTTGCAGACAGTAAAACACCACATATGAATTCATTATCATCATCTCCACAGCCGGGTGAGGTCCATGTGGTGGGTTACTGTGGTTCCCATTTTGCTGACACGAAGCAGGGTAGCACCATGATCCTGATCCTCATCTCCAACAAGCTAGTCCTGAGTTTTTGTTACTTAACATGCCTGAGCCTCTATAACCTCATCTGTAAAATGGGATAATAAAAGCATCTACTTATCTAATTGGGCTTTGGTAAGGATTAGATGAAATAAAAATGAATAAAAACCAGCTAGTTTAGTGTTGTAGCATTACTAACTCATCCTAGTTTTTCTGGAACTTTCTAGGTGTTAGTACCCTAAATCTCATATCCTAGAAACCTTGTCAATTCTAGGCAAACTGAGATGGTTGGTCACCCAAGAGTCAGGAAGTCAGACAACTCTCTCAGAAAATATTGGCTATTTTTATTTCACAAGAGAAAAGTGATGTTTAAAATACTTAGTATGATGTAAACACAGGTGCCATTAAAAAAAAAACACATCTTATATGACGAAAGAATTAAACCCTAAAGATTCGTAATGTAAGGCTTCAGCATCTAAATCCTATACTTTTTCTTTGGTGCTTTTATTCATTCTTTCATTCAATTTTTCATTCACACAATCCCTTCCCTCATAGAACTTACAGTTTAGAAGAGAGCGCAGATGTTTAACAAAGTTACCTTACAGATGATTCAAAGTGCCATGATGCTAAACAAATTCGATGTTAGCGACCCATACTGGCAGGCATTTACTCATGAGTCAATGTTCTGGGGAAGTCTCTGAATCTATCGACTCTCAAATGTTTCCACCTGTGACTATGTTTTCATGCAAAGTGAGCACGTTGGGGTTTATAGTACAGCCTTTGGCCTTGGAGGCGGAGAAAGTTAATTGGCCTGAAATGACATCATTTGGTCTGGTCATTGGGGTTTCTTTTTTATATTTTGGCAGAATAAGTGGGGAAGAAGACTGAAGGAATACAGTCTGTCCCCTTCTCTGTTGCAGGCTAGTCATAGTAGGCTCCTAACCAAGGAGGTCTTCCATGATCCATGCAGGTGAACCAGGTCTGCATTTGCTCAGAGGAACAAAACATGGAGAGACCTGAGAGTCTCACATTTCAACCTAGACTGTCACCATCCACAAGAAAGGAAAAATGGGCTTCCCAAATGTGGTTCCATGACAGGATTGAGTATTGTTTTATTTTCATTTCAGTAATGCCAGGAAATTCAGAATCAGTCACCTCATCCAAAATATAATAATCTTTTGGTATTGTATTATGATAACATATCATAGGGAAAGTGGATATTTCACCTGGGAGCCGGGTGGTCACAGGGAGACTGACTTTCTTCAGCAGTACCGTGTCAGTAAGCTCGAGAGAGCTCGATGCTGGGTTAAAATGCGACTTGTCACCCCCACTGGCATGGCAAACTGAACAGAGAAGGCAACCTCTAGCAAAACAGGATTAGATTTCACAAAAAGATGTGGAAAGGGATGCAAAATCTCTCACCGTGTCTCCAGCAAAAATGAAAAGAACAAAAGAGCCAGTGGCCATTTCTTCCATGAGCCTTCACTGGACCATTTCCACTTAAAAGGGACTTCTTGGTTATACTGGAGTTCAGGTGGCTGGTGTTTAACAAAATCTTTAGGATTTTGTTAAGGATTTTTTTTAAGTGTTTAGAATTTGGTAGGAAATGCTATGATCCAGTCCCAGGAGAAAAATAGGGTTTATTTTTGGTCTGGGGCCCAACTCGGTGAGACAATTAGGAGACTGGCTGTGTGGCATCAAGGACCAGGAAGCTGGTTTGAAAGAGTGGCCTCAAGGGTATGTCAGCAGCCGCATTTTTATTAGCATTTTCTTTTCATTTCTTTCTTGTTTTGAAATTGCAGCAAGTCTGTGGCTATTTCTTAAAGGAATTTAGTGCAAAAGTTGTGCCCCTTGCTATTCTGAGATCTTGCCCAAGATTTGAAAACACGCCCAATGCAGAAGTGATCTGATTCTTCAAATGAACAAAATAACTGTAAAAAAATTTTTTTACAGTGGAGGCTGGAGGAGTGCTAGAGAAAGGACACATCTGTTTTTATTTCTTCTTCTTCTTCTTTTTTTTAAAGGAAGTTTCTTTGTTAATCAAGCACCCTAGCAGGGAAGAAAAAAGGAGAGATCTTGTAATTGCTAATCTTGCATAAGTCTTATGGGCTGAATTGTGCTCCCTCAAAATTCATATGTTGAAATTCTAACCCCCAGCACCTTAGAATGTGACTATATTTAAACATAGGGCCGTTAAAGAGGTAATTAAGGTAAAATGAGGTCATATGGGTAGGGCTGCATCCGATATGACTGGTGTCCTTACAAGAAGAGGAAATCTAGGCAACGCACGGAAGAAAGACCATGTGATCACAGTACGAAAGCAGACAGCTCCGCAAGCCAAAGACAGAGGGCTCAAACCAAACTTGCTGACACCTTGATCTTGGACTTCTAGCCTCCAGATCTTTGAGAAAACACATTTCTGCTGTTTAAGCCCATCGTACTTTGTTATGGCAGCTCTAGCAAACTAATATACTAAGTCAAATGACTATTTCTACCAAAGGATGTTGCCAACACAGCATGATTGCTCTTTGTTTGAGGAGAGGAGTGGCAGTTTGCTTTCCGTATCTCTCTGCTATACTTTCTTAGCTATCTTTTAAAAGCAAGCACAGAACTCACGGAATTTAGGCTTCAGTAGAGTTATTTTTGGATGGGAAGGGAAGGAAGAATATATATCTGTCACATTGATTAATTTGAATGCATTTACATATACTTAATAAAATTCTCAATCATGCAGAGACTATAGATGATTTTTAAATGAAAAAATAATAATATATTTTTAAAAGGTTTTGATTTCTTTGCATGTCCTCATTTGGGCTTCTTTTTTTTTTAAAAAAAAAACAAAACTTAAAAAGACCGTGTTAATTTTTGTTGTGTTTTTTTTTTCCCGTGACCTGTGTAAGTCGCTTAAGATGTCCAGGCTCAGCCTCAGAGTGATAAAGACTAATATTGCCATAAATGGAATAAATTGCAGCTGTTTATAAACAAATGTAACTATACCATATCAAAAAATTTCAGTTAAATTTTTAGTGTTAATGGAAGAAATAATTTAAAATTATTGTATGATTACTGCCATTATGCATAATTATATGTAGAGTATGTATATTTTGATTATGTGCATAGTATCATTATAACTAGGTTTATTTAAAAAACACCTAAACATAAAAAATTACTGTAAGAAAATACACTGAACAGTGATTACTTTGGGAGAATGGGATTATAACTGTCCCTTTCTCCCCAGCTTGTTTCCATTTTTACCTACATTTCTTTAAGAAGCATGTACTACTATTATGATTAAAGAAAATTATCCACCAGCAGCATGAAAATGTCTATGAGTTCATGATACATTACTAATTAAATAAGCTGTCAGGTGTAAACACCTGACTACAGCCAACTACAGAATTTAGAAATTCTAAAAGATTTTTTTCTGCAGGTACTGGCCAGCCCAGAACCCAACAAAACCTGAAATATATTACAGTATGCCATTTGAAATCGTTGTCTCTGCAGATGGTTGGGTACCTTCAGGGATGACAGGGAAAGACTCATGCTTGTCAGCACTGTGTCTCACCTGATAGAATTCTATCAGGTTCTCGGTGGAGTGGAGTTGTAAGTAAACTGGAGAAAAATCTCTGATAGACTGTTCTGAGACATGTGAGCATCATGAATCATTTGTCTTTCTGGATTCTGAGCTGAATGGTTCCTTCCCAACTGGACAAAGTACTTTATTTGCTACTTTAGTGTGAGTTGACCTGAAACTTTAGGCCGGGGCCAAGTCACAAATGTACCCTAGCAGGAATTGGCCTTGCTCACAAATTCCTAACTGGAGTCCCATTTTGCTAAGGTCCAGCTGAACCTTACAACCGCAGGAGGACTATAACAATATGAGCTTTCATAGCCCTGCTATTTAAGATTCTTTCTCTCAGACTAAATAAGCAAAACTGCTCCCAGACATCCATCATGAAGGTCACAGACCGACTTACATATCATATAACTTCTAACCGGGTTGTTCGATTCCTTCAAGCTTCCTGACTTTAGTCAGCAGCATCTGTTAATGCTGGGAATGTGTTTTGAAGACATTGTATCATTTGGCCAAGAAAATGGAGGGCCAGATGGCTTTGAAAGAATATTAAATGGCAGAAGGTTCTCTTGGCATGCTTAATTGTTTCTAGAGATTATGCTTTTATTTCTTAAATAGTGTCCTCTTTGGGGCAACATTTTGCTATTTTATCCAAACCAGAAACAATAAAAAACACAAATAAGCTCAGGATATTTTCTAAAATAAAAACAATGAAAGCTTTTTGAATGATGGTAAATATAATTTTGAATATTTTTGATGGCATGGTAGTTAGGATGTTTTATCTTACTGACACATTCTGTTTTATTAGGGAAGGCATAATATTTACTGTTTGCTTTTAGCAATGTATTCCCATGTTGAAGGAAAAATTTTGAACACTAGAGTGGTAAACTTTGCTCATAATTTGGAAACTTAAGTATACATCAAGAGAATTCAAAGAATGCATGCTGGTTTTGACTATCAGTAGGATTAATAATGTACAAAAAAATTCTTAGAATGGTGCCTGGCACATTTTTAACTGTTCAATAAACTTAATTGCTATTGTGATTATGAATGAGTCTAG
>NW_012133857.1:27220268-27220854 GCF_000956105.1 Propithecus coquereli
TGCTTTCCCCAGTTTTTGCACTAGGGGGTGCCAAATAAAATAAATAATATGTATTTTTTTACAGTATTTCGGAGGTTTGGATGCTCCTTTCCCATAATGCCATTTTTTTAATTTAATTTTTTCATTGATACATAATAGATACGCACATTTTCAGGGTACATGTGATAATTTAGTACATGCATATAATTTGTAAAGATCAAATTAGTGCTATTGGGATATCCATGACCTTAAATATTTGTCTTTTATTTATGCTAAAAGCATTCAAATTATCCTCTTCTAGCTGTTTTGAAATATACAATAAATTCTTGTAAACTGTGGTCACCCTACTGATCTATCAAACACTAGGTCTTGTTTCTTCTATCACACCATGTATTTGTACCCATTAATCAACCTCTCTTTCCCCCTCCTACCCCTCAAACCTTCCCATTCTCTGATAATCACCGGTCTGCTTTCCATCTTCATGAGATCCACTTTCTAGCTTTCACATATGAGTGAGATCATGTGAGATTTGTCTTTCTGTGCCTGGCTTGTTTCATTTAACACAATGACCTCCAGTTCCATCCATGTTGTTGCAAATGACAGGATT
>NW_012133857.1:27221345-27238422 GCF_000956105.1 Propithecus coquereli
TATTAAATTATAATTTAAAAGTTAAGTTGATATCAGCCTTCCTGCCAAAGTGGTTAGAGGAAATAGTTTAAAGCTGAGAAGCACTACTAACTTACATTTCCCTTGAATGACTCCATTTACATTTCTCAGAGTTTTCATTATTTGCATTGAAACACACAACTTCCAATCCTTAGCAAAATGTGATCATGTACAAAACACAAAATGGGTAAACTTTGAAGAATAAAGTGTTTAATAAAAATATTAGATTGACTTTAAGTCAATCCTTGGTGTTCTAACTCCTAAATGAAAATGCCATCTGATGAGATACTTACCTGAAAATTATCTTGACTCCATTTAAATTTATTAGGATTTTTCAAAAACCCTATTGCTGAGTTATGACACATTTCACTAAGTTGGAATAGTTACAGGTCAAGTGTATCGCTTTGCCAAGACAGAAGCCAAGTCTTGGACAGTGTTGTCAAATGCTAACATGTTGCTTTGATTCCTCTCTGCATATTTTGAGCTCATGCTATTTACAGTGTTTGCTTTGCCCAATATGCTGAAATTAAAACCTCTTAGATAAAGTATATGAAAAATAAAGAGTGTCTTGCAGAAATCCATTTTTCATGTATACAGTAATGGATATTTTTCACACTGCAAAGAAGATATAGTTACAAAATGAAATAATTTACTTTTTGCTGATCTTCCTTTAGATTTTCAAATTTCCCTGACTTTTTCATTTTAATATGACATTTGTATTCTTGCGCCCATTAGATCATCACAATGAAATGGAGTGTTTATTCTTAAGTCCCAGGAAGGCATGTTCTCCACCTTCCCAAGCCTTTGCCAAAGGAGCCATTATAATTGGAAGAAAAATATTCCAAAGAAAAATTCACTGAGGACAAAAAAGGACCCAAGTAATAAAAAATATTTTTTGCAGTCAGTTTGATAGTAGAGCCAAAGAAAATAACCCAGGGACTCGTTCGGGATTTTATTCATCCTTCATGTCATACTAGTTAGCTGAGTTAGGTAGACGGTTCTAGTGAGGCACCATATTATCCAAGTTTTATCCCTTATCTGGGCCTGTTAGCTTTGTGAAAGCAAATAAACATCTTGCAAGCATTAGATCTTGTTCAAAGGGCAGCCTGGCCTAGGGACTTCGGAGGAATCATTTCAAGTTGTCTGTAGTAGTTGAAACACTATTCAAAAAGTTTTTTCCTATAAGGACAGGGTTCTATCACATTTCAACATAATCTGTCTGTCGATCCATCCATCTCTTACCAGCCTTTAGGACGGCATCACACAGTTGGAATTAGGGGCGAGGTGGGAGAGAGAGAGATTCGCTGAGCTTATCAATATCATGCTTGTCAGTGTTTTCATCTTGGTTGTCTTCTGCTCTGTCATCATCATCATCATCACCATCACCTGCAATATCATCATCATTACTGCGATCATAGTCATATTATGAGCCAGGCACTGGACTAACTACATTATCTACATTATTTAATTTAATCTTCCTGACCGTTTCTTGATGTAGGCTTAGTTATCCCCATCATATAGTTAGCAAAACTGTATCTGAGAGGCTGCCCAACCCACACGAGAACACCCAGTTAGTAAATTTCAGAGCCAGGATTCAAAGTCAGGTCTCTTGACTCCCAAGTTCATGATCTCCATAACTGTATGTATATACTAACCTCAAAGCAATGAGCCTGCCAGCTTCTGTTCTATACTAACTTTATGTCCAAAGGTTTGGTTATCTTTTTCTAACAAAAACTTTTATTGTGAGAAAGTTTAAAACTCTTTTGTTGGAAAACTTTACAGTGACTCAATTTCTCATGACCTAGATTCTCCCAGTTAGCTTACAACTGATACTTACCCTTTAAAAAAATTACATTATAAACCATACTTCTGCTCAATTCCCCAGAGAGTACACAGTGCTCAGTCTGTGCCCATGTCCAAACAAAATGAAAGCTGCCTCTTAGACATCTGACACCCAGAAATGCCGTGGCGATGAATCCTACCTTTCTATAAGAAAAACCAAAAAAGACAAGTCTTCAGGAATTTTCTTTCTAAGAGTATGCCTCCTTGTTTTTTTGTACCAAAAGGATGGAAGGCAGAGACTTGGTGGCTCCATTTCAGAGACATTATGAAGACGTGTTTAATAATGACAGTAGCTAACATTATTGAGCCTTTATCCATTCTCCTGGGAGAATGTCAATCAATGATTTAAATATTTAATGCACACAAGTATATAATATAATTTTTGAGAGTTTATTGTTTCTTATTTTATATGTAAGGATTCTAAGGGCAGGAGGGGTATTTGATCCTTGCAGCCCCTACAGTCCTTCGTACAAAGTAACTACTTACCAGGTGATATTGACTTATTAATTTACCAATAAACTTACTATAGTTTCTAGTTTGTGAGCTCCACAATGTCTGCCTTGATTATTGCTATATTCATAGCACTCAGCACAGTGCCAGGAATATGATAGGGACTCATTATTAATAGTTGATTAACGTTGAATTAGAACTAAAACTTACTTAGTAACCATTCACTATATCCTACACTGTGTTAGACACCTAACATATATTCAAATACATTCTGGAACTTTCACAATGGCCCGTGGCCAAGAGTTAAGGTTTGACCTGACTTGACTACTTGCTGCTTAGCTCCTTGGTAATGGATTGCACTGACCCTTCTACCCAGTTCCACTCTGTAACTAGAATTGGGGCTGCCCATGGAATGGGGCCAATCATAGGAATAACATCGCAGAGTTTGAGTAAAGGGAACTGACCCCTACACGGATCAACACCATGGACCTTCACCTCTTTAGTGATTGCTGCAGTAATCAAAAAAAGCAGTCTTGCAATAATAGAAGGATAAGTTTAGGAGCAAGTGCATACCATCTGGTCAGAAGCTCTAAAACACTGGATGTATCCCAAGCTTCTTCCTCACACCCCATTAAATTAAATTGCATTTCCTAAAATGAGGTCTGAGCTGCCAGGTGACATATAGGCAGCTTTGTGGGGAAAGGTGTTTTTTCATGCTAAGAAGCTAGTCCAACAAAAATTCAAGGGTTGGCCAAAAAAAAAAAAAAACCCAAAAAACATAATACCAAAATACCCTTTCATATGAGTTGGTTTTTGGTTTTTTTTGTTTTATGTAGAGACAGAGTCTTATTCTGTCACCCAGGCTAGAGTGCAGTGGCATCATCAAAGCTCATTGCAACCTCAAACTCTTGGACTACAGCAATCCTACTGCCTCAGCCTCCTGAGTAGTTGAGACTACAGGTATGAGCCACTGTGATAGGCCTCACATGAGTCTTACAAGTCTTGAAGGAAGAAATTTCAGTATAGAATGACTTTGTTTTATTGTTTGTTGTTTGGTTGGTTTTTTTGAGACCAGGTCTTGCTCTGTTGTCCAGGCCAGAATGCAATGGCATGATCATAGCTCACTGTAACCTCAAATGCCCAGCTCAAGTGATCCTCCTGTCTCACCCTCCCTGCTAGCTGGGACTACAGGCATGCACCACCATGTCTGGCTATTTTTAAAAATATTTTTGTAGAGATGGGGTCTCACTATGTTGTTCAAGCTTGTCTTGAACTCCTGGCCTCAAGCAATCCTCCCACCTGGACCTCCCAAAGTGCTGGGATTACAGGCCTGAGCCACCTCACCTGCCCTATAGAATAACTTTGAATAGCAAAGCAGATAACAAAAGGAGATGGGAAATGATCCTGTTACATTTAGGAATGTCATTTTGCAGCATGGTGTAGCGGAAAGACTCAGAACTTGCTGTTAGAAGAACTGGGTGTGAGTACCAGTTTTCATTCTCCCTGTGTTGACATTGAATGATTGATAACCTATCCGAGGCTCAGTTTCCCCATCCGTAAATTAGGGATAAATCTGTTGGCCTAGCACAGTGGTGTCACAAGAGTTATTTGACCAAGTATCATGTTCATAGAGTCTCAAGTGTAGATGTTTGACATAATCACCAAATGAAGTTTCATTTAATGCTCCTTAGTTAAACTGACAAGACAGAAAGAAATTAATTATATTGTTCTAGATTTTTCTTCCATTGCTGGACCATACTACTCATGGTGCATTATAAATTAATATATTTTTTTTAAATTCCGTAGTTCTTTTGCTTTAGCACAGTATATTGCATTGCACTTTGTTCCGTTAAAATCATTCATCTGGTTAATGTAAATATTTAAGAATATACCATAATTTTTTTGACTGGGTCAGCTCTAGAATGTCTTTAATTGATTTAGAAACAGCACAATGGGAGCCTAGCCTGGGACTCCTCTTGAGGCAGCATTTACATAGAAGTTTGCTGTTTTTACTTACATTGTGATTTATTTGGAGGATCTTTGGGCAGACTGATGGGGCCATAAGAGAGTTAAAGCCCTTGACCCCTGCCCTGGCCGCAGGGTGTGTCTGGTCCATATTGGACACTTCTTCATTTTTAAAATACTAGAGACCTCAACAAAGGAAAAGGCTCTGTGGAATTCCTTTGGTGATCGAATATGACCCAAATGAGATCCTTTTGCTGATGCTGTGTAATCCAGGAAGAGATTCATAAACGTAGGAGGTGATAATGAGCAACCCCAATGTCCATCAGTGGATGACTGGATAAACACAATGTGGTATACACATACAATGGAATATTACTCAGCCTTAAAAAGGAAGAAAGTTCTGACGTATACTGCAACATGGATCGACCTTGAGGACATTATGCTAAGTGAAATAAGCCAGTCACAAAAACACAAACACTGTATTATTCTACTTATATGAGGAAGCTGGAGTAGTTCAATTCACAGAGACAGAAAATAGAATGGTGGCTGCCAGGGGCTGGAGAGGGGGAACGGGGAGTTCTTGTTTAATGGGTATAAAGTTTCAGTTTTGTGAGATGGAAAAGCTCTGGAGATGGTGGTGACAGTTGCACAACAGTGTGAATATACTTAACACTACTATGCTTAAAATCGGTTAAGATGGTACATTTTATGTTATGTCTGGTTTACCACAAGTAAAAAATTTAAATGTTAAAAGGAGATAGTTATTATTACTCGTTTTAATCAATCGCCCAGTGTACACAGGCAATGGAAATAACTTAGAACTATGGTGCCAGTTTGTAAATTTAGATGAAAGAAAATGAAGCGTCAAGATTTCCTTCCCTTCCTCCCTCCCGTCTTCCCTTCTGCAAATATTTATTGTGCTCCCACTTCTTTGCTGGCACTCCTTGAGGATCTGGGAATTGGGAAGAGAGCAAAGTTCTGGCACTCAAGGATTTTACATTCTAGTGGGGGGTGGGAGTGGACAATAGAAAGGAAAACAAATAATGTCAGGTAGAGATAAATGCTGTGAAGAAAAACAGGCAGGAAAGGTCTGACAGAGAGTAAAGGGGTATTGGCAGCTGCTTAGATACCAAGGGGAGGCTCCTTACAGAAGGGCCATTTGAGTAGAGCCTTGAAAGAAGTGAGGGGGTGAGCCTGCAAGTACCCAAGGGAACAGCTGTTTCTAGGCAGTAAAGAAGCAAGTGCAAAGGCCCTGAGGTGGGAACATGCTTGGCATATCCAGGAGACATCTAAGCCTCCCTGTGGCAGAGCATGAGCGAGTGAGGGAAGAATGGTGAGAGATATGGTTGGAAATACAGCCAGGAGCAAGATTACTTAGGGCTTTGTGGGCTATTTACAAAGTAGTAATTGAAGCCTGAAGAAAATAAGTGACTGAGCCTAATTGAAACACACTGCTCTCCCACTCTGGATGCTGCTCAAGATGGTTGAAAACCTTTCTGTTTGTTTTTCCCCCCACCTGGAATTTCTCTTGACTACATGCAGCCATGTGATAAAGCTGGCCCAATCCTTTTTTAACTCATCCTCCTGAAACCCACAGTTCAATATGTTAATTATATTATGTGTTAAAGATGTTGGATTATCTCTCTCTCTAACCTCATGACTATAAAGGTATGCTTTGGAAGAAGTGTAAAAAGAGGTTGGTGAGCTCAGAAAGGACATTCTCTTATTACGATGATTAATTTTATGTATCAACTTGACTGGGCTAAGGGATTCCCAGATAGCTGAGAAAACATTATGTCTGGACGTGTCTGCAAAGGTGTTTCTGGTAAGAGATTAGCATTTGAATTGGTAGACTGAGTGAAGAAGCTGCCCCTAACCAACACGAGTGGGCATCATTCCATCCATTGAGGGCCCAAATAGCACGAAACGGTGGGGGAAGGGTGAATTTGGTCTCTGCTTGAGCTGTGACATCCATCTTCTCCTGCCCTTGGACATTGGCACTCTTGGGTCTCACACCTGTGGACTCAGACTGGGATCTACACCATTAGCTCCGCTGATGCTCAGGCCTTCAGACTCAAACTGAATAACACCACTGGCTGTCACTTGTCATTCAGAGAATGTGTGTTATGTTGTCCCTTTGGAATGGTTTTTAAGCTAACTCTAAGCACTGTTTGATAAGAGTTGTAATGTGCACAATTAGGCAAGCGTAAGTTCTGTATCTGAACATATTTGAAAAAGCTATGCATATCAGATGCATGAAATGATAATACTTTCTATCAAATGTTTTTAAATTTGCAAAGCAAATCCCTAGCTAGCAGCCTCTGGTTTTTAGGTATGCTGTGCGCTTTGTTGTGCTAGTTACTTGTTCTTTGTATTTTGAAACCATTATCTTTTAGATTATTATTTAGCATTGATTTCTACTTATGGACATTGAGGGGTTTTTTTTCCCCAGAGTTTTAAACATGCTGCATTTTCTAGCCACACAAATCAAATTCCAATCTTACATGGGGCAGAGCTAGCATGCAATTACTCTAACTGGAAATTGTTCTGCGGTTCTGTAGCTACTTAGAGATGCTTCCCCGTCTGTGAAAGGGGATAATTCCACTTGGCCCACCTCCCCAGATTGTTGTTGGATGAACTGAAAGAGAGAGTTTTAGAAGTAAAAGTGTCTATACAAATGCTGGACATAGCTATTCCTGATCTGCATTCAGTGGAAGAAGTCTCCAGTTCCAAAAAGCACAAGGCTGCCAGAAGTACCAGGACTGTGGTCTTCAAACACTGCAGGAAGACAGCCTTCGCTCTCTTTGACTGCCACACCACTGCCAGAGCAATCTTTTGAAAGCAAATCTTGATCTTGACACTTCTACTCTCAGATCTCTTCATTGACTCTCCAGTACTTGGAGGACAAAACCCAGGCTCTCCTTAGCATGACCAAAAGGGCTCTTTGCTGTCTCTTGTCCCCACACCGTGTGCACCCAGCCACGGCTAATGTCCAGATGCGGCAGGCCTTACATAGCTCAGACCCTTTGCTGGGACGGCTCCTGCCCCCTTGGTCAGTGCCTGGAAAAGGACAGGCCCAACACAGGAGATCTCCTTCCCTGCTCCTTGTTTCTCCTGCAGTTTCCATCCTCCTCCTATTGATCCTGCAAACTCCAAAACTATCTGTGCTAGCAGACAGAGTAATCGGTGCTGAACAAATTCCTGTTTGGGTAGCAGTGCTATTTGTAAAAGTGGGTATTTTAAAGACATTGCCACTAGATGACTTTGGAATGTATTATACATCATAATTCCTCAGCCCCAGCAGGTTGCTCACTTGAGTTTTCTTAGAGGTTATTACAGAGAAAACTGCTCACCAGTGTGTGAGAAACCCAGTGACTTCTTCGAGATGAAGTGTTTCCCTTGGGTAACTTTACAAAGTGTATTACAGGCATACAATTAATGGATGATTGGGGTCCCTTAAAATCATTTTTACTTAAAAAATAGAATATAGTAAGTCTAACTATACTATTCAGTGAAGCAGTGTGTATTTATCACATTTGTAAAGCTCTGGACTAGATAATCATTTGTTTGTAGCTTCTGCATATTAGGGTTTCTAGACCCTTTCCTTCCTGATCAGCCCTTCTTGTGTCTCTGGTGGTGTTTCTGTTCATTCTGCCTCTGCAAATGGTTTGAAGGGACCAACGAAAGGACATGGATAAAGCTCTTTGCAAAGCGAGATCCCTATGCTAATAGGAGAGCTTTTAGTTGCTGTTTCATCACTGGGTATACTGTACCCTTCTGCCCATCAAACTGCTTCTTAGTTGTGATGGATCAAGGAATTGACTTAAAATTAATCTACTGACTTCTCAGCACGCCCCAGCTGCTTTAGAAGTTTCCTGGGACAGGAAGGAAACCATGAATGAAGTCTGCTCTTCATAAATCTGTCTTGTCACTCCATGTCCTGCTGGGCAGGGCCTACCCCAAATATGGGCTTCAGCGTAGATAAGACTTGAGACCCTGTTTCTTACAGGGCTGGTTTCAAATCCCCAGATGTCACATACCAGCGCGTGACCATGAGCATGCTACTGAACCTCATTGAGCTCTAGGCATCTTATCTGTAAGATGAGGACAATACGAATACCCACCCTCCTTCTATCAAGTGAGATAATACAGGCAAGGCTGATGAGTATTGAATAAAAAGTAGGCACTTAAATGCAGGTGAAGCATATGGCACGAGTAAGCAGGGAACATTCTCTACTGTCATGTCATCATCATTATTATTTATCATTATCATTAACACAAGGTCTTGAGCAATTTCAGGTGTGGCTAGGTGCAGTCTACCTCATTGTCTCCTCAAAACGCAGTCATTCACAATGCAAAGAAATGAAAGTGGGATTGGTCTGGATAACTTTGTTTCTGGCCCAGTTGATTCTTTTTAATAGAAGCCTTAAGTAAAATTTGTAACACATTCCTCTTGTCAAGCTTTACACAGCTGTTTGGGACCCATCAGGGTTGTTGTGACACCATGTCCACACAGGTGTACTGGTCTGGAACTCTGGCCGTCTTACAGCCAGCCGATTGCTACCAAGTGCCTCGTGTCCTTCTGAATGGCCGCCCAGTACCTGCTTCATGATCGACAGCCCAAGTTCCTAGGCATGAGAAAAGACCGGGCTTCAATAATAACAATTTAAAAATAGTTGTTATGATACTAATGGGAGCAACCATTCTCTACTGGTGGCTGCTGCATACTACATGGAGACTTTATGCCACATTTGTGTGAATTGTCTCATGTAATCCCACAGCAGTCTTATGAGATGGGTCCTTGTACTGTTTCATAGTTGGGGAAACTGAGGCAGGGAACGATGAAGTAAATCGCCCAGGGTCATACCCCTAGGATGTAGCAAAGCCAGTATTTGAACCAGGTAGTCTAACTCCAGCGTCTATGCTAAACCAATAGTCTGTTTGCTTTTCCATTTTCCCCTTATATTCTTTCTCTTACAAGTTGAAGAACCACAAGAGATGCTCTAATGATAGGAACTCACATTCCCTGAGCACACACGATATGCTGGGAATTTTATTGTTTTGCCCTTTTTCTCCTTGTACATTTCTAAAAGTTCTAAGAGGGGAGAAAAGGAGTTCACAGTGGTAAGTAACTGATCAGAGAACGGAGTTTCCGCGAATCTCCGAGAGGCTGATAACCTAAAGTTTACAAGGACATCTCTGTCTCCATAACCCAAGCACTTTCTATTTTCCACCACAGATATTCCCTGAGCATCCAATAATTATAAAGCCTTGAATTAGACGTGTAGCTATGCAAAGACACATTGCAAATACTTTATGATCTGTGATCAGAGAGCCCACGGCCACAAACCATCCTAATTGTGTTGACTCAGTAAACACTAGAATGAAAATATTTTCTTCCGAAAGAAAAAACGATAGCATTTCCAGCCAGAGATGAGGCTTATAAACCATGGCACCCTTTTAAGCTTCTCCAAGTGCTACACAGATCCCCTGATAGTTTTCTGGTAGGAAACGTCCCCGACGCTGACATCCTATTGCATGACAAGAAGACAACGGTTGTAAAAAGGGGCTTTCCTGAATGTGACTCCAAGATGTCGTTGAGATGTTTTCTGGTTCTAAAATAGTCACTTCCATCCGAAGTCCTGCAGGGTAATTAGGGCTTTGTCATTATTCCTGGCTTGGCCGTGATCCAGAACTCCGTTCTGGTTACCTCCCGCCGTCTCACCTCGGGTCTCCCGGAGCCCTTTCACACGAGTGGGAGGACAGCTGAGCACT
Source organism: Propithecus coquereli (assembly GCF_000956105.1). Taxonomy (NCBI): domain Eukaryota; kingdom Metazoa; phylum Chordata; class Mammalia; order Primates; family Indriidae; genus Propithecus; species Propithecus coquereli. The sequence goes on from NW_012133857.1 coordinate 27,231,396, forward strand.
CTGAGCATGCTCGGAACGCCCCGCGTGTCTTGGGGCAGGTCATGAGGAAGGGGAATTAAGGAGCCAACCTTTAAATGAGGACAGGGGGAACTAGAGCAAATGGAACGTGCTCTGTGAGGCGGAAGCGTGCTCTTAATTTTTTCTCCAGGTTTGGGTGTGTATTTACAGGCTGTCAGAAGGAGCACAGGGTTTGGGTAGATAGAATTCTTTACTAAAGGAGCAAAGGAAAACGTCTCCCCTGGCTCCCCCCACAGCCCCCCTCCTTTTTCTTTTTAAGGACACAGCTGAAGTCATGCTCACCTTCCACTGTGAGGCGCCGTGATGTTTTTCTAATTGTCTGGAGTCGGGTCTGCCATACTTCCTTGACTGTATTCCTCCTTCCTGTCAGGGACAGGTTTCTGGGGCCAGGCACGCAGCAGGCTCCGGCCCAGCGTGCCAACTCAGAAGTCAGGAGCCACGGTGTCCTCCCGACGTGGATCTGTGGCCAGGGCTTCTGAACTGGGATGTGACCGAGCCCGAGGAAGCCCCCACGTACGGTGGCTGGATGCATGGTCCCCTGCCTCTCTGCAGGGGTACTGTCACGGGTCTCTTAACAGCAAGGGTGGGTACATTCTAAGAAATGTGTCATTAGCTAATTTCATCATTGTGTGAATATCACAGGGTATATTTATACAAATCTAAATGGTGCAGTCTACTACACACCTAGGCTGTAAGGTAGAGTCTGGTGCTCCTGGGCTACAAACCTGTACAGTGTGTTACTATATTGAATACTGGAGGCAACTGTAACACAATGGTAAGTATATGTGTGTTGAAACGTATCTAAGCATAGAAAAGGAACAGTATAAATGTGGTATTATAATCTCCTAAGTCCACCATTGTTTATGCAGTCCATCATGGACCAAAACTTCTTATGTGGCACATGACCGTATTTGATAGTCCTTAAATAATATCCTGGGTCTTTTTTTTGGGGAGCGGGGGTTTGGCCAATCACCAGAGCCCATGCAGAGAGGATGCTGTGCTGGCTAAGGTACAGGTTGAGTATCCCTTATTCAAAATATTTGGGACCAGAAGTATTTCAGATTTCAGATTTTTTCTGGATTTTGGAATATTTGCATATACATAATGAGCTATCTTAGGGATGCTACCCAAGTCTAAACACAAAATTTATTTATGTTCCTTATACATATAGCCTGAAGGTTATTTTCTACAATATTTTTAATAACTTTGTGCATGAAGCAAAGTTTTGACTGCATTTCAGCTGTGACCCAGGTGTAGAATTTTCCACTTGTGGCCTTACGTCAGTGCTCAAAAACTTTTGGATTTTTGATTTTCAAATTAGGGATACTTAACCTGTACGTCATCACCACCAAGAGCAGTGCTGGGTGCTTTACTGGCTCTACCTCAAATAAGTCCTCACGACCACTTCCTATAGGTGCTCCCATTAGTCCCATTTTAAAGATGAGGAAGCTAAGGTTTAGAGAGATAAAGAAACTTGTCTAAGGTTACACAGTATCTTGGTTTATGTCCTGCCTTGAAGCAGATCCCACGACAACAGGATCCAGCTGAAAATAGCTCATTTGGGATGTTCAGGAAATACCAGTAGGGCCATTGGAAAGTTAGACATGGAAGGGAAGGTTGCTAATAAAGGATGTGATAGCAAGCCAGTGGGACACCAGTGTCATCCCACAGGGAAACTATGGAAAACCACATAGAATATATACGCCAGAGCTACCCTTTCCAAAGGGTGAGGAGTCTGGAGTATATTTTTATACCATCGCTGCCGGTTTTTTGTTAAGGGTGAGTGGGGCGGAGTGGTGTATTCACGCCTCAGCTTGGACAGAGCCCCTTCCAGGGCTTTGAGAAAGCCCCCGCACTGTGTACTTTTTTTTTAAAATTGTTTTTTATTTTTTATTTTTTTTAGAGATGGAGGTCTCACTCTGTTGCCCCAGGATGGAGTGCAGTGGCCTGCTCATAGCTCACTGCAGCCTCCAACTCCTGGGCTTGAACAGTCCTCCTGCCTCCACCTCCAGAGTTGCTAGAACTACAGGCACACCACCACACCCAGATAATTTTTTTTATCTTTTGTAGAGAGAGCTTCTCGCTATGTTGTCCAGGCTGGTCTCAGCAATTCTCCCACCTTGGCTTCTCAAAGTGCTGGGATTATAGTATGAGCTACCACAGCTGGAAGAGCCAGGGCTATGACACAGTTGGTTATTTCTTGCCAAGTAACAACCCAATCCAAACTTAGTGGTTTAAAACAACAACCATGGGCCCGGTGTGGTGGCTCACGCCTGTAATCCTAGCACTCTGGGAGGCCGAGGTGGGCGGATTGTTTGAGCTCAGGAGTTCAAAACCAGCCTGAGCAAGAGCGAGACCCCATCTCTACTAAAAATAAATTAATCGGACAACTAAAAATATAGAAAAAATTAGCCGGGCATGGTGGCGCATGCCTGTAGTCCCAGCTACTCGGGAGGCTGAGACAGAAGGATTGCTTGAGCCCAGGAGTTTGAGGTTGCTGTGATCTAGGCTGATTCCACGGCACTCTAGCCAGGGCAACAGAGTGAGACTCTGTCTCAAAAAAAAAAAAAAAAAAACAGCAACCATGGCTGGGTTCGGTGGCTCACGCCTGTAATTCTAGCACTCTGGGAGGCTGAAGCATCGCTTGAGTTCAGGAGTTAGAGACCAGCGTGAGCAAGAGCGAGACCCCATCTCTCCTAAAAATAGAAAAATTAGCTGGGCATGGCATCATCTGCCTGTAGTCCCATCTACTCGGGAGGCTGAGGAACGAGGATCTCTTGAGCCCAAGAGTTTGAGGTTGTGGTGAGCTATGATGATGCCACTGTACTCTAGCCTGGACAACAAAGGAAGACTGTCTCAAAAAAAAAATATATATATATATATTTGTTCATAAATCTATGGGTGTGCAATTTGGGCTGAGTTTAGCTGGACTGTTCTTCTGCTGCCCTCACCTGGGGTCACTTGAGTGGCTGTCCTCCTCTGGTAGCTTAACTGGGACCCACTTATGGTAGGGAGACCTCAGCTGGTACAGCCCCTCTCTGTTCCATGTGGTCTCATTCTCCAGCAGCTAGGCCAGGTATCAGCAAACTTTTTCTATAAAGGGTCAGATAGTATTTTTGGCCTTGCAGGGCATTCAATCTCAGCTACATAACTCTTACGTTGAAGTATGAAAATAGTCATAGACAATACATAAACAAATGGACATGATTGTGTTCTAATAAAACTTTATTTATAAAAACAGATGGCAGGTTGGATTTGGCCCATGGGCAGTATTCCACCAATCCCTGAGCTAGACCAAACTTCGTCACACAGGGCTGTACATTCAGAGACAGTGAAGGCAGAAACTCAAGGCATCTTGAGGCCCAGAATCAGAAATCACACAGCATCACTTCTGCTTTCTGTTGGTCAAAGCAAGTCGCCAGACCAGCCCAGATCCAAGACTAGTACGATAGACTTCACCTCTTGTTGGAAAGCCCTGCAACATCGTATGGCAAAGGGATATGCGTTCAAAGATGGAAGAAATTTTTATGTCCATCTTTGCCAATAGGCTACCCCCCGCCCCAGGTCTGCTTACTTCTAGAGTTCTCTATACTTAACTACCACACTCTACTCTGTGTTTATATTGCCTCATATAACTAGTTGAGGGATAAGTTCAGGAGCCTAGACAGATCCTGACATCTTTAGATCCTATTCAGTCCAAAATTGGAACAAGGTCTTTGCTGCTTGCTCCAGATAATGAATTTTGCATCTTTAATGTGCTAGGTCTCAACCGTACAAATGGGGTTTTGGGGACCTAGAGAATTCTGTGGTCTACTCAGTTACCCCTCATGTGAAGGATCCCCTCTGTGATCTGCCCAGCAAATGACCATTGGACATCTGCTTGATGACCTCTTGAGACAGGAAGCTCACCACTCCAATCCTTTCTCCGTCAGTCCCTCATGTGCCTCAGCCACCCCTCCGTTCATTGCGTCACTCAGCAACTGTTTACTGAGCGCCTCCTGTGTACCAGGCCCTCCCTGAGTTAAGTGATGTACAAATAAACCCAGTGGCTTCCCTCAGGGAGTTTATAGTCAGTTTACCTTCCACGTGGCATCTGTGTTCAGTTTTCTTTCTTGGTCATGCAACTCTTTCTTTGCTCATTATGGTCTTTGTTCTGTTAGGTATAGAATAGTTGTTCCTAAGTCTTTGAGAATATTCAGAAACATTCCCCCCTTTACTATCCTGAAAGGAATTTCACAGATACATAGATATCTACACAATTGTAAAAAAAAAAAAAAGAACAAAAATAGAAAAAAAATGCACTAGCTATAACAAAAAGGAGAACTTAAAAGGGAAGTAACGTAGTAAAATTATTTATATTTCTATAGGTAAATATTCTAGGATTAAGCTGGATTAGATACAGGAGTAATTGGATGATTACAGAGAATCATTGTTTATACCAGGGGGTTGGCACACATTTCTGTAAAGGATCAGATAGTAAATATTTCAGGCTTTGTGAGCCATACTCAACTCTGCTGTTGTAGTACCAAAGCGGCCATAGACAACGTGTAAATGAATGGTCATGGATGTGTTCCAATAAAACTTTACACAGCAAGCAGCAGGCTGGATTTGGCCAGCTCACCGTAGTTTGCTGACTCCTGGTACACACAATAACTGCAGATGGAGACTGCTAAGGATATGTTACATAGACAGTTCAAACATCGCTGGGAACATTACTGTCAGTGTAAGATTTTCCAATATGGTGGTAAGTACCTTTTGGCAAAGTTCTGAAGAAAACAAAGTAAAATCTTTCTTAATCTACACAGTACTTAATTTCCTGGAAAATTCAATGTATATAACCTGACCAAAAAAATATATATATTGTATTTTTATGTAGCTTTAGATCATTATGAGCAGGGTTTTCCCCTGCATAAGTGCCCTGTATGATATTTTAAAGGCATTTGGGACACAGAACTATTTCTCACTGTGAAGACTAAATGGGCACTGAAAGATTTTGTCTCCCCGGCCTCCGCCTCCTAAATGGCTCTTCTGCTCCCAGTTTTTGTGCCACCAAAAAATACCCTCGCCCCGTTCTCCCCCTCCCCCCAGTTTTTTAATCCCCCTTCCCTCATGGGGCAGTATCATCCCCTACTGAGAACTGCAGTTTGAGGTAGACCTCCTGCATAAGTCTGCTAGGGCTGCCGTGACAGAACACCACAGGCTGGGCAGCTTACACAACAGAAATATGTTTTCTCACAGTGCTGGAGGCTGGAAGTCCAAGATCAGGTGTTGGCAGGGTTGATTTCTTCTGAGGCCTCTGTCCTTGGCTTGTAGAGGGCCATCTTCTCCCTGTGTCTTCACATGGTCTTTTTCCCGTGTCTTCCCAGTGTCCTTTCCTCTTCTTACAAGGAAACCAGTCCTATTGGATTAGGGCTCTACCCTTATGACCTCATTTAACTTTAATTACCTCGTTAAAGGCCCTGTCTCCAAATATAGTCACTTTGGAGATTAGGGCTTGAACAGATGAATTTTCGAAAACCACAGTTCAGCCTGTAGCATCCCCTGACCCTCACCACCCACCCGTCCTCTCATTCTCCTCTTTCTTCCTGGTCCGCGGGAAGTTCGCTCCTCGTGACGCAGCCTTTTTGGTCTACGGTAATGATCATGGTAGAGCCCACTGCTTCACACATCACCTTATGGCAGAGTATGTTTACGTAAATAGCCAACTAGTGTTTGAAACAGTCTGTTTCTTTCTCCATTCAATTTTTTTAAAAGTGTAATGCACTTTAAATATATAGAAAAATACACCAAATTATTTAGCAAATAACCCACATAGCCACCACCCAAATTTTAAACATGTTAAGATTTTTGCCATATTTGATTGAAACTGTATTTTTGAAATAAAACACTACAGGTTCAGTTGAAGTGCCTTCCATACTACTTCCCAATTTCATTCCCCTCCTTCTTCCCTGAAGTTGGTGTGTTTCTTTCATATCATTGTTTTGATACTTTCAGTCTATATGCCTGTGTCCATAAAATATATAGAATTGTTCTATGTGTTTTCGAAATATATTTAAGTGGTATTATGCTGAACATATGCGTTCAGCAATTTTTCTTTTTCAACTTTACGTTATAGATTCAAGAATTATCTATGTGGATATGGGTAGATCTATTTCACTCCTTTTTAAGTGTTACATGGTGATTTATTGCATGAACATGCCACAATTTATTTACCCGTTTCCCTATTGATGGGCATTAAGCTTGTTTGCAAGTTTTCACATTATACATGTTTGTATATTTCACCTCATGCACATGTGTGAGAGTTTCTCTAGAGAACTATGAAAAGAAACCCAACTATCCATAGATTAATGGCACATGTTCTTCCTACTATGACAATACGCCTAGAGGTAGGCTCTCCAGGACTGACACAGAACCTGAGTGATGCCAAAGGGATCTAGATTTATCCCATCTCTCTGCTCTGCCATCTTTAGCAGGTGCACTTTTGTCCTCAGGTTTTTTTTCCATGGTCAAGAAACAGTTACAACACCTCCAGGCATCATGTCCACATTCTAGCCAGGAAGAAAGGAAAATCTCGAAAGGGCAACAAAACAATCTGGTCGTATTGTCCCTGCAAACAAGTTTTCTCAGAAGCCCCACTCAATGAGGCTGAGGGATTTTCACTTACACCCCGTTGGCCAAAACAGTGCTGTGTGGTTCACCCCTTGGCCAATTGCAAGAAAATCTCCAGAAGGCAGGAGGCTGAGGAAGGGGGTTGGGTCACTTGACCAGTTGACCCTGGGAAGTTGACCATACTGCCCAGGGATGGTTGGGCCCTAGGATATGCACATCTTCAGTATTCCTAGATATTGCCAAAGTGGTCTCCACCATGGCTGAGCCATTTTTATAGTCTTGCCAAAGAAGTATGAAAGTTCCTGCTACCTCATGTTAGAAAACCAAATAATTATTATGAAGTCATGCAACTCTTTCTTTGTTCATTATGGTCTTTGTTCTGTTAGGTATAGAATAGTTG
>NW_012133857.1:27239137-27273928 GCF_000956105.1 Propithecus coquereli
TATAGGGAAAAGTTTAAAAAGCTGGTATTATTAAATCCAGAGAAGAGAAAGCTAAAGGGAAACGTAATTATCATTAAGTGCCTGAATATTATCTGCACAGAGAACTCAATGAAGTGGAATGATTTTAAATGACGGAAGGGGGGATTTGGGGTCTTTTGGGGAAAGAATGTTCCAGACCTATCATAAGGCATCCTGCCTCTTCTATTTCAGTAGTAGTTCATCTACTGGATTTGTGGCTGTGTAACTACTTCCCATGCAGCATTATGGTTAACAGAATATGTCCTGAAACGAAAGTGCCTGCTTCCAAAGGAGGCTCTGAGAATGACTAGCAATGTGACCTTAGGCAAATAAGTTAACTTCTCTGGAACTCAGTATAACCATCTGTAAAATGGGAATAATAACACTTTCTTGCAGAGCTGTTGTGAGCATTAACTGAGTTAAGGCATATAATGGCTAACCAAGAGTACATAGTTAACCTGACACATAGTTAACCTTCCACAAATGGCTAGGCATGCTCATCATCATTATTTATGTTACATAGAACCTAAGGCAGAGATCAATAATAATCATAGTTCTCTTTAATTGAGCATGTATCATATGATAGTCATTTTACTTTTCACCTCGCCTTCATTATTTTATTTAATATTCTCAACTACCATAATTATAAGTTAATCACCCTTTTTTTTCCCTCCCAGACAAAGGAACTGAGGCTCAAAGAAGGAAACTAACCTGCCCAAGAAGAGTGGTGATGCGGGGATCTGAACCCAGCCCTTCCCCCAAATCCAGTCTTGATAAGTTAGACTGAGTCCTTGTTCCCTTTGCCTTCTACTCAAAGTGCCTTGCTTTCTTTAGAGCTGTGTTGGTAGGCTCGTTTTAGAACTGTGTGGTCAGACTGGAAGTATGATCGGCTCTTTAAAAACTTCCTAAAAGTTACATTAATAAACATGGCTTAGATAAAGTTTGAGAACTGGCCATGATAACCAAAGACCCGCCAAAGGAAAATTACCCGCATAACTTGTGTTCTAACAATCAACAAATGCGTCTGGGGCAAATGATGGGTTTGCTACCAGGGGCACGGACAGTGAGGGGGTCTCAGGAAGAAAGTTTATTCTCAATCCTCAACTGCTCACACTGCAGCCTGGGAGGCCGACCTCAGAGAAGCAGAACTGAGCTAGACTCAACAGGACGTTTGTGAGACAACATGGAACAAGAGCTAAGAGCATAGGCTCTGGGTGTGAGACCTGCTTCCATCGCTTCTAGCTTGGGGACGAAAGCCAGCATTTTCCATTTCTCTGAATCCGTTTCCCTTACCTGTGAGATGGGGAATGAACACTTACATCCTTGCAGACACGTTGTGAATATTAATTGAGATAAAAGGCACAAAGCATATAACATGGTGCGCTCCACGTGGTCAGCCTTGATTCTTTAGGTGTGGACATCAGCATATAGCCAATGCTTTGTCTTTGAAAAGGACACGTTATTTCCCAAATAGTTTTTAGAAAAATGTGCCCAGATGTAAAGGGACAATGTAAAAAAGGAAAAATAAATTCAGAGAGGGCAGAGACCTGGTTCAGAGGGCTGGTGGGGGAAGCAGTGGCTGGGCGTGGGATGCAGCACAGTCCCCGGATAGCTCTCCCTGTCTATGTGATATATCGATCCCTTCCAAGCTTAAGGGAGCCCAAATATTTGGGGAAAGAATGCCAGTATTGGGCAGTGAGAGAAGATGACTTCTTGGACGGGGAGTTGGGTGGTCCTGTCTCTCCTTCCAGACTTAGATTAACAATGACTTAATTCCAGAAATATTGTCAGCAAGTAAAATAAATAGACTAATGACTGTGGGCAAATTGTATGTTAATGTATCTAGGCATTGTTTCCCGTCTGACCCTTAAATATACGTTTAATCAATCTAGATGGATGAGTCATCTTGCTCTTAATTAATCTTTTCGGACATTTACAGAGAAAAAGCAAAGCCTTTACAAAGACCTTATAAATGTGTTTAAGTTTAGTATAGGTTTTTATTTATGTGCGTAGCATGAGCAGCCGTTACTCCTAAATGATGGCTTGTTTTAAATATTCTCAGCCCTTCAAAATGTTTTATTTCCACTCTTGGGGAGGGAATCGGGGGCAAGTTGAAAGAAAACACACGATGGCCGTTTTCCATGGCACGAGCTGGCTAACCTCTCTGGACTGTGCATGTTTGTTTGGATTTTATAGCCTTACGAGTCAGGAGGTGGGAAGAAAGAGACGGGTGCTCTCTCTTCAGGAGGCCCTTTTTGGGAAATGGTGCCACATTCAGAGGTTCATCTCAGTCGGAGTGACCCTGCGCTCAGTCTCCTTTGCCCCAGAAATCATCAGTGTCACACAAGCATTTCCCTGGAGCCTACAGGCTGACTCTTCCAACAAACACCAAGACAGTGCCCAACTGCATTTGTTGTCAGGGGCTTTTGTTGTGTCAGACATCGCTGGGGAGGAATCATCTGCGGTGAGACCGGGAATTTGTTTCTGGTGCTATTTGCTGTAGGGATTGACTTAAATTGGAGTCAATTCTTCTAGGACACTAGGCTGTGTGTGTGTGTGTGTGTGTGTGTGTGTGTGTGGCAGAGAAGGGCATCATCATCCCGTCTTCAAGCTCTCTGGTCTACCAAATTTTTGTGCCCTAGGATCAAATTACTTTTGCTATTTTTGTGGTCCAACCTCTAGCTTTTGCCGTTTATTTGTACCGAGCACCTACTTTGTAGCAGACTCTGTGCTAGATGTTGAGAATACAGTGGCACATCCTATCGACTACGTTCCAGGAACTTATATTCTACAGGTTTAGTGTAAGTTGGAATTCCAGATATTGATAAGTGATATTTTAAAAACTGAAACAAGGCGCTGAGAGAAGCATGGCATGTTTAGAGCCAGAGACAAGTCCCGTGTGGCTGGAGGAGCGTGGGTGGAAATGTGGCCAGTGGTATGGGCCGGGGCCAGATCACGGTGGGTCTCATGGGGCACAGTGGAGAGTTTGGGTTTTACTCTAATTGCAGTGGGGTGACATCGCAGGGTCTTAAGCACTGACACGATCTGATTTGGGTTTCTGAGAGACTGCATTGGCAGTCGAAAGCCTCTCTACTCAAAATGTGGTCCATAGACGGGCCGGCAGAGTGAGCATGATATGGAAGCTTGTTAGAAAGGCAGAGTCTTGGGCCCCGCCCAGGGTGTCTGAAGCAGCACCTGCCTCTTTAATAGAATCCCCAGTTTGAGAACTGCTTTGGTAGAGAGTAGATGGAGCAGGATGAGGAAGAACCGCTTTACAAGCTCCTGCCCCTGTTTCTTGTCAAGTGTAGGAAGTGAGTTGTTCTAGGCAGATCTCAAAGAGCCAACCCACGCTTGCTTCAAATTCCACTTCTCATTGGACTGTTAACATAATTTTTTATTCGCTTATTTCTCTAGTTCCTAGGTGACTCTCCTTCTTGCCTTTACTCAGCAGCTGAACTGTCTATTGATTTTTTTTTTTTTTTGGTGTTTGTTTATCTTTCTATTGGTTCTAAAATTTCTTGGCCCCTGAGAAATGACCACTATTTCCATCAAAATTCCAAATAACAGTTGCATAAAATAGCCATATCTTAAAAGAAAGATAATTGGATCCCCTTATAATGTGGCTATTAGTTTGACATTTATATTTGTAGGCTAGCCATCATGACTATGAATTACTACCGTGTTACCAGTGGGGGCTTACCGAATGCTGTTGGCATGTGTATCAGTTAGGATTAGGTTTGCCTTAAACTGCTAAACTGGTAACAATGGCTTATACAAAACAGAAGTTTCTTTCTTTTTCTTTTAAAGAGAATTAAATCGTTTATTGATTACACATGATAATGGATGATACACAGGCTTCATTCCCAGCTATAATTTTATCTGGTACCATTATTCAACTTAGATATATGGCGTAGGGTAGGCCAACAATCATCCTTATAACCAATAATTCCATGATTTTCCTTGTATGACCCTTTTAATGGTGAACTTCAGATCACAACAATAACCATCAGTTCAATTACACCAGGGTTTCTGGAGACAATGTCTTCTCCACCCAAGCAGGCTGTAAATGAAATTCAAATAGAACCTGGCATCATCCTGAAGTGTAAATTCTATCTTTACACTTTGGGGGAAGTGTACCAAAATGGCTTCAGAGCAGACTAACTTTACACAGCACATTTTTTAAAAAAGACACATTTATTCAGTGTCATGATCAGACTATTATATTTAGCAATCAACAGCATGAGTGCAAAAAAAGAAATCTACATTAAACCCTTTGTTGGAATGCTTTACAAGACATTTCTTTCTTTCTTATGTCAATCTAGAGGTAGACAGTGTGGAATTGTTATTAAGGTTCTATTCCATAAAGACCTCCGGGACTCACACTTGTTCAATCTTATTTCGCCTTATATAGCATTCATTCCTAAGGTTACCTCATAGTCCAAGGTGGCTGCCTTGCCTCCTGCCATCACATTAAAATTCCAGCCATTAGAAAAGAAAATATGAAAAAGGAGGTGCAAAGAAAGCATGGTAGTAGACTTTTAGGAAAGCTTCCTAGAGTTGCCACATGATACTTCCACTTACACAATATTGGCCAGAATATAGGCACATGGCCCTAACTATGTGGCCCCACCTCTGAGAAGTGTAGTTTTGTTTTGGATAGCCAGGTATTCAGCTAAAAATCAGATGTCTCTTTCTTCAGAGGAAGGGGAAAACAAGTATTTGGGAACAACTAGCAGTTCTTAACAGCATGCTTCAGGGAATGTGATTTAGTTTATAATCTAAATATATAATGGTTCCTCCCCACTAAATTTAATCTAGGCTGAATATTTTGTACCATCATCTCATTGTGGTGTCTTGTAATTCTTTCCACTTTTCTTTCCAAAGAAAAAGAGGTGTCTGATTTAGCAAGAATGTATTTCTGCATTCAAAGTTGAAATGTGAAGATAAACGTCACCCACTTGGAATAGGATAAAAGAAAATCCCCTGGATAGAGGGAAATATGCAAACAGTGCTATTAACATATGTATCTTTCCTGAGCTGGGTCTTTATGCAACAAAGGAGTTGGAGGTAATCCATGCCCCACCACGAGTAGTCCTGACTCAGCAACCAGATCCCGTCCTTGCTGTACTGCCAGAAGAATGGAAAAGGGTGCAAAGACTGGACTTTTACAGGAACCTGTTCCTTAATTTCAAAACGTATGTCTGGAATGGGTGTATTTTAAATGTTTCAGTGCAGTGACTAAGAGGACAGGCTGTGAAGTCAGCTAGGGCTGAGTTGAGAAACGACATTTCAACTTACAAGCATGCTCATTTGGGCAAATAATCATTGATCTCAGTATGTATGCTAGTAACTGGAGAAAATGATAGCACCAGGTGAGGGTTCATTTGCAACTAAACGAGATATTGCATGTAAAGCCTTTAGCACAGAGCTTAGTCCAATGTAAGAACTCAAAAAATGTTGGGTATTATAGAACCAACCAGATTACAGATAAAAAAGAAATACACACACACACACACACACACACACACACACACAAACACACACACACACATATATATTTAGCGACAGAGTCTCACTTTGTTGCCCAGGCTGGAGTGCAGTAGTGTCATCATCAACCTCAAACTCCTCAAACTCCTGGCTCAAGCAATCCTCCTGCCTCAGCCTCCTGAATAGCTGGGACTATAGGCATGCACCACCACACAGGGTCTCGCTATGTTGCCCAGGCTGGTCTGGAACTGCTAGCCACAAGTGATCCTGCCGCCACGGCCTCCCAAAGTGCTGGGTTTACAGGCATCAGCCACTGTGCCTGGCATGTTCCCTCGCCTCAATTGGTAGCTTCCCATTGCTCTTAGGATAAAGACCAAACCTTCTAACATGACCTAGAAGGCCTGTGTGATCTAGCCTTTGAGTGCCCTTGAGCAAGTATCACTTTAATCTAGGAGAGCATTTTCATGATCATTTTTAGTGTCTGTGTACCCACATGTCTTGTACCATGTTTTTTCTTGCTCTCCATGTTCCAGTCTCTCTGGTTTCTTTCTCAGGTCGTTGTACTCAGCTGTTTCCATCTGCTGTGGGATCTCGGCACGTGCTAGGAGGGTCTTCCCTTCCTCTCTGCCTTGCTATTCAGATCTCACCTCAAGAGCTTCACACCCTCCTGAGGCTTTGCCTAACCCTCCTCCAGGGGTAAGGTAAGGGAGTTACTTTTGAATTAACATCTCAAGCCTTCTTTATTGTTAGGTTTTGTACTTCCAGACCTACAGAGAGTCATTTCCCGATCATTTTTCTGCTTGATTCTTTTTCTTAGACATTCTTAAGAAATTCTTAAGTATTTCTTTATCTCTGGTCTCTGCTGCAAGTTATTTCTTTTTTCCCTAAGTCACGCTGTTCAGAAGCCCTTGTAGACACTTTATTCTCTACAAGAATTGTGTAGGTGCAGAGAGGAGAGATAATACTGATAATAACAGCAACTGGTATGTATGGCCCCATGTGTCAACTCTGTCCACAGGTAACCATCCTGCGTGGGGGTTAGATGGTGCCCCGCCTCCACACACTGTTGACAAGGAGCTTCCGCATCCTAGCAAAATCCATCTGCTTGGACTCCCACTGGGGATACCTATTTTAATTGGCCAGGCTGGGTTTCCTAGCCCCTCACTATGATAAGGATGAGAGGATTACCCTACCTTTAGTTTAGTTGGGGCTACCCCTGGAGCTAGAGGTGGAGCAAATCCGACTCTTTGGCTGCTCCCCATTGGGAGATGAGCATGATCAATGTGAAAAACATAAGAACCATGTCAGTTACAGCCATGTTCTTCTCAGGGCTTCCTTTAATCAAATCTAGCGACCAAATTTGCTCATGACACTGCACAGCTTTGGTACTGGTGCTTATCTCAGACTTAGAGAGTAAGCAGATTAACACCTTCCGCTTCTGCATCTTTTATTCTTGGCTACAGTGTATTTGCAGGGATTAAAAGCCTACACTTTACTAATTCCTAGTGCTAATCTCTAATAAACAAAGAATGCTGCAGAGTAAATAACATACTATCAAGTTGGTTGAACTGCATTTAGCACCCATGTCTAGAAGGCCTTTCACAATAAGATGTCTGATCATTTAGATTTATCTGCTCCTCAAAGAACCAGTCACTGCTAGCATGCAGACATGAAGCTCTGCTTGCTCATAGCTACTCTAAGAACTTTCTTCCAAGGATGGCTCGATCTCACCCCACCAACTCTCAGATTAGAAAAGTAAGGATTTTAAATTATAAATTTCAGTGAAAGAGGAGAAGGGTAAGTATTCTTCTAACTTTAAAGTGCATCATATTCACCTGGAAGGCTTGTTAAAACACAAATTTTGGGGCTCCACCCCCATAATTTCTGATTTATTGAGTTAGGCCTAGGAATTTGCACTTCTATCAGGTCCCTAGATGCTGCTGCGGCAGGGACGAGATTCTGAGAACCACTGAGCTGTAATGATCTTGTCTGACAGTTTGGGGGTGGGAATAGGATTTGGCCAGAGCTTATCATGTTCCCTTTGAAAATCTGGCTCCAAATTCATAAACATCATTATCAGTTCCCTCCAGGAGAGCAATTCCGTTATCATCTTTCGTGTCTAGGTACCCCGGTGCTCTCTTAATCATGCCTGTATTAAAACATAAAAATGCTTCTTTCTTCTTTGTGCAATAGGCAACTCTTCTCTGCCCTTCTTTTCTAGTGTCCAGTTAACCACGGCTGGACTGAAGGGCTCACTTTGGGAACTGACCAGGCTCCCGGGGAGCCTAATAGCCATCCTGGCGGCATCTGTGGGCAGAGTGGTCTGCGGGCGGCAGGCACTTTGCTAATGGCTCTTCCAGCATTATGGCATTTAGGCCTCACACCACCCCTGTGAGATAGGGACGCATATCACTCCTACCTCCCAGAGAGGAAACACAGGCTGGGAAGAGGTTAAGTGGCTTTCCCTCTTAGCTAAGCAAGAACTCAGCCCAGGCCAGTCTGACCCCAAGTCCAAGCTCTCCCCAGCCCAGTCATTCCGTCTCTCCGGTGAAATCGCAAGAGGAAAGTAAACCGCGGTGACCTCTTCCTCAAGGATCTGAAAAGCTCCCCCTTCCCGTCAGACTCCAGCTCTGTGCACCCAGCTTCCCCCCTAATCTAAAGAAAACAGTGAAAGGGCTGTGATTCCTGAATGCCTATTAATCAGAGAGAAGCCAAAAATCCCTACCACAGCATGTTACTGTTCATAGCGGTGTCGTTGGAGGGAAGTTACACCATCCATTATTTTGATGGGTGCTGGAGGGAGGGTACGGATGAGATCAGCCCCAAACGGATCCAGAAATTATTGGCAAGTACAGTTGCGGAGGGTGTGTTTTGTACCTTTTTCAACCTTTCACTGAGGATAAATAGCATATGACAGTAAGCAGTTATCTGTTTCAAAATGCAACCAAAAATAAAAAGTCTTACAGAGGGAAAAATGAAGAAAATCAAGAATAGAGAAAGAAGATAAAGGGCCAGTGCTGTAGTTTCCTCCTTATCAGAGACATCAGTTATTGTGCCGTATTTCTGCTCCACCAAATGACGGCTCCTCAAATGATTTCCAACCTTCTGACCCCAGGTTTGTTCCTAGGCAGTGAAAACACAACCCTAGGTTTTTCTCTATGCATGCATAAAAGGTAATCTTTTGTTATTACTTGCAGATAACAGTAGAAATCCTGCAGGAAAGTTAGCTAAAACTGAAGCTCAGCTAGAAGAGTGTTTATAAATAATTGGGATGGGAAGACAAGAGCGTGGTAGTTTTTTCTCTACATTTGCTCCTTGAGAAGGTTATGTGTTTAGATTTGCTCTGCAACCTGCCAGGCGGTTTTGTGTGGGTTTGGACTTGACTCCGTGTCTTCTGTATTTGTTGTTTTAGAGCCACTGGCTCCAATAAGTCTCCCTGTTCAACATGGGTTTCCAGTAAATGGCAAAGGCCCTTTAAATCTGTCTTGAACAGGCGGGCCCAAAAGCCTTTAGAGTAACCATGGGTGGGCATTCATCGAAGGGCTCACTGTCATGTTTATTTACTCCCATCAGAGGTAGGAGGTTGCCCCTGAGCTCAGGGAATGAATGCAGATGCTAGGATGATCAGCAGATGAAAGCTCGTGCAAGCTAACCGGTTGGGTTTGGAGGAGACTGGCTGGAACCACAACCCAGCCAAGGTCAGAGTGGAGCGCTGCCGTTGCCGCGTTAGCGCTGTCCTCATCACCATCGCCTCCCAAATTATGCTGTAATGTGTCCAATTACCTTCAAGTCTGTAACTAAGACACAGATCACTTACGTTCTGTTCAGCAGTCATCAGACATGTCCAAGGCAGATTTCAGCCCTTCCAGCTCTAAATCCAATTTTGAGGGTTTCCAACGGTTACTCTGCTCTTATTTATGTGTCTACTTAAGATGGACCATTAAACCTTGACTCATAGACTGTAAAGCCACAATGGGTGTTTATATGCATTCAGGTTGCTCGTAGCTTTTATGTTCACGGATGGCGCTTTAAAAATACATTTTTCAGGGGTTCTACTATGCTTAGATATACGGTAAAAATAAAATCCATGGAAATTTCCCAAAATACCACTGCTAAGGAAGGTGGAGTTTTCTCCCTTGACTTTAGCTCTTGGTCTTGGCTTTTCTTAGACACATTCTGCCTGGAATAATTACGAGAATGAGGGAAGGATGGAAGTAAAGTACCTGATACACAGTTTCGTCGTCAATGTAGTTTAGTTCCCTTCCAGCTTTTATACCTTTCATTTTTCTGATCTCAGAAGATTTAGAATTCTTCTAAATGTGTACATTGAGTTTAGAGTGAGAAGGAGAGTTAATATATGCCCAGTTCCCACGATTAATGGGTTGACTTTCTTTCACCTGCCAATTAAAAAATTTGATTCCTAGGCTCTATCAGATTGGGAGCTTCTTGAGGTCAAGTGCTGTTGTAGGCCCATTTCTGTGTCCTCAACACCTAGCACAGCGCTTGGCTCGTAGAAGGTGTGCACTGAGTGATTGCTGAATTCAGTTGTCTCATTTCACTCGGCCGTTCTGCACGGCTCCAAGTACCTTAGTAAATGCAGCATGACAGAACGTGACACAGTGTAGTGAAATCGCCAAGTGTTAGAAAGGATCACATTTGAATGATGAGGAACTAGGTACAGAGACCTTGGCTTGTCCAAGGTCAAGAGTCAGAATTATTGAGATCGTGTTATCCCAACATGAGGCTCTGCTCCCTACAAACTTCATTTATAGCCAAAAATATTTTTAATATTTTATTACCCTTAAAATTCGTATGTTATCTAGAATTTCTATGTTGAAGTACTAATGCCCAGTACCTCAGAATGTGACGTTATTTGGAGATGGGTCTTTACAGAGGTAATCGAGTTCAAATGAGGTCCTTAGGCTGGGCTCTAATCCAATATGACTGATGTCCTTATGGAAGAGGAAATTTGGGCCAAACATGGTGGCTCATGCCTGTAATCCTAGCACTTTGGGAGGCCAAGGCGGGAGGATCGTTGTGGCCAGTGGTTCAAGACCACCCTGAGCCAGAGTGAGACCCCATCTCTACAAAAAGAAAAGAAAGAAAAAAGAAGGGAAATTTAGACAGAGGGTGATGCATAGAGGGACAAGACAACGCGAAGAAACAGGGAGAAGGTGGCCGTCCACAAGCCAAGAGAAAGGCCTGGGAACGCAGCCCTCAGAAGGAACCAACCACGCTGACACTTCGATTTCAGACTTGCAGCCTCCCAAACTGTGAGAGAATCAGCTTTTGTTGTTTAAGTCACCCAGTCTGTGGTACTTTGTTATGGCAGCCCTTGCAAACTAAAACAGCCTTTGGTGTTAATTTCCTAAGGATACTGTAAAAAAAAAAAAAAAAAAACTACTACAGACTGGGTAGCTTAAACAGAATTCATTGTCTCACAGTTCTGGAGACTAGAAGTCTGAGATCAAGGAGGCAGCAGGACTGGTTCCTTCGGAGGGCTGCGAGGGAAGGGTCTGTTCCAGGCCTCTCTCCTTGACGTGTAGAGGGCTGTCTGCAAGTTCACATACAGCGCTCTCCCTGCTGTCTTCACATCGTATTCGCTCCGTATGTTATGACATAGGGGAAACTACTTTCTGTGTTTAGGCAAATCCAAGGCACAATCAGGACTCCCCAAGCTTTCCTTCATTTACCAAAAAGATAATGTTTGTGGCATCCTTATTCCCTCTTGCCCTGCCTCAGTCTCCTCCTTTCTCTCCTTACTCGCTTCTGAGCTGCCCCAGGTCTCCTCTTTTACCTTGTTCTTTCTCCCCAAGTCCAACCTCCACCTCATACGTATCCATTTTCTATTGCTATACAAGAAAATATTACAAATTTAGAGTCTTAAAATATCAATAACACTCATTTGTTAGCTCACAGTCCTGGAGGTCAGACATCTGGGTGGGCTTGGAGAGGTTCACTACCCAGGGTCTCCCAACACTGAAATTAAGGTGCCAGCCTGACTCGGGTTTTGTCTGGAGGTTCTGGGAAGAATCCACTTCCAAGTTCATTCTAGTTGTTGGCATAGTTCAGTTCCTTGCAGCGGTGGGACGGAGGTCACCTTTTTCTTGCTGGTTGTCTGCTAGTGATTCACTCTCACCTCCTGGAGGCTACTCCCAGGCCCTTTCCACATGACCTCCTACAACTTCAGAGCAAGCAATGGGATCTCTCTCTCTTGCATTGAATTCTTCTCACACTTTGAACTTCTCTAACATCCTCTTCTGCCACCAGCTGGAGAAAGCTCCTTGCTTTTAATGAACTCATATGATTGAGTTAGGTCCACCCAGACAGTCTCCCTATTTCAAGATCAACTGATTAGTAACTTTAATTACATCTGCAAAATCACTTTTACCATGTAATCACTGAACAAAGATCATAGGGGCAATCTTACAATTTTTCCTATCACACCCTGCTACTCAGTCTAAGGTCAAACGGTGAGTAAGAGACAAACAGAAGCTAGTGGTTCATCCATTTGTAGGCGACGGGAAAAATTCAAAAGCAAGTTGGAATCTTAAATCTAGGAACAAGGTTAGAAAAAAAAAGTTCATGTGAGGAAAGACCATGTTCTTTGATCCAAATTATTTATCAATTATAATTGGAAGAGCAGCTATCTTTTATTAAGGGCCTACTATTAGTCAGTCACTTTTGAAGATGACAGTGCACTGCTGGCATTATTTTGAGTTTTAACAACAATTCTCCAAAGTAAGTTGTACCAAAGAGGAAACTGAGACACCTAGAAATTGAATAATTTGTGCATATGGTAGTGACAGAACCAAAATTCAGACCTGTGTTTGGAGAGCACAAGGCCTGTGTTCTTTCCAGAGCCACCAGCTTCCTCCTTGGCAGGAAAGCCCACAGATCATGCAGTGGATTATCTGTTTATGGAACGGCGTTGTTAATGCAACCTGTGCAATAAGATGACTCAGAGAGCATTTTCTGATAAAATTAAGGTGATTCCCTAGATGCTGCTATGAAGTAGGCCCCCTAGAATCTGGAATTTGGAAAAATTATATTGTTTTCTGAAAGTATGAGAAGTTTTCTGAAAGCTGAAATGAGGAAGGCTGGTGGCAAACACAAAATCAAAGAGGAGGATCGTCTAAAAGGAAATTCAGAGTGCTACTCTGGAACCACATTTCTCTTGCATTGCCCTGGGGGAAAGACTGATCCAGTTTTTAGATAGAAAAGATTTTTTTACTATAGAAGCACAGGCTATACTTGGGTTTGAGAGCAACACTCTCTGTAATGTCCCATTCTCCTTGCTTAAGCTCTGATTTATCATTTAGTATCTATATTTAATAAGGTAATACCTTGTCTAGAAAAAATAAACTTAGTTCTGGTATGAGATGCTTTCTCTCTTCTTTTATTTCGCATTAAATTGTGAAGTAAGTCATTAAACATTTAGTGAGATCCAGTTATGTTGTAGTCATTGTGTTAGGCATTGAATATGGGACGTCATTTCTGTCCTCCAAGAGCTTCCAGCTGGTCAAGTGATTGCCGTTCATGCTCTTTCACCAGGTGATGTGCAAGGCAAGAAGATAAGATGGGGGTGACTCATGGTGGCATTCATAAATGTGGGCGGAACCTTGGATATTGGGCAGGCCAAATCAGTCTTTGAGAATTATTTCCAAGGTCTAATCCAGTGCTGTCCAGTAGCATTTTCTACGGTGAAAGAAACGTTCTAGTTCTACACGGTCCAGTATGGTAGACAGTAGCCACAGATGGCTATTGAGCACTTGAAATGTGAGCAGTGTGACTGAGGAACTGAGTTTTAAATTTTATTTAATTTTTATTGCTTTAACTGTAAAGAGCTGCATGTAGCTAGTGACTCCTACATTGCACAGCACAGAAAATGTACACATATGTGAAGCTCTTCATTCTGTGGGTTAGTTCGAAACCCATTGGCTGTCCCCCCTCCTCTTTGACCTCTTGATGTATTTAATCTAATATCTGAGTTATTTCCTCATGTAACTTAAGCTTCTCAGATTAGTTTCTGGTATCAACGTAAACGTACACAAAACAAATAATTTTTAGGGGTGGAATCACAAAGCAAACAATATATTTTTAAACAAGCTGAAGAAGGTTATCGGCCTAAGCAGCATACCAAGGAGTGGAAAATAATTAGTTGGATCACGTTATTTTAATCCCATGTCTGGGTGTTCTAAGCAAACTCATCTCCTGCCATTTGAAGAAAATTGCCAACATTTGCCCTCCTGTCCATTGAGGAAACATGCCAAATATGCTTTCATTTCATCCTGTTTAGATAGTTGTTTTAATGCCCTTTTCTGATGTTATCCCTGAACACACAATTAACAGAATTCTGCTAAGATCCCGGCTGCCATGAGAATTGTCTGTCTGTCACTCGTACAATCCTTCAACCCTGCTCACTTACATCGCCTGGCAATCAGATTCTGTAATAACTTTAAGCTGTTCTGTCCGAACAATGAAGCTCTATGGAATTTCAGTCCAACCGTTTTTTTCTTTTCCAAGCAAGTTTACCTCTTCTGTTCTTAGCCTCCGCCGAGCCTGCCATGCCGCTCTTAATAGGCTATGAAAGTTTTATGGGCTTTTGACCATTTTGCCTCTCTCAGGGCATTTTGATGCCAAAGATATCAGAAGTACATTCCCGTTCCCCCCAGCCAACGGCTTGTCTTTCCCGGCTGCTTTATTAAATGGGTGTACATCATTGAGAAGGAGCTCTGAGATTTTCTGGCACGATAAGATGCACTGTATATTAAGGCTGTTGTTTCAGATTCCAGCCATCGTCCTCTCAAATTCAGCAACCCCATAAGAATGTGTCCTTTGGGCATGGTGCTACAATAAGTCCAGCACATGGGCTCTTCTTTCTCAGGGTCAAAGGAACAATAGTTGAGCACAATGGGGATTTTTGAAAGACCTGTGGGCTTTCCAATATCATTTGAAAGTAACTTACTGTTAAAAAAAAAAAAAGCATGTAACATGTAATTTTAGGAAGTATGAAATATAGGAATGTGAAATGAAGATAATAATGCATATATTCTATGACCTAGCAATTTCATTTTCAGGCACCCATCATTGCGAAATATTTACACATGTGCCAAAAGGTATATTAAAGGCATATTAAAGGAAGATAATGAGAGCATTTGAGATTTGCAGAAGAATTAAAACCATCTACATGCTCATTCGTAGAAGAGTTGGCTAAATGAATTATAGGACATCCCTACAATGGAATAATTTGCTGTCATTTGAAGATGGCACAGATTTATTTATGGGTGCTGATACTGAATGGTATTTAAGATGAACTAAGAAAAAGAAGCGAGTTGCAGAATAGGGTATTAGTTTGCTTCTATTTGTGTGCTGAAGAGGCTTATTTATACCAAGAAAGCCCCAGACACTCACATATGCGCTTTCGTATGCACAGAAAAATTTGGAAGAATACCCAAGAAACTGCAAAAAGTGGTTATTTGAAGGAGCTAGAGTTGTTTTATTTGCATTCCATTTGTACTGTGATTTTTCTTTTTTGAAACCAGGAGCATGTTTTAATTTTTCCAGTAAAAAATTACTTAATAAAAAAGACAATAAATCTATAAATCTACTACTCAGAACATTTTAAAAAATATTTTGGAGAATATCCTTCTAGACTTTGCTTTTATCAATTTACGGCATATATTAGATAATGTTGACTAGTCAGTCATTTTGTGATTTTTTCCCCCCACATATAAATTTCTCCTGTCAATAAATGTGCTATATTTCACTTTTTTGTTTCGATAAATGTTATTGATCATAAAATGCACAGATAGTAAAATTCACCCATTTTAAGTACAGACAATAAAATGCCCCCATTTTCAGTGCATAATGTTTTGACAAATATAGACAAATTTGTACATATCGTTTTTAATGCTACATAGAACTGTTTCTTACCAAATAGTAATTTGTGTTTTCCTGGTCCTACAGACTAGTTTAGGGAGAGGTCCATGAACCAGGTCAGCCCAAACTTAGCCATTCCTGGAATTTCTGGTGGAAATACCATACTTGATTGCCCATTCCACACAAATGGATGTTTAGGATGTTTCAAATGTTGAACTGTTATAAATAATGCAGAGATAAACGAACATTTTTGCAGCCAAGTCATTGCACACGTTTTTGAAAGAACTGTGGGCTCTCCAATGTCATTTTAAAGTAACTTCCTTTAAAAAAAAATCATAGGTGATCACAGTATTTTCTTAGTCTGAATGCCTAGAAGTAGAATTTCTGGGTAGAAGTATATAATTAATCTATTGCTAAATTTCTCAAGAAGGAATATGCCAATGTATTCGCCTCCACTCTCAAACCCTCTCTCTTTGCTTGCCTCCGCCTATTATTTTTTTGCCACCTTGGTAAGTGTAACCAGATATATATTTGAGCAAAGCTTACTACTTGACCAAGTAGATGCAGGAGGTTGGGATGCATTTGAAGAAACTGTGATATCACAGAAGGAGGGCATAGTTAACAAAGGAGGGTTATGTGGCTTCTACCATGGGGGCCCCAACATTGCTGTTTGCTTTTGTTCTGCTTGGAGCTTGCTTCTCCTCTTTGCACGATGGGTTCCTTCTTCTTCCTCAGGAGGTGGCTGTCATCTTCTCAGTGAGGCTTCCCCACCTAGCCTAGCTATATCTGTACCCCGTTCACCTCTTTCTTGCTTTGTTTTTCCTCCATAACACATCCTTTCTGACTTACTGAACATTTTTCTGTTTTGTTTCTTCTGTCTCCCTGTGCTAAAATATAAGTAAGTTTCATACGAGCATGAATTAATGTTTTGTTAGCTGTTAGGTGTGTACCAAGCACAGAGTAGGTCTCCAAATAATTTGCTGACTGAATGCAAAAATCACACTTGACAGTTTATAAAGCACTTTTATACGTAACTTATCATTTCATCATCAACCATTCCTGTTCCTTCCCTCGTCCTCCAAATAAGTAAACTGAGTTCTCAAAGGATCAAGAGACTCGTCCAAGGTCAAGCATACCTTCATACATTCTCAGACTCCAAATCCATCTTTCTTTCCACCTCATGTGGCACCTCTCTAAGTTCATAGTTACAGGCTTTATCCATTTTATTGAAGGAGATTGCCATATTCCCTCTTCAATGGAGAAATGGTACAGGTTATGGCAGTCGGGCCAGGGACTTGGTGGAGTAAAGGGATGAGAATATGGAGACCCGAACTCTGTTGCAGGCTCTGCCACGGAAGCACATAAGCAGGCTCAGTAAACATTCTCTACAGGGGCTCAGTTTCCTCCTCTGTCAAATGAGGAGACTAGACCAGATACTCTGAGATCTCCTCTAGGTTTTCTATTCAATGACCCTAAAGGGAAAGATCCACTATTGAAAAACAGATGCTGTCCACCAGTGGAGGCCATCCCTACCATATTTAAACTCATGGGCCCAAATTATCACCAGTCTGCCTTTAGCTCTAAAAAGGCCCCATGCAAGAAAGTGAATCATCACCTACATGTTTCGTTATCACAGGAGAAGGTGTCAAGATGAAATATTAGCTAGACTGATGACAGAAAATTCCATTCTCAGAATGGGGAATCCCAAGCTTTTGTAAGTTACAACCTTCTGTCTTAAGTACTGTCTGAATATATAAACACTTCTTCTATCAGTCAAGATTCTCTTAGTTACAAGTGCCGATAATGTAACTCAAACTAACTTAAGCAAAACTGGTAGTTTATTGATTCACAGTCCTGAAAATTTCTGTGTGGATATCAAGCTTTAGGTAAGGCTAGATCAGGGTCTCAAATAATGTCATTAAAATTCTGACTCTGTCTCTCAGCCCTGCATCCCTCTCTGTTGACAAAGTGGCTGCCACTTGCTCCTCACTTACCTATTATCCTCTCAGTTCACCTAAATCTTCCCATTTTTTCCACCGGAAGTACCAGGAATGGCTCTGATTAGCCTGAACTGGGTCACGGGCCCATCCCTCTGAGATGGCCTCTCTGGCTAGGGAGATGGAATACATAGACAGCCAAGGCCCGAATCATGCATCCACTCCTGGATGGTAGTGCCAGGCCTGGTCTTATACAGACCATATGAACTGAGAGAGAGAAAGGGGTGATTCCCTACATGAAAACAAAGGTGCCTGTACTAGGGGAAAGGGGATGTGAACTTGGCTGGAAAAAAGAACACAAGTTCACTGTCCTTTTGCCAGTCTCTACTCCCTCCCTGTACCTCTCCAAACAGAGCAGGATATGGATTTTGTGGTGGTGATAATGGTGCTTGCTGCAGAATTAGGGCATTTTAAAATTTATTTGGTTGTGAATCAAATTTATTGGGGGATGGAAGGGAATTCCCTCACTCCCCATAAGGTCCCTGGACATACACAGGCCTGTCCAAACACCACAGCTAGTTATCACTGCCTTGGAGAAATAGCCAGGAATGCCTGCCCAGGAGCTGCCTGAGCTTACTGGAAATGCAGCAGGAAGCTGTGGACACAAGTGTGTCTTGGCACTATATTGGAGGGGTCACACTGCTGACGGCCCTAGTGCGCAGGACCAAGGAATGATGCTCCCCAGATCCTGCCAGCATTCTGGGAACTGGAAGGCCTACCAGTTATAATCTGGAATCTTTAGAAGAGCCAGCAATTCAGGGCCTGGAGATCTGAAAGGAAGAAATTTCCTGTGTCCTTGTTTCCCCTTCAAAGAACACAAAAAGACAAACTTCTTGCTAAATAATCCATCCCTCCTCCCCCCACCAAAATCCAAAAACAATTTTAGGGTTGTAGAAAACATTTTCTGTCTTATGGAGAAAGGACTGATTGTGGAGGAGGAAGTAGTCACAGAAGATTGACCGATTGGCTAGTTGAACCTTCCCCATCTCTTCATCCACACACACATGCACTGAAATGCCATCGGCCCCCATGCATGCCTTGGGCTGTCTGGGAGTGCAGAGTTGGAAGACGTACCCAGTCCTCACCCCCAAGAAGCTCATGGTCTCTGATGAGGGTCTTCATAGACTAAAGCTTAAGAAACTATGAAAATATAGACTAAGGGTTGGCAAACAACAAAACCCCTGGGCCAAATCCAGCCCACCATCTGTTTTTGTCAATAAGGTTTTGTTTTTTTGTTTTTTTTTTAATTTAACAGAATTTAATTGGGCAAAGAATGATTCACGAATCGGGCAAACCCCAAACCTGAATAGGTTCAAAGAGACTCCCTGTTTTTGTTGATAAAGTTTTAATGAAACACAGATATACTCATTTGCATAGGCTTTTATATTTCATGGCAGAATTGAGTAGTTGTGAGGCAAAGCCTAAAATATTTATCATTTGGATCTTTAGAGGATGTTTTCCAATTCCTGATATAGACCACAGTACCTATCCCAGAATACAGACGTGGTGGGATGGGGGAGGTGGCCCCAAGGAGGCTGTACCAGAGCTGAGACATGAGGGATGCACCCAAATTAATCAGACAAGGCTGAGAAGTGAGGGTAGACCAAGGCAGAGGGGTTTCCTTAGCCAAGGCAGGGAGATCAAAGAGGGCACAGTGAGTCCTCGGGACTGCAAGAATGGCCAGACCGAGATGTGGGCTGTGGCCACATTACGATTATTCAGAAGTCAAGAGGACTCCTTAAAGCTTTAAGCAGGGGCAGAGCCGATCAGCGTCGCTCTTTTGGAAGTTCACTCCGCAGTGGAGTGGAGGATGGGTTGACATGGGACGGCTTCCTCTCCCTTCCATTCTCCCCTCCTCCACCTCTCAAAGTATTTAGCCTCTTGGAAGCAAGCCAGTATAAGTGTCCAAAGCCGTCTAAAGTTGCCCTGGTGGCCTGGGGATACCCACACGAGCTTGTGGCCCCTCCACTCTGCGATGGCTGGTCCTTCCCGACTCAGGGCTGCCTACTGCTACACACAGCGTAGAACAGGGCGGGTGGGGCTGATTTCTCCACTTGACACTTGCAGCCCCCTCAGTCTCCAGACAGAAATTTGAGTGGCAGTAGTGGGCTAAACAGTTTAATTAAATAATATTAATATTAAAATGACAGAACTGGGCCCAGCGTAAGGAAACTCATTGCCCTTTTCTCAAAGTGACTTTCCTTTCTATGCATTAGGCTGTAGCAGAGCCATTGAGGGTACAGAGAAATATAAGGGATTGACTTTTCCTGGCAAGGGGGTCAGACTGTAAGAAGTAGTTTTAATAGTCATGCTATGAAAGGGACACGGAAAGGACAGAGACCGATCAGACCTAGGGTAGGGGAAGTTATAGGGGAGGAAAAAGGGAAAGAAGATGTATTTTGTATTTATTTTTGAACATGAGCTACGGCATACCTTTACCAAATAGCTAATAGCTAACCCTTATTTTCAAGTTGGAATTACAAAATTCCTTAATGTGTTTGAGGCTTTATTTCCCCTTCTTTATTTTAAGGAACAAAACATTCTTGCTAGAGGCATATTTTTGGTTCCTTCACTTATAAAGTTACTAAATTTAAAACTTGCTAAAACATTTCCAAACTTAAGTTCATAAAAAATACTTCTTTGAGACTTTTAACATTCTCATCTCCTCAGACAGAGACCTCAAACCCTGGAGCATCTAATCACAGGCAGGCTTTTGCAGCAAAGCCTGGTGCAGGCAGGTATGTAGAACCTTCCTGTGTCTCCTCCACTCCCCCTTGGTTACACGCCAGGCCATCTATCCAGCTGTCTGGTTCTGATTATCCTTGTCAAGTGCTCAATGATAACTGAGGTATTAGCCACTACGGATGTGAGGCCCATCCTGAAGATAGAAGATGGTCCAAGATCCAGACGTGAGCATTCAGAGTGGATGCAAGAAGCAAAGATTTGCCCTGCAATTGTGGTTCATAGATGGCTGCATACCTGGCTGACGCTTGAGGCCAAATCTTGTTTTTCATTCAATTTGTTTTCACAGCACTGTTGGGAGTACCACTGTCCTACCAGAAGCTGGGAGAAGGAAGGGATTTATAGACAATTCTCAATTATGTGCTCAGAAGTCACAAGCAGGGGTAGGAATAACCACACACAGCAGATCAGCAAAAGCCCTTCAGAGATGACTCTGTCATACATTCCGCTGCACCTTTTGCCTTCCCATTTAGACTTCGCTAAATAAACATGTGTTTCCTGTGCTGTTTTATTCACAAAGCAGCTGGAAGTGTAGAAAGGCAATTCGAGTAGGAGCAAAACCAACCAGAGAAAATGTATGCATATGGGAGCCAACTTTGGCACTTGGTTGAAGCTCATACTCTATCTTCGCCTTTCATTCTATTTTTTCTATGATCTGAATGTGTTCTCCTAAAATTCACGTGCTGAAACCTAACCCCCAAGATGATGGTATTAAGAGGTGGGGCCTTTGGAAATCATGGGGGCTGCTCCCTCGTAAATGGGATGAGCCCTCGTAAAGAGGCTTGAGGGAGCCCTTTTGCTCCTGCACCATGTGAGGCACGTGGAAGGTGCCATCCATGAGGAAGCAGGTTTTCACCGGACACCCAATCTGCTAGCGCTTTGATCTTGGACTTCCCAGCCTCCACAACTGTGAGAAATAAATTCGTGTTATTTATCAATTACCTAGTTTATGGCATTTTTGTTATAGCAGCCCAAATGGACTAAGACAACCTTCCTTCTTCTGCCCCTCTTTTTCTGTACTACAGATGGATCAGGGTCTCTGTACGGAGAAGTCTAGCCAGTACTTTGCTGTTTGCTATGGAATAAAATAGAATCTTGAAATAATGACTGCATTGTTAAGCAGAACCCAGGGTCTGAAGTGAGATGTACAGAAGTGCAACTCTTGAATCCTCTATGTACGACCTGGGTGAAACCTTGAGTAAGTGACTTTCCCTCTCTGAGCCTTACTTTTGTCACCTGCAACACCATGAGGGGAGTGGTTCTGACTTCCTAGTGTTGTTGAGATGATTCAATCAGATAACATACAGGAAAGGTGCAGCCCTATGCCTGGGTATTAGGATTCTGTTCCAAGATCCAAATATCTTACACACGACGATCCTTGATGCACCAAGATGGGCATGTTTACAGAGCTGTGGGCACTGTTTCCTGCCAATGGTGTCACCAAGTTGCTCCATCTGTATCTTCATCAAATGTTTGTGGACCACTTTTCAGGTCCAAGCAATGGTGAGTGACAGTAGATAGGAGGCAAACATGAGTAGTTTATAGGGTGGGAATGGAAAGGAAAGGAAGGCAAGAGAAGTAGACTGTGGACTGAATTTTAAGTCAATAAATATTTACTAAGCTCATACCATACTCCAGGCACAATGACAGTGTGTACTGAGTTATGGAGGATACAAATATGATCCCTGCCCACGAAGACAGAACTTCTATAATTGGAGTTTGGGAAAGATAGGAGAGTGTAGAAAGGATATTAGGGTATAGAAAGAAAAGCCAGAACCAAACTCGGAAGGAGCAGATAAAGCAGCAGGCATATAAATTACATAAAGTTAGACATCCATTCCTTTGCTTTTAAAATCATGTTGCAGATATATGTACATCCCCTCTCTCGTCTGTGCTTGGTAAAATACTACCCAGTGTCTACCTCCAATGCCACATGCTCTGAGAAATCTTTCAGTATCATCAAAGGCAGACAGGAAGAATCTGAATCTCTCAATATCTCTCTGTCCCTTCCCCCCTCCTTCAAACACTCTCTCAACCTCTCTCTCCCTCCTCCTCCAATCTCTGTCTCCCTCATTCTCTATCCCACTCTCCCTCTCTCTCCCCAAAGTGTTAATATGTTGTCTGTATAGGATTCCTATGGCATTTATTATAAACTGCTTTGATTATTTAGATTGCTGTCTATATTAATCAAACTTCACTTGCAGTTTGTCTGTGTGGACACAGTGCTTCTCGAGTGATAGCAGGCGCAAAGTCAAACCAAAGCATCTCCGATGGGATTCGCCTACCAAACCAAACAACCGTGTGCTTACAAACACAGCTGTATATAAATTATGAAATCAAGAACTATTTACCTCTTCTTCCCAACACATTACTGCTACATGATTTTGATGGAGACCAAACAGGGGAACTTCCACGAGACACCGGGAGGTGCAGCTGTGTTTCCAAATGCCTCATAGGGTTTGAATAATTCAGAGTTTACATTAAATACCTCTCAGTATTAACAAGGTACAGAATAAACTGTTTGCTGATGACGCCTGAGCCTTCAGATAGGATGAACTCTTCTCAGTAGCTTACATTTCACATCGGCAAAGCAGGCAGTGACGGCCAACACCCTTGGGGGCCTGCAGTCCGTTTATCTTTCTAAGAAACCAGGTACAACCAGGCGTCTGAAGCTGTTCAAATACAGTCCAGAAACAGGCCAAGTGTGTGGCTTCCACCAGAGAGACAAGAATCTCAGCCCTCAATATGCAAACACTAAGGATGTTTGTTTTCATCTTCCTTACTGGGAAGATAAATGTAGTTTACTCTTTCAAGAGTATCATTTGGGGCCCTTTATTTCCCTTAACTTCAAATAGAAGCTACAGAGAGGGACTGATAATGTTTAAAAACTGAGTCCATTTTGTTAGTAAGCAGGCATAAGGCCATGTGCTAACGTTGTAAGACATTAATGGGAATTCCCAGAGTCTAGTCTAGGAGCCAGGCCAGGTCACCAGAGGCTGCCCACATTTGTGGTAGAAAGAGCATCTTCGTAGATTTATTTCTATGTCCAGAAAAGGGCATTTCATTGTGATCATCCTTGAACTTTACCCTACAGACTTGGGTGGAATATTAACTCATTTAGAGATAGCTAACAAACCATTTCGGCAGTGTAACTTTCATTTCTCCTGGGCCTTTCTTTCTATTTTTTCCTTTTGATTTAGCGAGATAAAGGCAAAAACTTCTAGAATTTATGCCTGGTCCCTTCAGCTACCCTGGTAGTGTTTACATATAACTGAAAATTGCTATAAATCCATCTTAATCTTTTTGCTGGTGAATTGCTAGAAAATGCTGGAATACTTTATTTTGGCCATGTCCCAGCTCCATTTAAAATGCCGGGCACAGCAGGGCTGAATTCGTTCACGTTCGTTTGAGGATAGACAAGCAGAGGAAGTTGTGTAAGGGGTTTGGAAATGGTAGGGTATGGAGGAGGGCTACAATAAATCTTGAACAAAAGGTAGTTTATTTGTGCTACCAAATACGCCTTTCAGGAAAAGGCCATTTCTAACCTGCAGCAAGTCACAACTGAGGAGAGATTGCAAAAATAGGGAATTGCTTTGAATTTCAAATTCAGTGAACTTGGAGCATGTCATCTTATTGTTAAATTCAGCAAGGAAAAGGAAACTCACTTATCCAAAGTTAAGATAATTGAAGGGGAAAAATAGGATGAAGATGATATTAAAAAATGTATTTAAAAGAGAGAATTCAAAAGGAACAGACAACCTTTAAGTAAAATTCATGTGTGTGTATGTATATATGTGTGTGTATATATGAGTTTTAAGACCTAGATTCAAATCTTCGATTTGCTACCTACTAGCTGTGGTGCTTTGAATAAATTATTTAATCTCTCAACTTTGATACCTATAAGAATGCCAACCCCATTGGGTTGTTGTGAGATTGCAATTAAATACTGTGTGTACTATACCTGGTATTGACTGTGTGCTCGTCAATAATCAATCATTTTAAAAATTGTATTCAGCATTTTAATATCATGAATGGCAAATAGGTTTGATTTTTAGTGTCAACTCTGAGTAATTAATTGGTTGTGCCTGCTTGGAGTGCTATGTTGAGAATGGCTCTGAAACTGTAACTGAGTTGACAGAACAGAGGAGGGTGATCGATTATTGATGTCTGCTACTGGCACAGAATGAGAAAGTGTGTTTGCATCCTGAGTCTAGTGGAAAGGTCACAAGATATCAGGAAGCCCAGCCTCTCTGCCTCCAATTAGCTAGACAACTTGGACAACTTGGGAATATCTTTTACTCCCTCCAGGCCTCATTTTCTCTTATGTAAAATAAATGAGCAAAAATTTTTGATCTCTAAGGTCTCTTTGAAACTCAAAATTCTGATTCTAATCTGAAAATACTGCCACCATTTCACATGTTTGGAATGTTAATACATTTTTTTAAGAAAACATTTTTTCATTAAGTATTAATACATTTATATATGTGAAATTATTCTATGGCCCGATTTTGAGTAGCGCCCACCATCACATAAAGTAAGTGGGTATATAGGTCAGTAAATGAAGCTAGTTTTGAGGCCTCCTCCTCACTTGCTGTGAGCTCCTGTTTTAGTCGAAACCTGTCTGGGCCTCAGTTTCATTATCTGCAAAATGGAAGAGAAATTATTTCTATCCCCTCCTGTCTCTCTGAGAGGTGGAGCAAATGAATGAAGTCACGTTTCTACAGTGTTTTGAACTAGTCAGAAGATAGATCTCATGTGACTCTAAAGTGTGAGTATTCATATAAAAATGTGGCCAGAAATTGCTCCCTGGATACAAAGCACTTTAATATCTATTTGATGTGCTACAGCTTTATTACACTAGAGTAATGCTTCCAGAAGGAGAGAGAGATGGGTAGAAAAATCCAGACTTTATCATTTTCCTTTTAAGTTGAGCCTTGCTTTTTCCTTGGTGTAAATCACACCATCTCTACCAAGGTTAAGGATAATATTCACAGCTGAAAGAAGCTTGACATTGATGTGGTCCATTTCGCAAAAATGGCCTCCACAGAAGTAGATATACATTTGCTACTTAAATATACTTAAGACCAACTTGCTGTTGAAAATTTGCAAAAAGGAATCAACATGAAGTTGAAATATGTTAGCCCCATGAATAGTTATGACATTGATCCTAGTGCCAGATTCTATTCCAGTAGATGAAGTCAGAACTTGAAAAATGTCACATTAATATTCCCCAAAGACAACAGTCCTAAGAATAACTGCATCAACAAAGGAGAAAAAAAGTGCCCCCGGCCCTCACCTTGGAAATACAAGAAGGCAAGCCAAGATGGGCAAATAGAATAATTTTGCTTCTTCCTGGTCACTTTGAATCAACAACTGAGGCTACATCTACCTAAAGCACGGAAATGAAAGGAAAATGAATTTGCCATCGCTTTCTCCACTTGACTTTCTTTCTTCGTCTCTTACTCATGGATTCTAGACACCAATGATCAGAGTGACAGTGATGGCGACTGCCACACGATTTCGGAATGGAATTCTGTCTCATTTTCAACTGAGGCGTGTCAATGTGACAGATTCCAAATAACAAGGTGAGAAAAATCTGCATATACAGATTTTTAAAGAAAATGTACAATAAACTGGTCCAGTACTCTTGACAGGCCACCCTTCACCCCCTGTCCCCGCCACCAGCCCCACCTTTGAGGATATCAAAAGGGGCCAAATTATGGAGAGTGGGATTGTGTGGATGGATTGGCAAAGAGGCTTTTGTGTGAGAGCTGATGGTTGCTGTGTGGCCCCTCATTTTGCTTTTTGGGAGAGAGGTGGGGATACTGTCACCTAACCCAGGGTCAGGAAACTACAGCCTGCAGGTCACCTCCAGCCCCACTGCCTATTTTTGTATTGTGAGCTCAGAATGATTTTTACATTTTTTAAATGGTTGGAGTGGGGGTGATGAGAATCAAAAAAAATATTTTATGACATGTGAAAATTAACCTTAATTCAAATTTCAGTGTCCATAAAAACAATGTTATTGGATACAGCCACAGCCACTCTATTGACATATCACCTATGACTGCTTTGGTGCCATAAAGGCAAGAAGTGAGTAGTTGTGACAGAGACTGTCTGGCCTGCAAAACCTGAAATACTTAACATGTTGGCATTTACAGCAGAAGTTTGCCGACCCCTGATCAAGCTTGGTGAAGAGGAGCTTCAAGGGGCCTTTGGAGAGCTTTGAAATGTACCCCCTGTATTTGGGAGATGTAGATAACTGGTATCTACTCAGGCCTAAAAAAGCCTCGCTAAAAGGACTGTGGCCCTGGAACCTCCTCCTTCCAGGGAATCAAAGGCTGGAGAAGGGTCACCAGCTGCTCTGGTACTAGTGCTGGGAGAACGCTGGCATGGGCTGCATTTCCAGAATATGTTGGGGAATGCATGCACGAGTGTTTCCCGAGGATCAGATATGAGTCAGGTGAGAGAGAGCTGGTGTGAGTTCCTCTTGGCTGCCTGGGAAGGACCTAAGCAGGAAGAGGCTGGGGTAGCCCACTAAAGGCCTAGAGGTTGAGGAAGAGGTCACAAGGGATCACGTGAAATGGCTAGTGCTTTGCTTTTCTGCCAGCCCAGAAGTTGCCCAGCCAAGTACAAACCTTTCTATCCTGCTATGAGATAGGAGTTAACAAAGAGAAGGTGATAGGGAGGGTGGGAGGTGATGAGAGCCAGCCATGCTGTATCCATTCTCTCCAGCTTTTCCAAGATGGTCTTCACTGATTCAAGTTTAAAGAGATGGTGAAAAACAGAAATACTGTTGTGTTTTATTACTGTCATGAGCCATGCTCATCCAACATACCACTTACACTATTTATTGAGTAGTTTGAGTACGCCAGAGCTCTGTATCTGTATTCTCATTTAAGTATTCTGACAACTCTCTGAGATTGGCATTAATACACCCATTTTATAGGTGAAAAAAACCAGTGTTCAGATAGCTTAAATGACATGCCCAAGGTCTCACACTTGTGAGTGGCAGAGCCAGGACTTAGTCTATTGGATACCCAAAATGCATGCTCTTTCTATTCTACTCTGGGGGCTCTCATCTTAAGAGTGATATTAATGCTTTTGGTGCTGTATTTGTGTCCAGAGCCCATTTCCCCCATGATGGTAGTGTTCATCAGGTAGTTTTATTGTTAAGGAACAAACATGTACAGCTTACCTTATGAGGCGAGAGTTTATAGCAAGGACAAACATTTCCCTAAGTCACCCAGTAGTGGAGTTTAAACTCTAGTGTGGGTGTTTCGAAATCTTAAGTTCTAAACCCCATGCGGTATTGCCTCACAGAAACACTAAGTGTGTGGCATTGGGGCAGTTTAGAGTCATCCAAATGATTTCACACACGTTACTTAATTGGATCCTTGCAACAGCCTGGGGAAGTAGGCAAGGAAATTATTGTCCTTATTTTTTAGATGAGTAAACACAGGCTCAAAAAAGTAGCACTCAGTGAATATTTGTTGAACAAATAAATGAATGACTATAACCATCCCTGATGTGCCTGTCTGTAAGTATCCAGTCTTTGGTCTACAATTATTCATTCTTTAACTAAATTGCAAGCCATGGAGCCTCCATCTCTATATCCTATAACTTCCCATCCTTGTACGGAATGGATGCTCTATAGATATTAGTTCAGTCTCACTATTCAATAACAGAAGAGTCTTTTTTTTTTTTTTTGCGACAAAGTCTCACTCTGTCACCCTGGGTAGAGTGCGGTGGCATCATCATAGCTCACCGCAACCTCAAACTCCTGGGCTCAAGTGATCCTCCTGCCTCAGCCTCCTGAGTAGCTGGGACTATAGGTGCACGCCACCACACCCAGCTAATTTTTCTATTTTTAGTAGAGACGGGGTCTCACTCTTGCTCAGGCTGGTCTCAAACTCCTGAGCTCAAGCAATCTTCCTGCCTCGGCTTCCCAGAGTGCTAGGATTACAGGTGTGAGCCACCCTGCCCAGCCAACAGAAGAGTCTTATTTTAAGCAAATACTTTATATTACATAACATCTCAATGGGACTCGGTGCAGCTACGGTGTTTGTTTACTTAGGGGCCAGGCTTTTGGGTGAAAAATACCTGGATCTATATCCTGTGGCTTTTGCCTGCTTGGTTATGTTTCCATGAAGTTAGCAGACATGATTTTCAATTTTGCTCTGCCATTTACTGGGTATCTGACATTGCACAAGTTATTGTCTTTTTCTGTAAAATGGGCCTAACGATACCACCATATTACTGTGAGAAGTAAATGATAATTTAAATGAAGTATCTAAACACCACACCTGGCCTACAGTAGGTACTTGATAAAGGGTCATCATCTGTATTTAAAACGACCAGCCGATAGTTTGATTTCCTGAGGTTCGCTATGATCTCTTCAGATCATAAAGTATAACTTCTAGTTCATAAGGAAGGAGCTGGGCTCTGCTATTCAATTCAGACAAAAGGAGGCAAGCTCTGAGAGTGTGCAAATAAACTGTTCCCAGACCTCTTAGAACCATGTGGGACCATCACTGAGAGCAATGGATCATCCACA
This sequence comes from Propithecus coquereli, assembly GCF_000956105.1. NCBI lineage: Eukaryota > Metazoa > Chordata > Mammalia > Primates > Indriidae > Propithecus > Propithecus coquereli. Next base: position 27,267,821 of record NW_012133857.1, read on the forward strand.
AAGCACGCCAAATCAATGAAAGTCCTGGGGACATGAGAGAACTATGTTTTGAGTTCCTTGTCCAACCCCCGGAATTGATAGATTTATTTTTAAATTTCCAATCCTATCTTTTCTACTGGATCATTTTTTAAAATGTCAGGCATATTAAACTGAGAGGATAACCTTTCATTTACTCAGGTCTGAACACAGCCATTTTTGCTATTCTTATTTGAAAGTGGTGATTATTTTTGAAGGATGAAAGGATTGGGCAGTTGGAAAGTAAGATTGTGTAAAAAGATTTTTTAAAAGGCTCTATATGGACACATTTCCTCCCAAATAAATTGAGCTCACCAAGTAAATTAGATCCCACTAAAGCATGATTTTCTTATTCATCAACTAATTAATCATGGGTACAACGGCTGAGGCAAAGTGATTTTACCGCATAGATATAAACTGTTGTTTTGCAAGTGAAAAACGCAATTTCTTTTAGAAGAATTGATGAACATCTCCCTTGGAAATGCCTCAGATATCTTTTCCCTGAACAAATAGGATTCTACTTTGATTCAAAATTTCTTTGTGTCATCATGTTCTTTCTAAATTTAAAATAACAATAAATTGATAATTTGCATTTTATTTTCTTTCCTGTTGCCCATGATTCTGGAAAGACTATCAGAGCACACACTCACTGTTTGCAATTGTTTCTTTTTTTGATGGTTTTCAGACTGGACAGTGTGCTCCTTGAGGGAGGATCTACTTTTTATTTTTGTCCTATTCCCACCCTTTTACCTAGCACGTAAGAGGTGAGCCATAAAGGTCCTTCGAAATGGAATTAAGCGACTTAGGTATTTCCTGCTGAAAAAGGCCAATCTTGCCAATATTTGGGTAACAGCAAATTAGGTGAGTAGCAAAGAGAAGTGAGCAGTATCATTTGACGTGTGGTTAATCTGGGAAATACACCTCTCCCTTGTTGGAAGTATTTGACCTCTGAGTAGGAAGCCCAATTAGAATCCTCCACACTGATGTTATTTGGTGACAGACCCCCTGTCATTCCTTTAATGTCAGATTCTGCTTGGAGTGTTTCATGCCATAAAACACATGGATAGGGAGCCTGTGGCACATTGAACATCCTCCAGACTCTCCTTCCTCGACTTGTCCCATCTTTGCAAATTGTTTTCGTGGTCACGCGTCTCCAGCCTGAACCGAAGCATCCCCCAGTTACGAAACACTCACAGCCCACAGGCTGCGGGCGGGCATTTGCTTCTAGTCCAAACAAGCAGAGATAGAGCTTCTCTCCTCCTTCTCTCTCATCAGTCTTCCCAATAATAGCAGCGTGTTGCTCTCAGTGTAATCCCAATCTAAACAGCCAATATTTAAAATGACATAAACCTTTTCCTTGGGAGCCTGAAAGTTTGCAAAAGGCCTCACACGGCCCCCGCTGAATGCTTTAGTTCTATACTCCCTTTCGTTTTGGGTCACAAATGCTGTTCCTTTTCAAGGGCTGGCTTGGGAGATCGTTTGGATTTGATCCTGTTGGCCTGATAATACACACCTGGCCGGCTTGGACTTCCTGGCTCTGCTGATGATACTATACAGCAGGAACAGAGAATGAGTCCTGGTAAATCAGTCGCCCCGTTCTTGGGCTATTTACAAGGTTCATTGAGAATATATATATTTATATTACATATTTTGTATATACAGTAGTTCCCACTTACCCACGGGGATATGTTCCCAAACCACCCAGTGGATGCCTGAAACCACGATTAGTACCAAAGTCTATATGTACTATGTTTTTTCCTATGTATACATACCCATGATAAAGTTTAATTTGTAAATTAAGCACAGTAAGAGATTAGTAATAAAATACAACAACTATAACAAAACACTGTAATGAAAGTTATGTAAATGTGGTCTCTCTCTCAAAATATCTTCTTATATTGTACTCACTTATTTTCAGACTGCAGTTGACCGCAGATAACTGAAACCAGGGAGAGTGCAAGTGCGGATAACAGAGAACTACAGTGTTACATAATCTATATACAATTGACCCTTGACCAAGACAGGTTTCAAGTATGCCAGTCCACTTACAGGTGAATTAAAAAAAAAAAATACAGTCAGCCCTCTGTATCTACAGATTCTACATCCGCAACCAAACATGGATCAAAATTACAGTGTTAGAGGAAAACAAAACCCACAGATGTAGAGGGCTGACTTCATATACGTGGGTTCAGCAGGGCCGACTTCAAGACTTGAGTATGTGCAGAAGTTGCCAGTGGATACTGGGGAATGACTGTACATATACATTTTTTCCTATCCATCTATCTATTCACCACCCAGCCTTTTCTTCCTATCCCAATTCCAGGGGCTACCTTTCACACCATAGTTAGATTTGCAGCCCCTGGCGTTGTGTACTACACAGCTCATGTAGCTATATGCAGTAGCCCTGGTTATCTGGCGTTCATTGAGCATTTGCCAAATCCCAGGCACTGTGCCAAGCACTTCTCATAAAGGATCCCCCAAATTTTTACAACACTCTTATGAAGATTTACTGTATGTCTTTTACACATGAAGGAATTGAAGTTCAGAAGCTACCCTGAGGATGTTAAACAAAGGTATATCAGGGAAACGTAGAGTGTGCGATAGGAGAGGATTATTAGTAAGCACGCTCTACCTGAGAGCCTTGGCGAGGGGGCATTTCTTCCTCGGGAGGCATGTTAGACCCTCTTCTCCATGGGTGGGATAATGAAGTGGATAGGGAGGTTATAAAAGCATAGTTGATATTTAATAGTTGAAAATTAAAACACAATTTATAATTTTTGCAATATAGTTGAGGGAAAGTTTGACAAATCTTGCCATGTACTAATATATAGAAGATGAGTCTATGTGCAGAGTTACAGTGACTCTTAATGGAGTGGGGGGAAAGGCGAGATCCTCCTCTAAGGGGTATATTTAGGAAACTCTGGAGGTTGGTGTAGGATATTTAGGTTTATCAAAAGGAGCATGGGGTGGAAAAGGCTAAGAAACTCCCATCTACACTGATCAAATGAACCCGATAATTACCACCCAATACTTACTATTACTTTAAAGTTTTGCGAGCCAGCAAAAGCTAAAAGTTGTATTTTCATTCCAGTTTCCATTATGCAGATTCAATTCACTCAGCAGTGACTTATTTTTTTTTATTTCCCTCTGTGAAGTCCTGGCTGGGTTAAGCTGGGCATTGCTCGGAATATACACATTCCCTGCAATGGCTGTGAAAATCAGACCTTAAAACCAGGAGATTTATGGTCCTACAAGCAAAACTAGCACTGTAAGGCCAAACAAAGATTAGAAAAGAGGTAGTTGGGTTGAAAACAACAATAAAATGCTTCTCTTTTCCCATGCATGGCTATCTAGGAATTTCTCTCCAAAATTTTAGCCCAAGAAAATCATAGCGACCTAGAGCTGAGAAGCCTTTAGGAACTATTTGTGACAATTCTGCATTTATAGGTAGAAAATCAAGGCTCAGATGGGGCTTACCTGAGGATGCAGAGAGAGAGAGAGAGAGAGGGAGAGAGAGTGGCTGAACCAGCACATCCTGACTGTTGTCATGTCTGCCAGCAGACGAGAGCCCTCATCATTTGTAACCTTGGTATTGAACAGCACACTGAAAGCTTCTCTTTTATGCTTATTGTATAGTTTTTAACGAATGATGTCCTTTGGCAGATGTCTTTTATACTATGGCCTGACACGTACGTGGAATGGTGGAATATTTTTGTTTGTTTTGGATATGTCTCTCCTTTCTTTTTGGAAATGAGAGTATGCCATTGTAGTACTATGACCTCTGGCATGGAGGGTGGCAAGTGACCCTGTGCAAGTCCAATCAGAGACCTTTCCTGAGATTTGTTTGAACTTGAAATCTTTTTCATTCTGATCAAGGAACCTGTAGTATAAGAGCAGGGGGACTGCTAGTTACCATGAAATCCACTTTGTGAAGTACATTGACAGAAAACAAAATGAAGTCAACATTCAGGGTTTGAGTATCTAAGTTCAAATGTTTGCGCTGCCACTTCCTGTGTGACTCTAGGGTACTTACATATCTTCTGTGAACTTTAGTTTTTTCATCTAAAAATAGGAATACCAAGATGAAAATTAAGTTATGTACCGTATTAAAAGTACCACTTTGAATGCCTGATACATCATCAATGCTAAAAATAAAATAGAAGCTAACTAAGACTCCTGGTATATATATCTCTACATATTTTGAATAACTAATGACCTTGCTCTGTGTTATGCCTTGTTTTATTCATGTAGTTATTGGCAGAGCTAATCCACAGTACTCATAATTGCTTATGTATCAGTTTAGCTTCGCTGCACTGCAACAGACTGCGTTGTGTCACCTCCCCACCTCCCAAATTCATATAGCACTGTGAATTTGGGAGCCCTAACCCCCAATGTGATGGTATTTGGAGATAGTCCCTTTGGGAAATAATTAGGTTTAGATGAGGTCATGAAGGTGGAATTTTCTTGATGGGATTAGTGTCCTTATAAGAAGAGACACTGGAGAGCTTTCCCCCGATGATCACCCCTTCCCACCACAGGAGGACGTAATGAGACAGTGTCATCTCTATACAGGTCAGGAGGGGAGCCCTCCCTGGGGAACGGGATCAGCCAACACCTTACCTTGGACTTCCCAGCACCCAGAACTGTGAGAAAGCAGTTCCTGTTGTTTAATTCACTCAGTCTATGATATTCTGTTATGGCAGCATGAGCTAAGACAAGCACATAATGTTATTTTCGTTTTGTTTTTACAGTAAATAAGTAAATATAGCAAATAAAATTTACTCTTTTTGAGGTGTACTGGTTGGGAGATGGTGGAATGTCAGCAGTCTCAGTTAACCACAGTCAGCAATTTCGGCTTTATAGAAAAAGCAAGCTGGGAAAAAATTTAAAAAAGAAAAAGAAAAAGAAAGCAGAGGATAGCCGGGGATGGAGAATGTCTTTTCCTAGCATCTGGGCCTATCTTCTGTCTTTTTGGGAAATTGTGGCTGGTGAATTTCTACTGCAGCCCATGTCTGGGTTCAGAAATTATTTTTGGAGGTAAATTTAGACATATTTTTCCAACTACAGCTATGAAATACAGCTTATGAAATACAGCTATGAAATTCCTAGGCTTAAATGACCAGTGCTATTTTGCATGTTTTCAGCGGTATTTATTGAGGACCTTCTATATGCCAGGTATTCTTAAAGTAGCTGGAGATACAGCAGTGACAAAATTGACAAACATCCTTACCATTTTTTAAGTCTTTCTTTTTTTATTTAGGTGAAATTCGCACAACATAAAATTAGTCATTCAAAAGTGAACAATTCAGTGGCACTTAGTACATTCACAGTGTTGTACAATCACCACCTCTATCAAGTTCCAAAACATTTTCATCCACTCCAACATGAAAACATGTACTTCTTAAGCAGTTGCTTCCCACTTCCCGAAACCCTATCCCTGGTACTGTGGAGTACCTGTGGAAAATAGGTACTCAAGTACATGTATACGTATATTCATAGCAGCAGTATTCACAATAGCCAAAAGGTGAAAATGTGTCTATCAACCAACGAATGGATAACTGGTGGTATATATGAATATATATGAATATACATGAATGAATGAATGAATAACCATATGGTTATTCAGCTATAAAAAAAAATGAAGCACTGGTAATGCTATAATGTAATAATGTAAATAAACTGTGAAAATATTATGCTAAGTGAAAAAAAGAGCAGACACAAAAGGTCACATATATGATTCCGTTTATATGAAAAATCTATAGAGACAGAACGCAAATTGGTGGTTATTCAGTGTAGAGAATATACCGTGCTAAAGTAAGATGTTAATAACAGGAGAAATTGGTTGTTTATTGGTTTGTTGTATACTGTACATTGGTTCTCATAGGGTATATTGGAACTCTCCATCCTAGCTTCGGAATTTTTCTATAAATCTAAAACCTTTCTAAAATAAAAAGATTATCTTTAAAAACATAAATGAAAAGCATCACAAAATTCCAATGTCTGGTAATAAACCTAATGAAAGTTATATAAGATCTCTACATGGAAAAACCATTAAACATTGCTGAGAGAAATTTATTTATAAAAAGACGTAAG
>NW_012133857.1:27278143-27327017 GCF_000956105.1 Propithecus coquereli
AATTAGCAAAGAATGGGGATCAAAATATATGAAAATGACTAGAAATCATTAAGAGTAGCACAAATAAGCCAATAGAAAAATGAGCACAAAACAGAAATAAGCATTTCATAGGAGAGCCATATATGCATACGTACAACGGGATGCATGAAGAACTGTTTGGTATTATTAGTGACCAGAGAAATACAAATAGAGATCGATCACAAGATACCATTTTACAGACATTCAAGTGACCTAAATGAAAAAGGCTGGCAATACCAAGGATCGGCGGGGATGTTGATCCATAGAATTTCATATACGTTACTTGTAGGAGTGCAAATTAGTGACATCCCACTGGATTCTAGTTTGGCATTATCTCTGAGAGTCAGATTCACATACTCTCTGACCCAGCAGTTCCACCCCAGTGAGAGGCTTGCACATGCATAGGAGACATGCACACAGGTATTCAGAACAGCTCACAATGGCAGAAGCCTGGAGACAGCTCAAATGCCCATCAATGGACGAGTGGATGCTTGAACTGGTATGTTGATAAATGGAATACAATATAGCAGTCAAACCAAAAGATCTACAGCAACATACGATATGGATGACTCAGCAATATGACATTAGGTGGAAAAAGTCCCTAAATATTACGGAGGCATGATACCCCTTTTATAAAGTCAAAAACAACCAACATAAAAAAAATAAGTTTAGAAATAAATATAGAGGCAATTAAACAATTTAAAAAGGAAGCAAGAGAATGGTGGTTATGGTATCACAGTCAGGTGGAAGGACACAAAGGGACAGAACCGTGTGGTTTGGTTAGATGGGGGGATGTCTGCTATTGTGACAATGTTAGCTTTTGTCTGCAATAGTAAATTTGGGAGTGCTGATTATGGTGTGAAATAACTAGCAAAATAAATCTAACTAGGTTATGTATGCAAAGACCAATGACGACTATGTCATGGAACAAGGATTGTGGTTAATTCAAATCTGTGCATTTTAAGTTCTTGATAAATTAAATGAATACCACTTGTTATAAAGAGAAAATACATATCAAAAACATAGAACAATTTTAGCTTTAAGAGAGCTTTAAAGAAGCTTTAAAGAGAGCATCTGTGTACTGCTTCAAATCATCCTTTGTACCACTGGTGCTATACATAGTACGGAAACCACTGCCCTGACATACGACAGTGAACAAGAGACTGTTTCTGCTCTCAAGGAATTTATGGCTGGTAGAGGAGGCACATAAGTGAGTAATTATAATAGGATTCATTCAGTGATAGGATAGTCTTAAAGAAGTAAGAGCACAGGGCAGGGGGCAAAAACCAGCCTGGCCATGGAAGAAGTCATCCTAAGAGGATGTAAAATCTAACTTTGCACTTGATACGAAGGCTATCTTAGGCAGAGAAACCTCATGTGTAAGGCCTGAAGGTGGAACATTTGAGTTGCTGAAAGTTGTTTGGTTTGACTGGAGCAGAGGCACGGGGGAGGGAGGAAGGGAGAGAGATGGGGCTTGGGAAGTTGACAAGAGGCCTTGGAACCTGTGGTGATGGATTTGGGGCCTTATCTTGAGAGCCACAGGAAACCATTGAAGAGTTTAAGCCAGAGAGTGATATAATTAGATTTTTCGCTTCACAAACAGCAGGACCAGAGGAAGAAAGGATCAGTTAGATTAGGCAGAGGCTGATGCAGTTGTTGAGATGAGCCATGGTGGTCTGGAAGTATTGGCATTGGGATGGAGAGAAGTAGGCAGATTAGGGAGTTATTGAGGAGGTGGAATTAGTAAGACTCAAAGATTGATTGGATACAGGAATCAAAGAAGAGGGGAAATTCAAGAATGATTTTGAATGTGGGTATCTTAAGAGATGGTGGTGCCAGACTCTGAGACTTGGGAACATGGGAGAAAGAACATGCATATCTTCTTATATGATGCATTTATTTGGCTAGACATTGGTTCACAGTATCTCAAAGCCGTCTCAGATGACACTGACATTTCTCCAACAAAGTCTGGCTCACAAGCTCTAGAAATGACAGAGATCCTCTCCTTGTTTTCAAACACCTGGACTGAATTGGTAAAAGACACTGACTATTGCAAGCCTCCTTGTGAGCAGTCTTTAAATGAAGGTTTCCAAAATCCATGACCTAACATTATCAATGCTGCTTCACTGGAATTTTAAAGTAATTCTAGATTAGTTAATTGCATGGCAAAAAGTTTAGGAGTATTGCTAACTGTTTGTGCTACTGACTTTCAGATTGTAAAATGAGATCAGAGTTCCTCTAAGATTATTTTTCTTCTTTTTAAAGGCAAAATAATTACCTAAACATGGTTATACCGAGCAGCAACTAAGTAAAAAAAAAATCTCTTGCATTGGATGCAACAAAAAACAACTGCACGTATTTCTTTCTTTCATACTATGGGCAATAAGCATGTGAAAGAAACATTACTTTTCTATAGAATTATTGCCAAGATGAAATTTTCTGATCACTTGTTAAAAAAAGAAAAAAGGATGTATGGACCTACCTCCTATAAGACTCCTATAAGACGGACAGTGCTATGGTCATTTTTATAGATAATTCCCCAGAAACCTTTAAAGCAAGATGGCCATGGGAATGATGCATTGCCAGGCTGCAGGAAATACTGGCCCGTTACCTCCAGATCAGTCCCTGAGAGTTATTGTTAATATTTGGCCTTGGGGAAAGGAGTCAATAAAAATCCATGTTCATGATACTTTATGTACTGATGGGCAGGCAGAAGGCAGGCTTAGGGAAGTAGAAATAGCTTATTACGTAGCACATAATAAGGATCATTAATATTAGCTGCTCATTCTCACGTTGCCAACATGTGTGTTTATGTGGATGGTAGTGTCACATGGTAGTTAGTAAAATGGAGTTTGGTGTTAGAGAAAGTAAAATCTTGGTTCTACCGCTTGAGAAGTAATATGACCTTGAACAAATTGTCTAAACTCTCTAAACTTTAGTTTCTTCAATGGGATAATATATCTCTTCCTTGAGTTTAATGAGTTAATGCATGCAAAGACTCAAGACTAATACCTGATGTATTATAAGCATTCAACAAATGGATATAAGTAAAGGAGCATAAATGCATTCTAATGATCCACAGCAGGCTAAAGTCTGACACTAGACCTAGGTGCCCAGTATAACTAAAACGTTATAAAATGCTCCTTAAATTTGTGGATGATCTACGGGAAATATAATAATCCCATATTTCATGGACTCTAAAATGTGTATTTTTTAATATTTAAATGAGAAGTGTTGGCTTTGCCTGCACAAGCATATCAAAACTTGTAGAAAGAATGACAGCAGGTTGGAAGAAAACTTCAGACCCAATAATGGAGCATTCTTTTTTTTTTTTTTAATTTCAGGATATTATGGGGGTACAAACATTTTGGTTATATGTAATGCCTTTGCCTCACCCAAGCCAGGGCTACAAGCATGCCCTTCCCCCGTACAGTGCTCTCCACCTCCATTGGTTGTGAGTTTACCCCCGCACCCCGCGACCTCCCCCACCTGACCGGCTGAATGAATATTACTACCATGTGAGCACCTTAGTGTTGATCGATTAGTACCAATTTGATGACAAGTACCTTTGGTGCATGTTTTTCCAATCTTGTGATACCTCACTTCAAAGAATGGGCTCAAGCTCTATCCAGGATAATATAAGAGGTGCTAGTTCACTATTATTTTTTGTAGTTGAGTAGTATTTCATGATATACATATACCACATTTTATTAATCTTCTCATGTATTGATGGGTGTTTGGCTTGTTTCCACATATTTGCAATTGTGAATTGTACTGCCATAAACATTCGAGTGCAGATGTCTTTATTATAGAATGTCTTTTTTTCCTTTGGGTGGATGCCTAGTAGTGGGATTGCTAGGTCAAATGGTATTTCTATTTTTAGCTCTTTGAGGTATCGCCACATTACTTTCCACAGGGGTTGTACTAATTTGCAGTCCCACCAACAGTGTAAGAGTGTTCCAATCTCTCCACATCCTCTCGAGCATTCATAAACCCAAATGCAAATAAGGACACTGTATTAGTTATCTATTGCATTGTAACAAACACCACAAAACTCAGTGGGTTACAACAGCAATAATCATTTGTTCTCTCACATGGTTTCCTTGAGTTAGGAATCCGGGAGTGGTGGCTTAGCTGGGTGGTTCTGGCTTGGGGTCTTTCATTAGGTTGTAGGTAGATGGCGGGTGAGACTGAAGTCACCTCAGCTTTCATCACTCACGTGTCTGACAGCTGGGGCACCACTAGCTACCTCTCTGCAGTCTCTCCAGTTGGTCTCTGCAGCACGGTGGCTTCAGGAAAGACAGATTTCTTACATGGTGGCTCAGGGCTCCGCAGGTGCATGCCCCATGAGAAAGCCAGGTGGAAGCCTCATCACCTTTTCTAACCTGCTATTGGAAGTCATGCAAGGTCATGTCGGCCTCATTTTATTCATCCACCTTTTGAAAGAAGAGGTAGGAGAAAATTTTCAATATGTTTAAAAACCTCTCCATACTTGTACGATTATGTAGCCATATTCAATTTTAGGATGTTCATCTGCATGATTCAGTATAAACTTAAGTCTCTTTATAGATCTCATAAGGAACTCACAGAACCCCAAGGAAAGGTGAGCCAGCCCCTACTGGTCTGCGCACCTCAGTTGGAGAAAACTTCAGTTACGCACCTATTACAATAACTAGTCTCCCCAGAGGGTAGAACAGAGGTGTCCTCTTACGTCCCAGTGTAGTGGAGAGTGAGCATAAAGAAGTCGGGAGAGAAGGAAAGACAAACTGGAAAGAGTGTTCTGCGAACCGGTGAAACTGAAGACCTTGGTGTGCATGCATGGATGACTTCATGTTGTTTAAGTCCCTTTTCCACATATTGTATGATAGCTTTTTTTTTTTAATTTCAGAATATCATGGGGGTACAAATGTTTTGGTTCCATAAATTGCTTTTGTACCATTTCAGTCAAAGTTATAAGTGTGCCCATCACCCAGATGGTGTGCATTGTACCTGTTAGGTGCAAATGTACCCATCCCCACCTCTCCCCTCCCACCTACTTGATTTCTAATGAATGTTATTTCCATTATTCTAATGGTAGTTAAGAGGCCTACACCATAAATAGCTGTGATTTGATGTCAAGAGCTTGCCGTGTTCATTCATTACTCAGGAAATATTATGAAACAAAACACTCTGCAAAGCACTGAGGATATGGGTGTGAGACTAATAATGCATTCTCAGCCCTCATGGGTATTACGGTCTAGAGGGGGAACCTAGCATTAACCAAATAATGATAAATGTAATAAAAGCTACAAGAGGGAAGCCATGACGCGGTGGGAATGCTAACTTCGTCTGGGAGTGGGGAGTGGAACAGGGAAGGACACATAAGCTAATGTCCAGAGGTGCGGAGATGACCAGATGAAGGTGATGTGGGCGAGTTTTCTGGCTTTTCCTGTATTTTCTTTTGACCGTCGTATAACTCTAGCTTCAAACATTATTCAAACATCATGGCTACCACTGAAATAGACTTCTGGTTTACAAAACAATGTTGTCAATGGATGGAATATGAAAATCGATTCACATTTGAGAATTAGTTGGTGATCTGTAAATCCTGGTAAACCCCTCTCCCCTGGTAAGGCACAGCAGGGGGACACATATTGAAATGACCTGAGTCAGACCTCTGCAAACCATCGTGACTGCAATTCACGCATGATGTTCCCATTATCTGTGCTGGCTTTTGTGTTAATGAAGGGCTCCTATTAAAAACACTTCACTGCAGAGGCATTGACTTATCAGAGTGGATGGTGGCCACGGGGAAGGATCAAGGTCCTGAGGGTCCCCTGTGGTGCCAGACATGAACCCTTGAATTTCTGAATTATGGTGAGGTCCAGGAATCCTGAGGGGAGAGGGAGCCTCAGAACAATACAGTTTGCTAAGTGGTCTGGAAATATTTTACAACTTTAACACCTGGTGCATCTGTCATGGTGGTGCCTATTGAATAGCTGGGTGTGTGCTGCGATGTGCCTATATCCTAAAACAAAAGCGTATGCACTGACAAAGAATTGGTGCGCGAGGACCAGAGTTCAGCACCCAGTTCTTTAATTTGCTGTGTGACGTTGGATGAGTCACTGTTCTCCCTCCACCTCATTTTTTCCAGCAGGCTAAACAACGTTGAGGCTTCTTTCCAGTTATAACATTCATTTTCGTAATTCTAAAGCCATGACACAGGCACTATTTTTATTCTTTGCTACAAAGAACAGGCAATATCACGGTTGAGAGCCTGGGTCCTGCTACTTGGTCCGAATCCTACTCAGAGATCCAGGGTGGGTTCCAGAAGTTTTCTAGACCCCATTTCCTTCAACTGTAAAATGGGGACCTATCACATAGGATTGTGATGGGGGTTAAAGGAGCTGATGTCAGAAGAGCATTCAGCACCATGCTTGGTATAGTGGGACTCAATAAGTGTTAGTTCTTATTAGGGTTAATGGCTAGAGTGGGGTCACGAGATGCAGAAAATTGTTCTTCATCCTTCAAACCCACCCAGGTTATTTTCCAAGTCCCAGCTGCCCTAGCTCCTTAGCCCCACTCCTAGCGTTAGTGGAGCAGGGAGGGGGGTGTGGGGCTTGGCAGTGGGCCACGTCCTCAGAGCATGTGCCAGGCACAATCCCAGGGCCCATTCTCTGATGTCTCAATCTGTTCAGCAGGACTCTGCCATGTGCCAACTTTTACTAAGTCACAAAACAATTTTGAGTTCTTGGTGTAGTGAGATGTTCAATAAAGGAGAATTCTGCTTTCTGTTGGAATTTGGGAGTGGTATTTCTAGGACTGACTCTCCATTTTGGATGTTCTTGTCCATCTGGAGGTGTGATTAAACTGAGGGAAAGTGGTTGAGGGTCTGGACAGATCATCTCCCGATTTTCCTATTCAATTCTACTCGTGAAAGAACAGTAGAGATGCAATTTGAACACAAGGAGGGAAAGTAGATACACCGGTAAATTCTAATTCATTGTAAGGTAACTGAAATCCCGGGACTTTAGTGGCTCATTTTGTGCAAGGGCCCAGGAAACATGTTGACTTTAGGCTTGGCTAGCTCAAATATTTTCACCAGGACTTGTTCTCTCTCCATCTTTCAACTCATATTTCCTCTATTCTGGCTTTATTTTCAAGAAGATTTTTCCCAAATGGTGGCTAAGAAGTCCACTCATAACTCTAGGCTTGTATTTTACCAATTTGTCAACCCTTGCAGAAAATGATGCTTGCTTTTTCAAACCATGATAGCAAAATTTCAGGTGGGAGTCTCATGGGTCTGGCTTGAGTTACATGTCCTTGTCTGAATCCCACTGAGATGCTGTGATTAGCTGGGCCCAGGCCACAGACCCCACCACCACCTCGGGATGATATAGCTGAACGTGCAAATACAGCAACTGTCCAAAAATAGGAGGTATTAAAAGAAATATTAAATTCAGACTTTACATACTAAGAATAGGGGAAAGGTTGGTTGCCCCAAAGAGAATTGGAGGGCTGTTCTAGAGAAGGGAGTCAAACCCAACAGATCCTATTCCAAGCAAGGGTTTAGAAGAAAAGAAGCCATCAACACACACACCCATGGAAGAATGTGTATCGGAAGCTTTACTGAAACAGCTGGGTAAATCTGGTGTCGATCTTGACACATCATTTTTCTGTTCTCTTTTCTTACAGCAAAATCCTCAAGGTTCACTCATCCAGCAAGCCTCTGTCGAGCCTTTCCTGTGTGCCTGGTGCCATGCTGGAAGCTGAGGATAAGGAAAGCGCGAGACCCTCCAGGAACGCAAGGCCTGACATCTGGCTGAGAGCCCAACCATGCCACAACTTTGTTCTGTTATTTCTATATTTTATTATTCCCCTCAAAGCTTGGATCTGCTCCCTTCCCTTTGAATGCCGAGGGTTCGGTTTCCAAGTTCCTTTGACTGGAAGGCATATTCTGAAACGGGATGTACCATTAGAGACGCAGGTAGGAAATCCGAACTGCATGGCCTCACGCAAACCCCACCAAACCTCTGTCCTGGGCTCCTTCCCCCTCGACAGGTGTAAGGACAAAAGGCTCATTGTCCTTAGGAGCCTATAGGATAAATAGAAAGAACATGTCTTTGCCGGTTAATCTGCCGGTGATAAAGAGCATTGTTTTATCTCCTGCCATCTCCCCGTTCCATGGGATGAATTCTATTGTGACACAAAGTCCGCTTTGTCTTCCCAATCCGGTGAGACGTTCAAATTGACCTTTCATATATTCCTGGGTTGTTACAACCTGAGCACCAAGTTGTCATTATGTGTTGAGAGGATCTTTTTTTACCCCTCACAAGAGAACTATCATCTATAGACATTTCATGCTGAGAAATAGCATGAGAAATAGCATGCGCCTCCTCTGCTTAATTTAAAAAAAAAATGAAGATTTTTTTTGAGCAGTTATAGGTTTAATGAAAAATTGAAGGGAAAGTACAGAGAATTCCCATCTACTCCCTCACTCAACCCATTTCTGTTTCCACTATTATTAACATCTTGGATTAGTGGGGTACATTGTCACAACTGATGAGCCAATATCCATGCATTATTACTAAAGTTCATAGTTTACAATGCATAGGGTTCACTCTTTGCATCGTACATTCTGTGAGTTTTGTCAAATACATGACCTGTATCCACCATTACAGCAGGAATCTGAACAGTGTCACTGCCCTAGAAATCCCCTGTGCTCCCCTTGGTCATCCCTCCCCCTCTGGCAACTGCTGATCTTTTTGCCACAGTTTTGCCTTTTTCAGGTAGAATGTCACGTAGCTGGAATCATTCAGTACGGAGCCTTTTCCGATGGGCTTCTTTCACTTAGCCATATGCGTTCGAGTTTCTCCACGTCTTTTTATGGCTTGATAGCTCATTTCCTTTTGCTGCCGAATAGCTTCTGCTTCATTTTTAGACCTTTAGTGTAAGAAAGCAGTGTAGTTTTCCCCTCCTCTCAGCTCCTCCTTTATTGGGGTTTTCCTAATTATAAGAGATTGCCTTAGTTTTAAAAGGCAGCCTACGTACATGCATTATTTGAGAGAATTAAATGATCTTTCTGAACAAGTCCAAGTACCTTTTAAAAGACTGGAAAAATAAAAAGTAAATTCTAATATTGCAATCACAGCTAAACTAGGGGTCTGTTTGGGCTGCAGGCAACATTGGTGTTCTTGACAATTTTACCCAAAAGAATTTATATTCCTATAATTAGTATTTTCCCTAAAATAAATGATGTCCTGATTTTTTTTTTCCTAGCAACACTGTAGCTCCCACTCACCTGGTTAATAATAACGTTCATTTTTAATATATGAGTCAAGCATTTTTCTTTTTTATTTACATTTCCAAAACAGAACCTACTTAAAGAATGGTATGGCAGTGGAGGAATTCCCGTTCACTTATCTTGTAATGTGGGAGGCAGGGGTATGTGATTGTCGTGAAGGGTGCAGGGGAACTGAGGGAGTGACGTTAGGTCCCCGGTGTGCCTCTTACTGGCTGTGTCCTTCAACAAGTGACCTCTCTCTTGGACTCAGTGTACTCTTTCATAAACCACAACTAGCGACAGGCTGCACCTTGTTAAGACTGTTAGGAAGATCGAAGGAGATCATTAAACACAGTCTCAACTACAAAACACTTCATCAAACATGATGCTAGCCACTCAGGGCACTTGGCCTGGGCATAAAGGAAATGTAGTGTAGGTGCTCATTAAATTCGTTCTGACTGATCAAGGGGGTAGGGGGAGGGCAAACCCCATCACATGTGGGCCCTCTGGGAACACAGACAAACAAGGAAGCTGACTTAATTGGGGTCAAGCATGATGATTAGGGCCCATGTGCACCTTATGGAACCATGGACACTACTTCTAGTAGCTCTTCCCCTGATGAGACAGGACCACAGCAAATAGCTCACATTCTTCTCTTCCCCACCCTTAAAAGGCCCATTTCATGAGCAAATGTATGCCTTGGTAAGGTCATTAGCAGACAACATGGTTCAAGTGTAATGAACATTTCTTTAGGGTAAAATTGAAAGGTACAAAATCATCCTCTCTCCTTCTCTTTATCCCCCTCTCACCTCAGATGAAATATCTTGTCTACTAGTCACTAAGACCCCAATGGTGCAAGAAATCCACACCCCACACACGAGAGCTAACTATATAACTACATACCCTTGGTATCATTATTATTTTTTTTTTTATTTTTTTTTTGAGACAGAGTCTTGCTCTGCCACCCAGGCCAGAGTGCTGTGGTGTCATCATAGCCCACGGCAACCTCAAGCTCCTAGGCTCAAGAGATCCTCCTGCTTCAGCCTCCCAAGTAGCTGGGATTGCAGGAACGAGCCACCATGCCCAGCTAATTTTTGTATTTTTTTTGTAGAGATGGGGTCTCACTCTTGCTCAGGCTGGTCTCGAACTCCTGATCTCAAGCAATCCTCCTGCCTTGGCCTCCCAGAGTGCTAGGATTACAAGCGCACCACGCCCATTTTTTATTCTACTTTTACTTTTTGCTGACTCTCATTTTGCTGCCAAAGCCTCCCTTGCCAAAGGCAGGGTAAATAAACTCAGCATATCCTGTCTCCCTTACATCTTTGTTTATCCATAAACTGTCAAAGACACAGATGAAAATTTACTAAAACATGCTTCAAGCAATTATACAAAGGCTAAATAAAATGGAATCAAAAAAGCTAGATTTTGGGGGAAGATACTACCTAAAATGATACCAGCCTGGTCCATGTGATGACATGAAAAAAAAAAATTAAAGATAGCAACAAAAAGTGACCAACTGTTACAGTTAAGAACGGACTCAATCACGTAAGAAAACAATAATCAAAAAGATACACTAACAGCAATGTGAGAAAGTATCTGTGTAGTTAGTGGGAATGTAGTTTAGTGGTTATAAGTGTAGACTTGGCAATGAGTGGATTTTAAACCTGCTTCCACCTTTTCCCTTCTTCCCTTTAACTGGGCAACTCGGTTAACCACTCCAGACTTCAATTTCCACGTGCGTAAAATGGGATGAATTAATGTCTACCTTATAGTATTATTTCTGAAGATTTGATGAGATAAAATATATAAAAGTACTTAGTGCTTGACTCCGGTAGATTTTCATTAAGAGTTCGCTCTTATCTTTAGTACGTTAATAAGGATCTTGACTCAAGGGGCACATAGCACGCAGCACTGCCCAAACTTCACCACCATAAGACCTTTTTTTTCTCCAGAGCATCTTGCGAGGTAAAGGTTCTGCAGAAAGCAATTTGGGAGATGCCACCTTAAATAAATAAAACTTAAGACTTTGGGGGAGAGTGGCTGTCTTGAATATCCTAATCAGAAAATGAGACGTTTTAAACTGGTGCTTGTGGCTCTTTCTATAGCATGTTGGGCATCAGGTTTTGGGTCAGGGATGCATCATCGATGCTGTCCTCATTTCTATGGAGAATCAGATTACATTTGCATCATTCCTACTTGCAGCAGCTTTTCTGGGACACAATTACAACAAGGACTCCCCGCCCAAAGTGGTTGCAAACTTTGCAAAGGAAAGTCTTTTTTGAGCCCTATCGAGGTGTGAGACAGTAGCAGATGCAAAAGCCCTGCTTGCTCAGTTCTGCCAGCACAGTTTCACAAAGCGCAGGACTCTGTGAGGACGTGCAGCCCTCTGGAGGGATACTTTCAAGACAGAAAAGGACAGAGCACACAGCCCCCCATGTCTCTTGCCTGAGTCACTCTCCTTCTTTAAAGATAAGGGACCCGAGCCCTTGCCTTTTCTTACACGTGAGATAACATCAGACCAGGTTAGAGATTATGCTTCTGTAATCTATAACCAGATGAACTCTCACACCCAAATTTGATGTGATTTTGCACGTACTGAATCTTCACCATCTGTATATAAACTATGAGCTGAAATATTGCGCTATTAGGAACTAAAATAACACCCAGGCTTTAGGCCTTGGTCTGTAAGTCCTCAGTAAGACTTCTGAATATTCTTTAATTCTTTAAAAGCTTGACTTTTTTCTTTAGTCGACATGGGCAGCCGGGCTCTGCCCATTCTACCCTACTGCCAGGTCAGAACTTCCGCTTGTGTCCCATGAACACAGAGCCCGTCGCCTACCCCCTGGGGAGGTGCTGTGAGCCTGGAAGAATCATCTAAGCCTCTCTGGGGAGGAGTAAACTGCATGCAAGGTTATGCGGATTTTATGGTCTGTTATAAATGGATAATTCAAGGTGCAGGCTCACAGCTTGATTTTTTTTTTTTTTTTTTTAAGGAAGGTAGCTTAGCAGTGAAACTCATTTTCCACAACTCCCAAAGTAGTCTGACAATAAATCTGTGAATTTAATCAGCCTCCTCTGTTCAGGCAATCTCCCCTAATTGGGTTCTTGTGAGGGATAATAGACATGAAGACAAAAATACTTCATTTCTGGAAAGGAAGCCAGACCCCATTGGTACTCATCAAGATCCCATCCCCCAAAGAAAGGGGACACAGGCCTCCAGGGCAATCCCCCAGCACCGGGCTCGCCCTGTATCCGGAAATATTTGTCTTTCACACAATCATTCTCTGTCTCTTCCTTCCTGGTCAGCAGCAGGAAAATGAAAACTCTGAAATGAAAACCGAATGTTTCCAGGACCATAGGGGCCAAGTAACTCGGTGGATTACTAAGTGGGCTTCTAGACGTTTTCCAGAAGACTGCAGTGGAGGAATGGGGAACTGCACTGCAAATGAAAACAAAGATGGAGCACAGAATCCACACTTGATGATTTTGGTTCTTTGCCCTGTCTCTGGAGGGCGACTCTCACTCTTTCCTGTCATCCCTGGCAGTGACGGTGGGGTTTCGAAGGGCCCCGGCCAGGAATGTAACACACACAGCTGCTGTCAGCTGGCAAAGCAACCCAGTGAAGACGGGGAGGATCGGATCTAGATGCCCCATGCTCCTCAGTTACGGGACAAACATGACCTCCAGAGCTGGCTGGTGTCTGGCGTTGGTGGGTGGGGGGGTTGAGAGAGAGAGAGACCCTATTATTGGAGGCTGACCTTTCCAAGCTGCTCAGCCCATTTAAAGGGGTGGGAGAGCAATGGCGGATGCACCCTAAGTTTTTCCATTCTGGAAAATGAGAGAAGCAAAGCATGGTAGTTGAATTAGGAGTGGGAGAAGAGAAAGAATTTCACGAGCCTGTCATCTGTCTGGGTTCCATCCAGCTTAGCCTGGTATTGCTGTACTCCTCCGTCCCTGCACGAGAGCATTCCCGACACATCTCCTCGACTCTCATGGCCGGGCCTTGGCAATCAACAGATCATCTTGGGAATTAGCATGGGAACTCACCTGTGGTCAGCAGACACAGAGCCAAAAATGGAGGAAGAACTGTGAAAAATACGGTCTTCCCTGAGAAAAATGCCACAAACTCTCACTGGCACAACAAAGAGCTAGTGTGCTGCAGCGCTTAGCCTCAGGCCCTGCTAGCCTGTGAATAGGGGCACTGATGGGGCACAGAGGCAATAAAATCCCAGGTTCCCTCCCGCAGTCCCAAGCGGTGGTTTCTCCGTTTCCTCCCACTGGACAGCTTCAGTAAGAATTACTCTTAAAACCAACAGTAAAATTTAACCGCTGCTCCTTGCAGGAAAAGAGGAGATCCTCATCTCTTCCGGGAATTTGCTTTCGGCGTGAGTCTCGCTGACCCTGGCATGCCTCTCATATACACACGAGCTGTGGGAGCATCTAGATGGTTCTCTTCTGTAGACCAGGGGTGCTCAACAAAGTGTGGCCCTTGGACCAGGAGCATCAGCAGCACCTGAGAATTCATTAGAAATGCAAATGTTCGATCTCACACAGCCCTACTAAATCCAAAGCCCCAGGGCTCTGACCTAACAAAGTTTTAACAAAGTTCTAGGTGATTCCAGTGCACTTTATTTTGAGAGCCAATGAGTGAGGCTGATCATTTCTCCAGAATGCCTCCCATTTTCATTCTCGTGTGCTTGGGCCTCTGTTCCCTCCATTTGGCATGCTTTCTTCTGTTCTGACTGGCAGGCTCCTATTCGGTCTATAAAGCCTTCCAAAAAATATCCTCTCCTGTTTGTTAGCCTCTCCTGACACCATCCTCTTCACCTAAGCAGAATTAATTGCCCCCTCATTTGTGTTCTGACAATACTTTGGGCATCTATTCATACATTACATCATAATCATCATGTGTGTGTCTCTGTTTTCCATTCAAGGATGAGAGGGCAAGAAAATGTCTCATTTAGCAAATATTTTATACAAAATATCACATGCCTACCATTGGGTTAGTTCTGGTAATGCCAAAATAGAATAATAATAAAATCTAATTAAAAAGAAGGACACTGCCTTGCTTACCTAATTAATCATTGCATGCCAAAGGAAATTTGAAATCCCTGGCTCAAAACCTTACCTCTGACATATGGTAGCTGTGTAATCCGTGGGCCAGTTATTTAACCTCTTTAAATCACATACATAGTAAGGAAATGTTAATAATATTTATCTCTGTTTATGGGATGATTATACAGTGTTTAGCACAGTACCTGGCCAGAGTAGGCACTTAGTAAATGTTAGTTGTTATTTCTAATTATAATAATATTAATATCGCCATCATTATCATCATCATCATCATATCATTAGCAACTTACATTATGACTGATACAGAGAATGTGGGCATAAGTATTTGTAAAGATTAAAAAAAGATCAGGATTCCGGGCTTATCTACTATACTTCCTGGACTACTTGACACTCACCTTAAGCAAATTTGTTTTTACATAAAGTGTTTCATAAAGCATACAGAAAGCTACAGAGAACTTCTGTATTGCCTCCCTAAGTTGCCCAAGGTGAGGATTGATCAATACTGAGAAACCTGCATGAGTTATTTCACGGTTGTTTTAGGTCTATTCATTCGCCACTCCACTCACATCACCTTTAAACTACAACTCTGGTTTTCAAATTTGGTTTCACTTTGTCAAAGATTAGATGGCTATATTAGGATGGTTTTATATCTGGGTTCTCAATTCTGTTCCATTGATCTATGTCTCTGTTCTTGTAACAGTACCATGCTGTTTTAGTTACTATAGCCTTGTAGCATAGCTTGAAGTCTGGTAAATTGATGCCTCCCAATTTGTTCTTTTTGCTTAAGATTGCTTTTGCTATACAGGGTCTTCTCTGGTTCCATATTGTATTATCCTGGATAGAGCTGGAAACCATTCTACTAAATGAAGTATCCCAAGAATGGAAAAACAAGTACCACATTTACTCACCATCAAATTGGTTTTAACTGATCAACACTTAAGTGCACATATAGTAATAGCATTCACTGGGTGTTGGGCAGATGGGAGAAGGAAGAAGGGATGAGTATATACACACATAATGAGTGCAATGCGCACTGTCTGGGGGATGGACACACTTGAAGCTCTGACTCAGGTGGAGCAAGGGCAATATATGTAATCTAAACATTTGTTCCCCCATAATATGCTGAAATAAAAAAGAAAAACAAATAAACAGCAAACTTCGTTTCACATTAGAATCGCCTGGGAAGCTTGAAAACAAATCCTCATGCCTGTGTCTCCCTCCCAAAGATTCAGATTTAATTAACATCAGGAATGGCCTGGGCTTCAGGATCCCAAAATGATTCCAATCATCTAACTCCAACCATAGTGTTAGAAAACTTACAGAGAGAAGAAACTGTGGCTTCTGGAGAAAACTAAATGAACAATTTTTGCTATTTTGATAAGATTAAAGTATGGTGAGACTTCTGGATGGTGCTCATGGCTGCTGAACTACCCTGAACTTTCAGTTTAGTTTCTCAGTCTACACAGCTCACCATCCTGCCCTCACTTCAGGCAAACCAATTTCATCCATCAACAATGCCCCAAAGGACTGTGGGAGTATTCCCTTCCTGACAGCCTAGACCTTCAGTTCCTGAAACGCTACTATCTGTAGAAACAAGGCAGACAGACATTTTACAATGGGTATTCTCTCAGGGCTACACTTTAGAGATTGTCCGTGATGCCCAGCACCAACAACTCTATGGATTAAGACTCCTTTTCTGACTGCCCATCCATCTCTCCAAGTGTTTCTCTCTTCTTGACATTGCTTCTCAGATAAAGCAGCCTGAGTGTGATGGCTAGGAGGTGGCCCCTTGGGACAGGGTCCCAGTGCCACTGGAGCAAGGCTGAATGAAAGCTTTGATTGTGAGCTATGGTCATCCTCTTCCTGAGCTCTGGTTAGGACCAATAATGAACTGTCTGGCTAGCAGAAAAGACGGTTTATTTCAATTGTAATTATGTAGGAGAGGCACCAGTGGCTTTCAAAATGGGGATAATGCTCAAATGCTAATGGGACAAAAATCAAATAATAAACAAACCTATGGTGGACTGTATGTTAAAAAAAGAATTTCTTTTAACCATTACTTCAAGAACTACAGCTATTTTGACAGCCAAGTGCTCTTTAAGGCTTGCTTACAGATAAGTACTAGCTCGAGGTGTCTTATTTTCCTTTTCTCCTTGTCCCCTGTTCCTCCCCCATTTCTTCTTTTCTTCTCCATCAGCATTTTCAGGGTGAAGGAAAATATATCCTGGTACCCTTAGCAGAGAAGTGAAAAGCAGAGAGAACAGACAGCCCTTCCTGAGAGTTGCCTCTCAGGAAGTTGCCAGGTGCATTATGTAACAAAATATCCTTTAATCCTCACAAAACCCCATGAAGGGATATTATATAGCATTTTTTTTTAAATGAGAAAAACCAGGCTCAGATAATAAAATACAATTTTCCAAAGGATGCATAGCTACCGCGTGTGAGAGCCAGGATTGAAATTCTAAGCTATATGACGCCAAAGCCCAGTTTCTTTACATCACGTCAGACTGGGCTGGTAACTGCCCTCGTCCAGCCAGTCAGTGATACCATGTTCAATGTGTCTACAGACAGGGCAAAAGGCCCCATTTGGGCCCCATGGCTCATTTGGTTACACTGGACCATCAGGACAGCTCAAATTTGAGTTTGGGTCTCTATCTTGTGTCCAACTCCACTCATCCTCTTCTCAACAGGTGTCCATGCCTGTGACCCTGGGGGGACCCACATGAGATGTTGGGGGTGGGAACTCTATGACCACAGGGGCAGACCCATCCTGAGGGTCAATTCTACCAAGGCTGATTCTATGCATTCAGCAACTTTGCTTCTCAGGGCAGGCATTTCTTACATCTGTAAAAGACAGAAGGGAGAGAATCAGAGAGAGGAGAGTCTCAGGCATGCACAATACAGTGGTAAACTCAATGCCATCTGCTAATCATCGGCTCTGCGATTCAGGCCTTCCCAGGTCAATGCACCCATGGGAGAAAGGACCCAAACGAGTGAAGTGTTTTGCTTCTGGCCAAGCCCATGTCTTCCTTTGGGAGCAGAAGACACTGCAGCAAAGGGAATTGCGAAGTCAGGCCCCCAAAATGTGTAAGATTGAACACAAGAAATGCACCATTCATTGAATCCATTGGAGTTCTTGGATATCATTATCCGATGATAGATGTGCTTTACCATTCACAAATGGAAATAAATCCTAAACATAATAACTTTTTCATTAAAAAGCTAGACTTTAATTTTTCCAGGGGTCAAATATGTACCATGTATACATTTATAAATCTCTTTGGGCTGTTGGAGCGCTGGTTTGGTGTTAATAATAAGAGAAGAGGTTTTGTTGCTGTGTGTTTTTCCTCTCTTCTTTCTGAGGTTGTGGTGGACAAGCAGGCATTCAAATTTTGCAACTGTATAACTAAAATGACACCCCTGCTCCATGGTTTTGGGCTGCTTTTCCAGGAGTAGGCACAGACGGTGTTTCTGTCTCCTCCACAGAATATTTTCGGATGTAAAGTCTCTGAAATAAATTATTCAACTGAGGCCAAAATAGTCTCTGGGAAAATAATCCTGTGTGAATAGGAAATAAGAGCAGCCTGGCTTGAGCTGAAAAACCTGCAGCTGGTTTTTAGAAATGGTAATATTCGTAATAATGTTTGCACTGGAAATGCAAGGAGACCTGGGACGGTGCAAAGGAGTGCTGTGTTAGTGGTTGGCTTCTCTTTTCTTTCCTTTCTTCTCTCTCTTTCTCTTAGGGATTAGTGAAGAATAGGCAGGAGTTAGTACGTCTCAAACTTGAATGAGCATATGAATTACCTACAGATTTTGCTAAAATGCATAGTTTCATCCTGTGTGTCCGGAGTGAGGCCCAAGATTCTATATTTCCAACAGGCTTCCGGGTTAGACTATTGTTACTGGGCCACGGGTCGCACTTTGAGTAACAAGTGTTGGAAGAAGTTCAAATAAATTATATAATGGAGCAAAACTATGCTTTGTCAACCTAGTAAATTAATTATTTCATTTATTCCTTCGATAAGTATTTATTGCAACCTGTTTTGTGCCTGGGCACTGTGCCAGGTGTTGAGGATAAAGTGGTGAGCAGACAGACTCTGTGCCTGTCTTTATTAAGCTTGGAGCATGGTATGTATGACAAACTTTAATCAAAGAATCATATATCAAAATATATTGCAGCTGTAGTAAGTCCAAGGAAGGAGGTGTACAGGTGCTGTGAAATCTTAACATAGGTTGCCTGCACTAGAGGGTCCGAAAAGGCTTCCCCAAGGAAGTGATATTGAGCTGAGATATGAAGATAATAACAGTAGTCATTATTATCATCATAATGAACAGCTAACCATTACTTAAACATCTACTTTGGGCTGGTACTTGAGTACCAGCCATTAGATCATTTAATTCTCATAGCAACCTCCTAACGTAGGTGCTACTGTTAGCCAGTTTTACAGTGGAAACACCTGAGGCTCAGAGCACTTGCACAAGGTCACACAGCTAGTACCCAGCAAATTCACGACCCAAACACAGGACATACGTATTCTTAACAACTCCACTTAACTGCTTTCATTTATCATCCTTTAACCCAGGAAACCACTGAATCAGCTTAATCAAATGAATCAGCTACTTTCTTCCTTATCGGGAATCATATTGGGGTCTGATCTGCTCTTGCTGGTGGGATATAGCAGGGAAAGCTCTGGGCAGGAATCAGAAAGTGTGACTTTGGGTCCTAACTTTGCCAATAACTTGCTGTGACCTCCGACAGCGATCCTGACAGCTATCACTTTTCAAGCACCTTCTGTGTGCCAGATACTTTGCCAAGAGCTTGACATACGAGTACCTCAAATTTTTAAGATAGTTTTGCAAGATCAGAGTTACGTATTAATATATGCACTTTACGGGTGGGACACTGAAGCTTGGAGAAAGTAAAGTGGCACAATTTGTAAGAGGTAGGGGATGGGTTTGAGAGGTCGTTTATTTTTAATAGCATAGTGCAGCAGTTCTCAAAGTCTGTGGCCCCTTCATGGTGTCTAAGGCCTTTTCAGGGAACAAGTGGTCAAAACTATTCTCATAACAACACTAAGACGTTATTTACCTTTTTTTTTTTTAAATTGTGCTGACATTTGCAGTGATGACTCAAAAGCAATGGTGAGTAAAGTTGTTAGTGCCTTAACAAAATATTTAATTTTTTATTAATATTAGTGATGTTAGTTGTATAAGTTGAATAGCTTTTTCCCTAGATGTATGAGGATTACTTATAAACACACTCACATAGATAAAAGTTTCAGAAGATAAAAATGTAACTGCACCTGAAAGCTAATGCTTAGAAATATGTCAATGATCATAGAGGCCTGTGATGGGATAATACCCTAGAAGAAATTGTTGCAAATAACACAATTTGAGCTTTCAAGTGAAAAACAGAATTTTGGAAAACTTGTATCTGCCACCATGAGCTTGTCAGCTTCCCAATTCTTAAAGCCCTTTTCTAAATGACAGCGGTGGTGACCTTAACAGACTGGTTTTTAAAAATTTGGGGAGAAGATCTGCAAAACCCAGTTAACCAATATCTTCCAAATGTCCATTGCATAATGCTAAAAAATCATGCATGGGTAAAAGAGCTGTCGAAAATACAAAGTAGGCCCACGGATTATACTATAACCAAATATGAAAAGTTCATTGATATGGTTTCAGATTCTACATTAAAACTAACCTTTATGAAAATATCACTTGTCAAGTTTTGTGCACTATTAAAGAAGAGCAGCTACAATGATCTTAAAAAGCTATTAAACTATTCCCCTCTTTTCCAATTACATATCTGTGTGAAGTTGGATTTCCGTCATGTACTTCAATCAAAACAACATATAACAGTTTGAAGAAGCAGATACGATAATCAAGCTGTCTACTCTTCTTACCAAATGTTTTTTATTTTGGAAACTATTACCTCTCTTAAAAATATATTACTTATGTCAACATCTAATGAGTTTATTATTGTTATTTTTAAATGTGTTAAAAAATATTTCTTAAACTTCTTAGTTCTAATTTTGAATACATTAAGTATTGATAGATATAATACACATAAAGTTCTTTTGGGGTCCTCAGTATTTTTTAGGAGGGTCAGGGGGTCCTGAGACCAAAAAGTTTGAGGACCCCAGCGTAGCGCATGAGAGAACATGGGCTCTGGAGCCAGGTCTGCCTGGGTAATCTTGACCATTATCTCTTAAGAGATGTTGGACCTTGGCAAATTATTCCCACTTTCTCTGCCTTGGTTTTTCCATCCACGTAACAGGTATGAAAACAATAGTTCTGCCTCCCAGGGTTGTGAATGATAAATAATTTGACACAAATAAACTCTGAGAACACTGCCTGACAGCGTTAGCTCTTGTCTAATTCCTGAGTCAGCGTTCTTTCCACTAGATTCACGTTTCTGAGCTTCACTTTCCTTATTTCTGAGATTTTTAAAGGTCCTTCTACCTTAGCCATTGCATGTTTCTGTAAATACATTCCCTATGATTAAAAAAAATCATAGAGCGGCATTTTAGCTAGAGATAGTGCCAGAGTAGAAAACACTATTTAGCCTCTGGATGGAGGTTACCTGCACTGTATGGAAAAAGGAAGTTATTTTAAAAGCATTCCTACCTCTGCCATAGATTCAGAGGTGCTTTTTGGATTTGAACTTAGATATTTTTTAGAATTTCCCAAATTCAAGTAAATCTGATCCAGTATTTTGATTATGAAAGAGAGCATCTCCTCCCAACACGCCAGTGGGTATCCAGTCGCACTCAGCTTTCCAGGAAATGTTTACGGAGCCCCTTCTGTGCAATTGGCCCTATTCTAGGGAATAGTGGGAATGAAATAGACAAAAGCAAACAATGGCAGGAGTGGGTGTTCTGGGTGTGTATATCAGGGGAGAGACAAACAATGAACACGTAGTAAAATATATAGTGTGTTCGCTGATAAGAAGTACAATGAAGAAAGATAAAGCAGGGAGAGGGCATAGGGCCCAGGGGGTGAATATGGGTTACAATTTTCTTTAGGTCGGTCAGGAAAGGCCTCACTGCAGCAGTGATTTTGGAGTAAAGATCTGAAGGACTATGTGGATATCTAGACAAGAGAATTCCAGGCACAGGGAATCACAGGCACAAAGAAATAATTGGGATCTGTCTGGCATGTTGGATTAACAGCAGAGAGACCAGTGCGTGGTAGAGTTGAGTGAGCAAGGCAAGTGTATAGGAAGGTATGATCTGAGAGATTCGGGGTTCCAGGCCACACTGGGTCTTATTGGCCTGGACAACCTGATTTGAAAGTCACTGGAGACTTTTGAGAAGGGAAGTGACATGATCTGAGAGATCCTGGGTGGCCAGTGAGGTAGCAATGGAGGTCGTGACACACGGTCAGATTTTGGATCTAATTTGAAGCTAGAGCCAACAGGATTTGCTGATACGTAGGATTTGTGGTTTGGGAAAAACAAAGCAGGCCAGGATTGCTCTAAAGCCTGAGTAACTGGAGGGATGGAATTCCAAGAATTGAGACCAGGAATACTGAGAAAGGGCAGGTTTCTGTGGGGGTGTGAGGGAGAAGACCAGAGCTTGGGTCTGAATATGTTCATTTTGGCGTGCTTACTACGCACCTATATTTCTTTCAGATATGCTGAAGAATGATCCAAAATCAGTAAAAACAGCTGATACATGTTAGGAATTGCCAGAAAAAAAAAAAAAAAAAGTAAAGCTGGCTGCTTTTGTAGAAAAAAAAGAAGCCTGAAATTTTACATAGAAGTTTTTTTTTTTTTTTTTTTTTGGTACGTCATTCTGGTGCAATTCCAGAACTGAACACCCTATGCCAGGTGCGGTCTTATTAAAGTTTTGCAAGAAAAGACTGTCTGTTCTAAGACACAATGCCTCTACTTGTGGAACTAAATATAGCTCAGCTCTCATTCCCCAGCGTGCGCTGCTAATTGGTCGTCCACTCCATGTCCATGTTGGCTTGACAAGTTTTCAAGGCTCACCTGTCCACCACTCACACTGCATCTGGGTTTTAGATCCCTTTTAAATTTTCATGGCTGCTTTTGCCTTTCTCACAAATGTAACTTTCTCTACTTCATCCGTTCCTCTCGCCGATGCTGTCGTTGAGCGTGGCTGCCTGATACGTTGTCATCTTTAATAACGAAAACAGCATTTCCCAATTTACTATCATCTGTACATTTCATTAACATGATATTTATACTTTTATCCAGATATTTCAAAAGGATGTCAAATAATGTGGATAATCATCTTACAATTAAAGTAAGGGAAAGGTCATCTTTTTTTTTTTTTTGAGGACAAAAGGGACATGTTTTGTGTTGTTTTCAATAGCTCATTCACTCAGCAAA
Source organism: Propithecus coquereli (assembly GCF_000956105.1). Lineage (NCBI taxonomy): Eukaryota > Metazoa > Chordata > Mammalia > Primates > Indriidae > Propithecus > Propithecus coquereli. Next base: position 27,300,856 of record NW_012133857.1, read on the forward strand.
CAGACAAGAAAAAGAGAGCAGGGATAGATGTTTTTTTTTTTTTTGCTGAGGATGCCAATTCATTTGCGGATTGGAGAGAATTGGCCAGACGCTTTAAGTGTTGTTCCTGGTCCACATTATGGCACACATATTTTTGAAACAAAGACAAGCCGGAAACACAGATTTCATAACCTAAAATCTCTTTAGCTTCATCAGATGCCAATAAGCAACTGCAATGGCAGAATAAAACACACTAATGTGTTTTGACACGATAATCATGCTTGTTCCTCCTTAACGAGCCAGGCTGGGGATTTCCAAGTTACAGAGGCACAGAAAGGCTGTCAAACCATCAGGTGTGCCCCATCCGTGTAAGGCGCATTTACTGAATGGGCCATCTGAATCCTTGTCTACATGTCAGCGATGACGCAAACATGACATCTCTCAGCTCAAGAGTTACTCTTGTGTGCAGACAGCTTTGTGAAGTCATGGGGTGGCACTTGGAAAGGAATTTTTAACTGGGAATACATTTCATGGCTCAGCTGCAGGCTGAAGACTGCAGGAAGGAATTCACTTTCAGTGACTATGCGAATTCATGGATTAAGTCCATGTTATTCTGCACAGCTGGCCAACTAAGAAGCTTTATTTTTCTCTCCTTAGAGCTGAGAAACATCTCTTTAATGCTTTTGGAATGACTATTGCCAACTTTTCTTGATGATTTTTATTTTGTTTCTCTCAACTGGGATATTTCTTCTCACCTAGGCGATTTCCCAGCTAAGAATTTTTTGGCTAATGTATGAATGTTTTTTTTTTTTCTTGGTTGCCTAGAACTGACAGCAACTTGGAGTTAGGTTAATCAAAAAGCTGAGGCTCTCGAGCAAAGATGCAGAGGTGGTGTGACGGAACTGTGAACAGAAATGCAGTGAGGGCTCAGAAAAGGCTTGACTAGAAAACCAGAGGGACAGCAGTCACCAGGGAGTTCACGTTCTCCACCTCTGCTTCTGTCTGCAAATCTGCTTCATTTCTGTTTCTCAATAGACTCACATTCTCTGCTCCTCATTCCACATGGTGGGGAAGATCCCAAGGCCACATGTTGTAGTTCCAACCTCAATTCTCTTCTCTATCTCTGCTCTAACTCCAGATTCCTGGGAGAGGTGGGGTGGGAATGACCAACTCATTTCAGCCTCCCACTTTTGGTCCAGTGGGCTGTGAAATTCCCAAGCATGGCTTCTGTTACTCCATTGCTTTGGTTAGGTGAAAACTAAGGGAATGACCGTGAGCTGTTCAGATACACCAAAAAGTACCTCCACTATTGTTGGAGGAGAATGCCCAGGGAAAGATGAAAATGGTTAAGGGACAGTAACAGGACACTGGAAAGGAAAATCCCAATCATATTTTTCCTACAGAGTCAGTATCCCAAACATTTTCCCCCACACAGAAACTGACATGACCTAGGAGAGCAGCTGAGCAGATGGGTTGAAAACTCTGCAGGCTCATCCTGAGTTTTCAACACCTTGAAAACATCAGGCTTGGCTCTTGCTACCTCGTCCGTTATTGAACCACAATGCATGTCCCTCTGATTGTGTCATGCGCTAGAGGAGAACATAAAGTTCTGTCTTTAGCAAACGCATTTTAAGTACTGTCTTAAAACCAAATGGAAGAAGGTAAACCTGATTGCTTGATTTTAGTCCTAGGATCTTGACCCATGGACAGATGTCAAGTTTGCAAGGATTCTATGTAATGAGTTCCCAGTAAGCCAGATGGTCCTTTAGAGAGCTGTAGTTTAGGACTTTTTGGTTGTATCTGGAAACTGAAATGTATCGGCTCATGTACTTGGGAAATCTGGGGTAGCGCTGGCCAAACCAAGTGGTTCAAGCAAATGTCATCAGGATTTGGCCTCTCCGAGTCTTTTTACTCCGATTTCCTCTGTGTCTGCTTCACTTCTACACAGGCTTTCTCTGTATAGTGACTCCAGATTCTATATCTTCTGGTTCTCATTTTAAAAAAAGAAAAGAGAAAGACCTCCCCTTGTCCCCTCCCCCAGCTCCTTTCTCTTGCTCATTCCCGCAAAAGTCCAGGGATATCCTTGATTGGCTGTGATTGGCTCGTGACCCAGTCACGAGCCAATCACCGAGTGCAGAGGAGGTGGTGCTCTGATTGGCTAAGCCTGGGTCACGTGCCAAATCCTGGAGCTGAAACAGAGACAGCCACAACTTGACCATGGGGATGGAGCACCCGGCAGGGGTAGTTCCCCGAAGGAAACTCAAGATACTGACACCCAAAGAAGGGAGAATAGATGCTATGAAGGCAGAATCCACAAATGTCTACTATGTAGGCTAAGGAAGAAGGAGAAACTTACACAACTTACTATTGTAAAAACGTAATAGTGATAGGTGTTCTCAATAAGGTATTTGGAAAACAAAGATGAGAAGCTAAATTCTGAGACATCTAGGAATCAATGAGAGTTTTTCAGAAAAGATAATATCTGTGTTGGGCCTTGAACGGTAGGAAGATTTTGATTGGTGAAATGGGGGAGGCGGGGTTGGGACAGGGATTCTAGGCGGAGGGACCAGTATGGTGATATACTCAGAGCTGTCTAAGGGAGTGATACATTCTGGAGGATGCTAGACCAGTGTGTATTGAAGACATGTAGGTTGATACAAATAGGACATTTCTGACCTTTGAGACCTGAATTGTTTTCCTGTTGTTGATGTATATGTGTATTTACTGAATATTCATATACATAAGTCTTCAGCTCTCAAATTATATACAAGCATGGGAATATTATGTGCAATGGTGAAATTAGCAGGGACTCTGAATTCAGGTATGAATCCCAGCTCAGCTACCTACTCACTGTATGCCCTTAGAGAAGTAATTTAGGTTTTTAGCCTTCATATTTTTCTCTCTAGGATGGTGATACATCTACCTAAAACTGCCTTTTTGAGAATATCTGAGTTCCCATTTGCAAATCACCCAAATGGTGTCCAAGATATAATAGACTCTCAATGAACACTAGTTGCTTTCTCTCCCATTCCCCATGTATGCACCCACATGGTTCCTAATAAGAACATGAAATTGATTTATTTTTATGCACACTTAGCAACCACTTCTTGACCACAGTGTTCAGTGCTATGCTCTGACTGGGCTATGTGTAAATATTCTCCACTCTGCCCAGTGCCCCAGGAGGCTGGCCTTTAAAGACTGCATGAACTGATTCTCATGCCTTCCACCTAACAGTAGGTTCAGAGAAATAGGAAACAAACAAAAGATGGAGGCAGGAAAGAGAGTCAATTTGAAGTTTATATTCTAAAACTTCCCTTCCTGCAAAGTTGTCATAGTTCTTGTCCAACAGGCTTCTCCACCCACCTCACATTCTCTCCTTCCCTTTCTCCTGATAACCATTTCTTTCCCTTACCCCTTTAGGCCTAGAACTGTACACAACACCCTGACATTAGCAGCCCCATGTGTATGGCACTATCCCTTAATTACTCCTTTATTCATCCCTCCCCCAAAATACCCAATTGGACTGTACCATTGTTTTCCTATTGGGGCCCTGACTAGCCCTGACATCATCACTCTTATTTGATAAGGGCCCCTCTAAAAATCAACTAAGATAAATGAACCCTTAATTCTGTAGGTAGGGGGGAACATCCCCAGACTGAGTGGAGGCAAATGTAGCAATATTTAAAATAATTACTCTCTTAGGGAGATCTGTGCTCCCTTCTGAGGCACAGTGGTGCTTCCTTCTCTTTGTTTTCATAGATTATAAAAGGTCTGGTGGTGAGCCTTGTAGAAGAAACAGCAGAAGATTCTTTTTCCCCTAGGTTGGGGTGGGGGTGGGGGAAGCAGTGGGAGATGAGGTTGTATCCAAAGCCCACTAGTTTTCTGTTCTAATGGGTTTTTCATCACATTTGAGTCTCAAATTGTTCCATGTAGAAGGTTAGCCACTTTGAAAGGCAAAAAAAAAAAAAAAACCAACTCATCTTTTTGGATAAATAATATCCAATAAATAATCCTACACTCTTCTCTTTAAATATTGATACCTAATCCTGTAAGAACAACTCTGTTAGGCATATGAAAGGTAGATGGATTCAAAGGGTCAAAGTGGGGAAATAGATCATAAGAAGTCAAGTGTCCATGGCATAGATGAATAGAATCACTTTTATACCATCCAAGGCCAATGGATTCCATGGAAACTACTAAATTGAATCATTTTTTGACCTACAAAATGGCACTTTCTTAGGGCTCACATAACAGATGATTTATGCTCTTCTTAAAGAGAACATGGCCTTCATTTCCTTCCCCTTTTCTTGGGAGTATTTTCTCCTTACTTTAGTGGTAGATGCCAGATTTTTCTCTATTCGTTCCCCTGATAAAATTATCTAACAGATGAGTGTATAAATTTTGTCACAATATATAATTTTTTATTAGTGAGTTTATTATATAAGCTGTATTGACTCTGTTCCCTTATTTACTATGCCACCTTCTGATAAACATACACAAATCAATATAATTCCAGAAGATAAAACCCGATTACCACTGGAAACTAATGCCTAGAAATATAGGACCTATTAATGATCACAAAGCATTTGGGCCAATACTCTATTGGCTATTAAAAAGTCTACTCTCAGTTAAAATTTATTTTTAAAAAATCTAGTCTTAGCAAGAAATATCCTTTTATTCTGCCATTTACTTAAAATAATTGTGCCTCCTTATAAAACTAAGGGGTAGCCTACTAATCTTCACTGGAAACTAATGCCTAGAAATATAGGACCTATTAATGATCACAAAGCATTTGGGCCAATACTCTATTGGCTATTAAAAAGTCTACTCTCACTTAAAATTTATTTTTAAAAAATCTAGTCTTAGCAAGAAATATCCTTTTATTCTGCCATTTACTTAAAATAATTGTGCCTCCTTATAAAACTAAGGGGTAGCCTACTAATCTTCAATGAATACTACCACATTCTCTGCAATACTGGCCAGCATATGTTTAAGATTTAAGCTTAGAAAGAATTGTTTTGCTTAAAATAAAAAAAAAAAATACCACCCAATTAGATGCAAGCCAAGATTATGGAATGGATTTGAATCTGTGCATAAGAAGAGTGATGAGAGACTATTGCCGTGGTAATTGTCTGGGGTACAGTTCCTCCAAAGGGAATATATCCGAGTTTTACAGAAAGTTAAAAAAAATCATCCTCTGAAACTAAAGCTAATACTATCATCATAACAGGATTAGTTCTTTGCAAAAGGAACATACTAAATGATAATCTATGTATATACTGTTTGTAAGACAAGTGTGTCTTCTAAAGGCATCTGAAAAATCTTATGAGCAAGAATCCCTTCTATATATATGGAAAATGCAAAATAATAATAATAATATAGTCCCAGTTAACTTTGAGACGTTATGCTGCAAAAGGTGATTTTTGGAAAAAAAATTGTGTGAAATTTCTAGGACAGTCTGTGTATAAAATATTTTGCCTGGTGATTATATCACGTGCCTATGATTTTTTAAATAGGAAAATATGACTCCTGTTGTTATAGGTATACTAGTTTCCTATGGCTGCTATAACAAATTTACACAAACTTGGTGATTTAAAACAGCAGAAATTTATTGTTTCACAGTTCTGGAGGCCAAAAGTGAGAAACCAGTATCCTGTGGGCAGAAATCAATGTGTTGTCAGGGCCATGTTCCCTTCTCCAGGAGAGAATCTGTTCCTCGTCTCTTTTAGCTTCTAGTGGCTGCTGGCTTCTTTGATTTGTGGCCATATCATGCCAATCTTCAGGGCCAGCATCGTCACATCTTTCTATGCTCTGTCTTCAAATCATCTTTCCTTCTGTGCGTTTCTGATCTCCTTTTGCCTACCTTTTAGAAAGATACATGTGACTGCACTGAAGGTCCACCTTGATAACTCAAGATAATCTCCTGATCTCAAGATCTATGATTTAATCACTTCTGCAAAGGTAGTTTTTCCATGTAAGACAACATGTACAGATTCTAGGGATTGGAAAATGAATAATGTTGGGGCATTTTTCAGAATCCTATGATAAGGGATGTTATATAAAGTGCAATAGTGATCCAAAGAACTAGATTTAGGAAACGAGGGTCAGGTCCTTGAATCTTTTTAGGTTTCCTTGGGAAAGTCATTTATTTGAGATTCACTTTCGTCATCTATAAAATGGATATTGAGTTTAAGGAAATAGATGCTCCCTAAGGCTCTTTTTGGTTTCAAAATTATGTTAGGCGTAAATAGCACAGATCCACCAGTATTTATCTTTTATTCTCTAAAGGTAGAGAGAAAGTCCTGGTATTTGGTGGATACAAAGTTTTCAACCACCAGAAAGATACAGGTAATGGTGGAATCAGGGTAAGTCTCTGGCCTCTGTCATGCGTCCGGCAAGAGCATAGAGACGGTGCCCTTTGTTATGATTCAGAGATCACAAGCAACCTTCTAACTATTAATTCCGTGCTTCAGGTACCTCGATGCCATGAAGTCCTGACTCCCGCAAAAAATATGTCTTCTCTTGCTGAGAAGCCAGACTTTAGTGATTTCCTTAGGCTTGATCACTGCAAATTGAACAAAGAAAATGTAGTTTCTTAGTCCTCAAAACTTGAGTCTCCTGGTGAGCCTCCTCATCTCCTGAAAGAGCTTGGAATTTATTAATTTATTTAACAGACATTTATCTAATGCTAATAATAGTAACAATACTAACAGTGGCATCTCACATGCATTCAAGACTAATCCTGTGCATGCGCAGGGCTAAACGCTCTACATGAATTGTTTCATTTGCTGTCCACAATTTTCCAATGAAACAGGGTATTATTCAGTAAATCCTCACTGAATACCTACTGTGTGCCAGGCATGTGATGGTTGCTGGGGAATATAAGGATGAGCAGGGCCCTTGACTTAAAGGAACGTAATGTCTAAAAGAAGAGACAGACATTAAGCAGAGAATCACAGAAACAAATGTCATTTACAACTGCATTCAAGTTACCTACCCAGGGGAGGTAACTGGTGCTATTATACTCATTGCAGAGATAAGATAAATCACTTTGAGAAAAGTTTTGTGATTTGTCCCAGGTCACAACCTAAGTATGAAGAGCCTGGCTTTTGATCCAGGACTGTTGACTTGGAAGCCCGATTAGTAACCACTATGCCATGTCCTGTTCCTGATTTCTCCATCACTATCTGAAGTTTAACATGACTGTCTTTTCTGCTGGTAATCTTTAAGTGGTCATTTTCCCACTCTGACAGCTTGGCTCCAAAGTTAAGTTTTATTGACTCTTTTGAACATTCCCAGTGTGTGGAAATTCTAAAAAGAGCCCTCAAGCCATTTCTGGAATCTATGACACAGACTTTAGATCTCATTCTATTAAGAGTTTGATTCAGCCCCACTTCTGAAAAGTGAAAGTATGTACTCAGTAAATTCCTGAAACTGACAAGAACTCCTTGGCTATTATTCAAAAATGTCTAATACCATGAACTAAAGTGCTGACTTATTTCCGCACTTCACACACAACACCCCACCCCCCTTTAAAGTAGAGTGCTAAACTATGTTTACCACTGGGTGCAAAACCATTTCCCCTTGAAGATAATGTGAAATAATTTGATAATGATGGTGGATTTGCAAGCAATGTTGATACAAATCTACTTAAATCTGCTGTGCTTTAAAAAATCTTTTCTAACTAGCCACATTTTGTATATGATAAACTATTCATATATGATTTTGAAATTAAACTTTACACACTATTAACTATATATGGCATTAGTAAACTCAGCTATTTTCTCTTACATTAACATAGCTACATTAAGTGTGAACTCATTTTAAGTTTTTTCCCCCCAAGCTGTAGTCAGTTTTTCATATATAAACAATACATTTTTTATGTGGGCAGAGCCAGAAAAAGCTAATATTCGTGTATTTTATAGTTCCTGTAGGTAAATACAAGCAGAAATGTTGACTTTATAGCCAGCTTAATTAAAAAAATACAAACTTGGTTTTAAGTCTTTTTTATATACGTTGCTGTATAACGTCATTCATATAATAACCAATCAGCCATTTAAAAAACATTAGACATTTTTTGTTTTTGTAATTTTAATTAATGGCAAAAAGAACTTAAAAGAGGTATTTTTTCCCCTTTGAAATAAACTAGTTAGCAAATCAAGGAGTGACCCCTCGGATTTGCATAATCACTGTTACACACCCAACAACAAGGATTGTGACTGAGTAAACAGCACAATTCGAACTGAAACCAGCTACACAATTACCCAGTCCCATTTAAATTGGTGACAAATACCATTTAATTCCAAGTAACTGCTCTTCCATTCATCACTGTTCCCAAATATATCTATAATCTATTGTAACAGAAGATTCCCGAGAAATCATTTTCATTCTGCCTAGAACTGGTCAGCCCTATTTTAGAAATCCTAAAGTAAATACTTATAATCCCTGTTCTCTTTAAGTGATCACTCAAAGGGGACATGACATGTTCCTTTTAAGTGCCAAACAGCTGTTTCATTTCCCAATTAGAGGAGAGCACTGTAAATGATAGTGCTAAATAAATATATAATGTAATCTACCGATAAGGACAATGTAAATATTTATGCCAATTAGGGAAACAAATGTACACATATTTGAATATTCACCAGAGGCTGAAATTCATCCATTGTAGCCATTGCCAGAATAAGTCTCTTTAGTGGGTTCTGCTGGGGAAGTTGGGCCACTTGGGTGTTTTGCTGTTTGGCTGCCTCTGGCTCTAGAAGGGGCGTGCAGAGGGAGATTCCTATAAAGGAACCACTTTCAGTAAACTACATTTCTAAGTGGAAGCTTTATTTTCAGCTCTCTTGGTTTCAAATCCTGGGTGGGGTGAAACTGGAGGTCCCCTTCCCCAACCCCTTGGCAAGATGCACTGAGAGACTACAGAAGGGAAGGACAGAAGACAGACCATTTGCAGGGGTCTGGGCAATCTGTCTTTCTAATTAGAGCCCTACTTTAGTTTTCACGTATGCATGGCAACCACAGAGATTCAAAACATTGCTTCAGTGTGGGAATATTTTTTTCCAGATAAGGTTGTATTCCTCCATAAGGCACATAAAAAGGAGGAATAAAAGACTATACTATGCATACAACATTGTCACCAATTTTGTGCAAGCCCTTGTTTAAATTTAGGCCACAGTTGTTGGGGCCTTAGTTTTCCCATCATTAAAAAGGGATAGTGCTACAGTCCTTTCTAGTGTCCTTATTCTGTGCTTTAGAAGACATTTTGGATGTCCAAGTATAATACTATACTTCAACTAAAAAAAAGGTTGAGTATTTTCTGATTATAAAAATAATAAGTGGCCATGATAATGCAAAGATGAATTAATAAGAAGGCAAAAATCATTTTTTTTCCATTGTGAAAGTTTTCTCTGTACATGTACACGTTACATATATAGTCACGTGCTACATAATGACATTTTGGTCAACAACAAAATGCATATAGATGGTGGTCCCATAAGACTATAATACTGTATTTTTACTGTACCTTTTCTGTTTAGATACATAAACACCACTGTGTTACAATTGCCTATAGTATTCAGGATAGTAACATGTTGTGCAAGTTTGGAGCCTCAGAGCAATACCATCTAGGTTTCTGTAAGTACACCCTGTGATGTTCTCCCAATGACGAAATCGTCTAACAATGCATTTCTCACATTTCTCAGAACATATGCCCATCGTTAAGCGATGCATGACCGTATAGACTATGTGAAATGTTCATATTTAAATCCTGCTCTGTGATCTAGCTGTCGTGAACGTGTCATTAAATACTTTGTGAAAGTATGACTTTTAATGCCGCACAGTATTCCATTGTATGGATGAATCATAGTATGTTCAATGGTAACTAGTGTTGGAGACTTAGGTGGTTGCTAATATAAATGACTTCTTATGAAAATGCCTTTCCCTGGTGTGTTTTAGTCTCTCAAACTCTATTTTATCTTCATGCCAAGAATGTGAAAACAGGAAGATGCAACTCTGAATTTTGCCTGCTACCTGCTAGCCGTGTGATCTCTGTAGATGTTTAATTTTTCAGGGATCTTGGTTCCCTTATCTGCCAGATGGGGACCACATGCCTGTCTTTCACGGCCACAGTGAAGGTATATTGATATGTATGTCAAGTGTCTGCCAACAGAAGGCTTCTCATATGATCAGCCTCCCTCGCTTTCCTTCTCTCTTTTTCTTAATCCAGGAGTCCGAGGAGCCTATGATTAGGTTTCAGAGTCTCTGTGAGAACCCCTGGAATTGTGTACAAAATTTTTCATGTTCAGATATATTTGGGGGGAAAAACATTCACAAGTATAAGAAGCACTAAAATCTCCTTCCTGCTCTGTGGCTTTCCATGTTGCCATAAAATGGTAGGACTGATGTTTGCCTGTCCCCAACAGCTGCTTTATTAGCTCAAATTTCTCTTTTAATACCTCCTTCATCTGTTGGTGAGCTTACTGTTCAATATGAACCCAGCCTGACACATAATATCTGTGCTGAAATTCCAAATTCTAAGGCACTTAGTCCACTGCCTGACACACAATAAGCACACAATGAACGTTGCTTGTTCCTCATATTATACACATGCGGAAATTTTTAGAAGAGGCACATGCATCTGAAATGACTAGTTTGATTATGGAAGGTATACTGCATATCAATGAGTTTCTCTCTCATGCACATGCGCAGCTGAGATCTGTATGGATTTGGCCACGTTCTAAAATACTTCCAGGTTCTATTTATCTTGTGTAGGTTTAGAAACAGATCGAGTGAGCCAGAGATCACCATTTCTATTATATCATAAAAAAAAGGATGTGTGGTGGGGGAGAGAGATTTGACAATAGGCAAACATCAGTTTAAGACTTTAAAATAACCTAATGGTCCATCTGTCTTGAAAAATTTAGACCACGAGTTGACCAGCAAAGGGGAAACTGCTGAGATTCTTTCCAATTGAATTCTTTGCAATTCTCTGATCTTATACATGATCTCTTTGAGAAATCTCTCAAAAGCAAAAGCAAGTGTGTTTTAGAATGTCTATTACATAGCTGGACTGCTCAGGTGGGTGGGTAAACTGAGGCATTTTCTCCATTTTGAAGTCCCAGGGGTGGGTCACTGATGCCACCATATGCTTTTTAAATTATTGATTCTTAAAACATTTAACTTCTGTCTTTCTGCTCACAGCAATAGCACTCCATGACCTCACTCCAGAAAAAAGGAGTTTTTGTTGTGTTTTAACTATGCATAACACGTGCTTTTGGAAATATCTGGAAACTAATTCAGACCATCAGAAATGAGTAATCAAGAAAAATAGAAGCTTGGACTCACTTTGTTCTTAGACTGGCTTAGGGAAGTGAATGTTTTGGAAAAACCCAGTTTGTTTTGAGCAAGCCAGTTTTCAGTAGCAAGGCTGAGGACCTCACTGTGTGTGGGGAAAAAAATGATTACATCATTCTCCCTAGTATTTTCAGAAGCCAAACCAGAGGCAGCATCCCAACTCCTGGAGCCTGCTTCCTCTGTTCCTTTACCCATGCTACGAAGGTTAATTATAAAAAATTTTGTTCTGCCATCTACACTTGCCTACTGTGAAGGGTTATTGTAGTTATGGCCCCGGACGAATCATGCCTTCCTGCCTCCATGCCCTAGTGCAGTCCCTTGCCACACTGAGCTTTGGCTAATGGGACATCGGAATATGTAACACAGTCCAGGCAGGATGGCTCACACCTGTAATCCTATAGCACTCTGGGAGGCCGAGGTGGGAGGATCGCTTGAGGCCAGGAGTTTGAGACCAGCCTGAGCAAGAGCAAGGCCCCATCTCTACTAAAAATAGAAAAAATTAGCCGGGCATGGTGGCACATGCCTGTAGTCCTAGCTACTTGGGAGGCTGAGACAGAAGGATTACTCGAGCCCAGGAGTTTAAGGTTGCAGTGAGCTGTGATGATGCCACTGTACGCTAGCCCAGGAGACAGACCTTGTCTTCCAAAAAAAAATAAACCATGTAATGCAAGCAGAGGTTTGCGCATTGGTCAGGGCCTGTCTTATAGAATGCTGTTACCATATAAAGAAGCCAGGATATCTTTCTGGAGACCCGTGAGCCACGCTGGAGCCAGCATCAAATGCCACACACGTGAGTGAAGTCACTGTGGAACATCCCACCCAGCTAGATGACTGCAGTTTTGTGTGTGATGCCAGACGAGACCTACAGAAGAATCCCCCAGCTGACCCTAGCCCATTTAGTTCTTCTTTGGATAGCTATGCCAGGGTCTCTGAGCAGAATGTTAAGATCAGGGAAATAAAAACTGCCTCCTTGCCTCAGACACTATTTCTTGCAAAGTTTTCTTGGGAGAGCCAAACCTTATGTTTGATTGACACATTTGAACACCAACAGATTGTCCTTTAATGGAAGACCACTGGGTCCTGAGGTGTGACATTAAGCATGTCATCATAGGCCAGCCTCTCCTTATACTTGATGTTCTGAAACATAAACTGCTGCCCCTGGCACAAATATCAACGTGTGACTCTACCAAAGCAAGTTTTGGGGTTTTTCCTTCCTGTGTCAGCTAGAATGTAAGTAGTTACCTTCTAAATGATGAAAATTCCTTTCCTCTAACCTACAAAATTTAATATCAAGCTTAGAATGTTATAGCTTTTAAAACGTTTTTGATTTAACCTCAGGAATTGCTGTTTCAGCTGAAATATAAATATGCAAAAAATTAAATCAAATCTTTGAAGAAAATAACATCCTCTAGGTTTTTAAGTTTTACTGTGTTTTCTAACACAGTTTACCTAAGGAACGGTCATCTGAAAAAAATGAATATATCTTCCTGCTTCCACATATCAAATGCCCCCATATTTCTTCAAAACGATTTTTTAGAAAGGTTAAAAAATAGAACTAGAAGAGTCCCCACTATCTTCTAATCTATTATGCGATGAAAGATAGTCTGGAATTAAAAAGCTATTATTTGTTAGGATTAGCGGCTGTTGGATTGTTCTAAAGAGCACTCCTAAAATTACATGGATGGACAAACAGCCTGAATAAAGAAATGAGCAAACTTTCCCAAGAGCTTCCTTGGCTGGCTGAGTCACTGACTGGCAGCTGACAAGGTTTTCAATAATGCCGACTCAGCTGGCTCTATAATGCTGGGCGCCCCGAACATAATTAAAAGTGTTAAGAATTGTGTAGCCTTTATCAGAACATATTCTCCTCACATACCTTCAGTGACCTGGTCACAACTACTAGAGACAAATAACTCTCTCGTTTTACTCTATGCACTAAGGTCGTTGTACCCTAGGCAACTTTCCAGACTGTGTCTTCCCCAAACCTAGGAGACTCCAAAACCTACCCAGATGGATTTTGTAGGGGTCGTTTTGGCAGCATCCCTGTCCTTTCTCAGGGTGACAGCAAACAATTAGGCCTCTTGGATATTTATGGAGGGGGGTAGGGTCATTTTCTGTTAACTGCGTTTGTTCAGTCCATTGACACGTTAATGAAATGAGATAAGACCTACAGAATTGGGAGGGACTTGAGAAATCATCATGTTGCCACCCAACGTTTTACATTTTAGAGACTGTAAAGGTCAAATGGCTTATGAGCATCTGAGTCTTCTGACTGCTGATAGACCTCTTCCAATTCCACACTATAGAAATGTGAGAGTTTGAGGTATCTTTGCATCTGAAGTTGGGATAACCTTGAAGACCTGGTCACATTCCAGGTCTAAAAATAGTTATTAGTGACCAAGATAAACAGTGCCAAGTATTCTTAAGAGATGAGAGTAAATGCTTATTAAGCACCTCCCTAACGTCTTGCATGTATTTGGTACAGCGTAAATTGTAGTGATTATTTTTCTCTGTTCTGTATGTAATTATAGAAGAGCAGGTGATTTCAAGAGTGTTATCTCCCTTATGAGGCTGTTGGTCAGGGAGGATACTATGCCGCCCTCCCGTGCTGTATCAGAGTACACAGTGTGACTTGATCACGGCATTCTCTCCCACTGATTCTCGCCAAAGCCTTAGAATTCTTCTGAACACTTTCCTTCCAATGGCCAATATTAAGTTGGTTCCAAATGAAACTCACCATGCCTGAAGATCAGGCTCTGTGTCCTGTTCACCTCTGTGTCCCCCTACCAGGACTCTCATAGTGCTTTGTGCATAATAGGTACTCGGTAAATATGCTAAAAACATACAATCAACTTAACACCAATAGGGTAATTATAAGAGTGCGGCAAGGGGAAAATTAGATGTTGGGGGTTGCTGTTTACTCTGAAAGTCACAAGACTTTCTAAAGCTCTTGCAGGATGGCTGAGAGGAATGACTCAAAGGCCCAGGTCTACACTGAGTCAGAGAGACATCAGCGTCTCTCCTGGGGCTCCTGGGAGCTCCTTTCATAGTTAACACAAAAGTTCTGGGTAGTGAGTCAGGGGGCACCTGGACCTGAGCTGAAGTCATGTGGTTCTACTTGGAGCTTCCAAGTCAGTGGCGCCAGGGGCAGTTTCTGCAATTATTTCAGGCCAGCATCTCCCCCTTAGTCTTGGTTCTGGATCTCTGTGGCTGGACACTCAGCAACCCTGGCTCTACATGAATAATCTGGGGAGGTGGCCCAAAGCCAGAGCTACCCCAGTGCCCCAGATTCCATCCCCAGCTCTCAGATGGGCTTTCCTTAATGGCACAAAGATGTAGGGAGAACACAGACTCTTTGTGATGAGTCACCACGCCATCCCTTAAATAAAGGGAGGGAGAAAAGATCAAGGGGAAGAGATGAGCATTTGTCTACGGTGAAGTAAGGAAGATTTAAAATAATCATAAAATGTGCTCACTGGTAATAAAATTAAAGATGAATCAAATCTAATTAGACCTGTGTATGTCTGGTGAAATGGTTAATTAATCTTAATTGGCTACCTTTGAACGTAGCTTTGCATATCCATTTCTCAACACCAAATAGAAACATAGCTCAAGTCGTGGACTGTGTGGGTGTCGGCCTACGTGGATGAGTAAACACGACTAGAGCTGATACGGTATTATTTGTACTTAGAACAGGGTTTCAAACTTGACCGTCTTCAGGGAACAGCTGGGATTCCAAATGTCCAAGTGAGGTGTAGGACAAGATAAATGGGTGGAAGAAAGCTGCGATGAACCAATATTTTTTTTTTTCAGCTTAGTCTTTGAATTCGATATTGTTATACACTCCTGCTCATTCAAAAACACTCATCTGCAGGCCAAATTTGGGCAATCCACAGACCTTTGCAACCCTTGATTTAGAGACTTTCTGTACACGAATTTAAACTCTTTAAAAAACTTATTCCTATACTCAAATAATAGGTGAATTATCCAGCAGGGTCAGGTTATTTTCCAATTCTTCACTTCCCTCTGTACTCCCTAACCTGTCAGTACGAAGAGGGGCTGCTGAGATCTCAGGCAAATTCTTTAGCTGTCGAATGAGAGTCAAGCAGGGGAAATATTGAGGATATTTAATAAGCAGTATGGCAGAGGAGTGGATGCCAGCCGGACTGGATCCCCCTTAGGAAGCTAGGCATTTAGTTCCCGAAATGTGAGAAGGTTTGAGGGGACCCAGAGAAGGGGCCAGGGAAGCTAGGGTGGTCAAGGGGGAAATGTGGAGGGCTTTGGCAGTGGCTGTTTACCTACTGCTACAGAAATATTTAATACCTTAGTAACCAGTATAGCTGTATTCATTGAATATCCCAGGATAAGAAGTTCTGAATTTTATTCAAGAATCTCCCCCATCAGACTTTTTGCTAGCTTTCAAGACTTGTTTGCATGTATAATTGATTGGGTAATTAGAGCATAACCAGTTCATATTAAACCCTATTTTTGTAGAGTAGAACTGAGCTCTTTTCCACAATCCCTAGAAAGGGGATTGCATTTACTGATTAAGCTTTCGTCCAAGTAAGTGGAATGCTATTAAGTCTTTTGGGTTGTTCCTCAGGTGTTCGCAAAATAGCTAGGTCTTGATAAAAATGGAAGACCTGCTTTCATCTACAGTGGCAATGAGTACCATCTATTCACCTCTCGTGTTTATACTACTTATCCTATTTACATTCTCTTTTAGATTTACAGTAACCCTATGAAGTACATTTTATACTCTGCATTTTGCAGATGAGGAAACTGAGATTGTCAGAGATTCTGGGGTTGCCCAAGATTTTTTAGCCAGTCAGAGCTCAAATCCTAAGGTCTTTGACTCCAAAGACTGAGCTCTCAAACACCACCAGCACTGTAGATAGAAGGACATGTTTGCCTGGTCCTTTTTTAAGATGTAGAGCAGCTTTTATCCAATAGAAATATAACGTGAGCCACACATGTGAGCCACATATGAATTTTTTAAAATTGTGATAAAATATGCATAACATAGAATTTACCATTTTCTCTGTTTTTAAGTGTGTAATTCAGTGACATTGAGTATTTACAACATTGTGCTACTATCTCCACTGTTCATTTCCAGAATTTTTTCATTATCCCAAACAGAAACTCTGTGCCCATTAAATATAATAATAACTCTCCATTCCCTCCTCCCCCCACTCCCTGGTCACACCTATTCTTTCTCTTTCTGTGGATTTGTCCTACAGAACTGACTTTCATATGGGTCAACCTAATACATTATTCCATCGATGCACATGATGTTAGCAAATTCTTCATGAAAAAGTGGACGT
Source organism: Propithecus coquereli (assembly GCF_000956105.1). Taxonomy (NCBI): domain Eukaryota; kingdom Metazoa; phylum Chordata; class Mammalia; order Primates; family Indriidae; genus Propithecus; species Propithecus coquereli. Next base: position 27,317,508 of record NW_012133857.1, read on the forward strand.
TCATAGGAGTCTTAAAGACTGTATACAATTCGCACAGGCACACAGGAAGGTGAGGCTCTTCCTAGGGGATGGAGTCAGGCAGAGAGAAGGGAGTTGATATAACAGCAGCAGCAGCAATGATAATAAAAGCCACTGTTTCTTGAGCATTTTATATATATATATAAACCTTTTATATATATATATATATATATACATATAAACCTCATTTAACCCTTATTACAATGTTGTGGGAATGATATTCTTTTCCCCATTTTGAGATTAAGATGCTGAGGGGTAAACAAGTTGACCAAGATTGTACTGTTATTTCTGGCTCCAAAGCACCCACCCACCATCCAAGTTTGCCGGTGGCCGAGGGGTTCCTGGCGCATGGGACTTCCTCTTTTAAAACAGAGACAGTCCTGGGCACATCAGGACAAGTTGATCACCCCAAAGCCAGAACTCTTACTACTCTGTTATGGCAACATGGGGCCCTTTGTTCACCAGCCTAAAGAGGCTTTTTCATTAAGCATAAAACACACATGGCAGGCACTGATACTTTTCCAACTTTTCAAGCTTTCTCATTGTTGATCTGAGCCAACAAGAACATTTCTCAGAGGATTGGGAATAGTTAGAACAAATGTCAGCAAGCACAAGCATCTCACAGTGAAGCTGGGTGTACTGCTTAGTGAGAAGGCTCCACGGACTCTGTCACTCCAATATCTGTATCAGGGGTTCTTAACCTGCGGTAGAGATTGGGGGACATCCATGAACTTGAATGAGAAGAATAATGACATCATTATTTTTATTCACATCTAACTGAAATTTAGCATTTCCTTCAATTATATATGTAGGCAACAAACCTACAATATAATAATATTATATTATTATAGTATTATATAATTTATTATATATTATATTTATTATTATATTACTATAATAGTAGCTATACCAGTGACTTTAACACTTCTATAAATTGTAAATGTTTTCATATCACATTAGAGTTGTTGAGATACTTTATACTATCACTTAAACTCATCAACAATTTAAAGTTACAGTAATTATCAGACCTACTACTAGCCCTTGATATTTAATGTGTTAATAAATACACATATTACTGACCTGTTTTGGAATAAAATATTTTGACAAATGTAATTCAACATAATTAGTTTTCTTTGCAATCTTATGTTCTCTGTTTTAGCCTTTTTAAAACATTATTCTGAGAAGGAGTTCATGGTTCATAAGAGGTTAAGAAATCTTGCTCCAAACCAAGGGGTGACAAACTTCCTTTGATCCACATTGACATTGTTCTTCCACCTGACACTATTCACCAATCCAGTACTTGTTTAGAGGAACTAACCACCATGCGTGGCTTTCAAGACCTAACCTAAGGCCAGGCGTGGTGGCACATGCCTGTAGTCCCACCTACCTGGGAGGCTGAGGCAGGAGGATCGCTTGAACCCAGGAGTTTGAGGTTGCTGTGAGCTAGGCTGATGCCATGGCACTCTAGCCTGGCGGCAGAGCGAGATTCTGTCTCAGAAAAAAAAAAGAGACCTAATCTAAGGCTCTCCCTGAGTTCAGTGGGAAGATATTGGGCCACAGTCAAATACATTTAGAAGGTACACATATCACCATCTAGGAAGTGGGGGACAGTGTTTCAGCCCCAGAAGGAAGAAGGCTCCCCTAACTCAATCCAGCCCTCCCATCCCTTCCACAAGCATTTTTCTTCCCTGACCAATTCTGAGAGTCCCATTGTGAATAACATGTCTGGATTAGTTTGCTGAACAATTGAACAATTGAACAATTCTCAGCCTCTGATTGTCCTTGCTTTTGTGAGTCAAAAATCCTTAATCTTATTTGAATGCAATTTAATTCCCTAGAGAGCTGAGTCTTTAGTCTCTTAGTTTTATAAAGTGAGTGCTTAGAAAAAAATGCATGAGAGCTGACACCGTGCTCCTTTAAAGCTAGGTCAATCTACCAAGGAAATAATTAGATAAATGTGCACTCCAATCAGGGGAGAGGAGGAGGAAAAGAATTTCTCCACAAATTACTTTTAGGATATTTAAGTGGAATTGAATTAGAATGTCAAGGGCCAGACAGCTCTCAGGAGGTCATTTGATCTAGTCCCCAGTTGCTGGGCAAGAACACAGATGTGAAAATCTAGCCCATACTCAAAAAGCTTTAGAAAAGAGAACAAACATTTTACCTCTGCAAGGTGAGTTGGAGAATCTTGTGAATTTAAAGGAATATTCGTAATAAATAATGGCGTGTAGCTCATTGATTCATTGATTAAACCTATTTATTGAGCCTGTGCCGTGTGTCAGAGACGGTCCTAAGCGTTTGAGATACATCAGTGAGCTTACATTCCAGTGAGGCGAGACAGATAAACGATAAACCTAATAAGAAAACTATAAGATATGTTGGAAAGAGATACATGCATTGAAAAACAGAAAAAAAATAGAGCAGGGAATAGGCATGAAAGTGCTGAAATGTGGGCAGAGAAGGGTATCTCCATAAACTTCTAAACATAAAAGAATAACCACATGCTAAGAGTTTAGAATAGAGCCTAGCATGGTAAATTCTCAAAAAAATAATATATATATATACATTTGCACACACACATGTCTTGGTTAGTTGTATATATACATACATTTATGAAATTTTGGTTAGTTTCTTATATTAGATGAGGTTGTTTAAGTGCAAGAGACACAAATAGACTTTGCCTAATTTAAGCAACATGGAATTCTATGAGAAGGGTGGTGTGGGCAGCTCTGAAGAACCAGAATCCGTCAAGAACATGATACCTGTTGAGAACACCTCATACCTGTCCAGGTCTAGGCAGGGTGGGAAGAGTAAGGGAAAAGATATTTCAGAAAGGAAAATGATGAAAAGAGGATGCTGGGGAACTGAAAGATAAACTTATCCCAGTTAATAATCTGACCTAGGTCAGTAAGATGGATTTGGTTTAGAAAAGAGAGGATTGGAGGAGGGTGTTACACACCCCAAATTCTACCAGTCATAACCCAATATGATGTCGAATTAAACTGGATGGGTTTAGATTTAGTAGCCTATAATATATACTGTAATTTTCCTGTCTAAAAAAAAAAATGCCAGATTCTGTTAGAAATGGACAGACCGCAGCCACAAGCATGGTTGTGGTCCATTCCAGAAAACATGTAAGTGGATTCTGGAGAATGAGGTAATCTCTGATGAGGGAATTATTGACTCAAAGGTAGTCAGCCGGGTAACAGATAAAGTGAAACTGAACCATGCACATTCTCTTGACTTTGGAGCATCTCCTTTCAATAAGACAATTCAAATCGAGCCCGGTGGCTCACACCTGTAATCCTAGCACTCTGGGTGGCCAAGGTGGGAGGATGGATGGCTTCAGCCCAGGAGTTCGAGACCTGCCTGGGCAAGAGAGAGAGAGAGAGAGAGACCCCATTTCTACAAAGAATAGAAAAATTAGCCAGGCTTCGTGGCATGCACCTATAGTCCCAGCTACTCGGAAGGCTGAGGCAGGAGGATCACTTGAGCCCAGGAGTTTGAGGCTGCAGTGAGCTATGATGATGCTGCTACACTCTACCCAGGGCCACAGAGTGAGACTGTGTCTCAAAAAAAAAAAAAAAAAGAGACAGTTTTCCCAGCATTTGGCTTTACTCCATATCATCCCTTTCCGCTGCCTTTGTTTGGATTTGTCCGCCGGCTTGCAGCTCTGACACAAGGACTTGTCTATGACCCACAGCAAAACCTGACCGCATTCAGGCTGGAAGGTATAGAGGCTCCGTGGTCTATTAAAACTTGCTACAGTGTGTCTGAGGGTGTAATTACCATTTCACTGGGATTTACAAAAACTTTCTCATGTGAGACATAATAATTAAGCACATAATAATTCTGAGTAATTTAAACACTTGATTTGTCCCCTTGAATTTCTCCCGCTACATACTAAGGCTGCAATCTATTTGCCACACTACCTCGTCTGCATGTTTTACTTCCAGTCTCTGGGTTCATAGCTTCCCTTATCCTCGTGGAGCTTGCTTTTGGTCAGAAATCTCACATGTTTCAATGAATCATGCTTATTTTGGATGTCAACATGATGCAGGTGTGTAAAGATTTAGAGGAAGGATTTGAGTCTGAAATATAAATGATTTGGTTTCAAATATGGTAGGCCAGAGAGACTTATTTTTTTTAATGACCAAATGGGATAGTAATATATTTGGACATATGGAATTCACGTTATGTCTAATTTTCTTCAGTGTTCTTGGCAGGAAAGCCATAGCAAGAGAAATGGCTTTCTTTTCCCTTGTGGTTTCGCTTAAGCCGTGGAGAGTCACCAGCCAACATTTGGTTCTCACATCCATCCGCTGCTCAAGCTGAAGTCACAAGGCTACGAGTTAACAATAGGATCGTCTACTGTTAAGTTTTGGGGCAGTTAAGGCTGTTCAAATGCAGACCCATTACCCATAACAGACCTTACCACACTTAGAAAGTACCTAGAGGGAAACACGGCATTATGATAATTTTATAGGCAGATTCAGACATATTAAATGACTATACTGCGTGTATAGTCATTCTATATGTGTATTCTATACTGCATGAGAATTAGGACCCAGATCTCTGTTTTAACTCCTTAAAGACTTCAGAGCCAAAATGGAACATAGAGATGACCTAAGGCGGTCTTTGTCAAAGCGTGATATATTTGCCTGTGTGCGTAGGCATAGCTCGCTTGCTAGGTGCTCGTAACAGGTACTGTTCTAAGTACTTTACATCTATCAACTCATCGAAAATCTCACAACAACACTCTAAGTAGACACTCTCATTGTCCTAATTTTTCAGATGAGGAAGCTGAGGCACAGAGCTATTAATAGCAAGTAGGAGAGCTGGGATTTGGATGCAGGCTATCTGGCTCCAGGGTCTGTGCTCCCAGCAACTACACCTACCTATTGGTTTCACATGTGATATATTTAATTATTGTGTAATAATATATTAGTATATATTAAAACCAAAAAGATAACTAGCCTTCATCACTTCAGATAAGCTTAAGGCATAGAAGGCACTGGTAATCTGGTACAGGCATGGTGCCCAGAGGTGCCCGTGAACCTGTCAGTCCTCCAGTGACAGGATCTTCTATAAGAACGCATTGGAGGAATGGGTAGTATAATATTTTATGCTATTAAATTAAAGCCAATGCACCTATGTTAAATTATAGATTTATTTTAAATTTACACAGATATACTGAATATCTGCGTGTATGACTTTATCCTTTTCAAGTCTATATTGCAGAGATATTTTTCCCTCCAAATGGCAAACATTTTAAAGGCTATGTAAGAAAGATTAAGTTTGGGAAACCCTGATTCTAGTCCAAATCTTCTAATTTACAAATGAGGAATTTAAAGTCCAGGTTGGTAAAGTAGCCTGCTAAAAGTGTTAACAATGGTTAATGCTTTTTTGAACGCTTACTATGTACCAGGTTCTAAGTATTGTTATGAGGCTCATAATATTAATATTTAAATATAATCACAACCTCCAAATTAAATAACTACTACTTCATTATTGTTGTTATCCCCATTTTACAGATAAGGAAATTGAGGCTTAGAGGTAATATGTAATTTGTCCTGAAGTCAAAGAGCTGGGAAGGGTTAGGGTAGGGACTTGAACCCCAGTCTTTCTAATTCCAGAGCCCAAGATGTCAACTACACAACTCTATTTCCAAATCATGTGACGAGTTAGTAGTTAACTGAAAAGCAGGTCCCCATCTATATTTCTTCCAGTGATACAACATCCCACTGCCTCGAGATTAGCTACCATGAAATACAACTTTAGAAGGAAAAAGTGGAAGGTATTAATGCTGAAGTTTACATTCCCTTCCAAAAAATAACTATTTGAAAAGTTTCAAAGTAAATGAAATTCAAAGCAGAAAGCTATTAACCTGTCTGCCACAGTAGTAAATGTTCTTAATTTTAACGTGATGAAATAATGCTATTGGAATACAAAAATAAAATTCTAATGGTACACTCACAAATGTTTTGTAATACCGTGGTAATGTTTTCATAACAATATGATGTAACTTGTTAGAGATGAGCCAGATATAATTTAACTTCTCTAAGAATTCTTCCTCTCAACCTCCTCCTACACCACCCCCCATTCTGTTTTGTATTTTTAAATTTTACTAGACACTGATATTACTTCAGGAACAAACGATAGCCTTTAGGTAAATCTTTCACCAGAAAGAGAATCTCAAGGTTTTCTTTATAAACAGCGCACTGATTAACTGCCACCCGTTGATGATGACAAAAATGAAGCCAAGTTAATAGCACTATGCTCTTATTTTCTGTTCAAGACAGTGGCTGCACAAGAAATGCCGGCACTTTATTTGGAGCCTGTAGAGCCTGATACTCTGCTGAAAAAGTGGAACCCAACGGAGCTAAAGCCGCCATGTAAATATGACAAAAACTACTCTATGGAGGGTATGATCATCGTTTCCCAAGTTTTCTCTCAACACAGTTGTATTAGCCAAGTGTTATTGTCTCCATTTTATAGACTCGGGGAAACTGAGGCTGAGAGACATTAAGTTTTGTCCCTGAGGCCACACAACCAGCAGGGAGTGGAACCCAGATGCGCCCACACGTGTCTGCCTGTAAATGCACGCTCTTGCTGTGGCTCCGCGCTGGAGCAGGAAGAGAGTTGGCAACACGCATGGGGGTGCTTGGAACATACACATTCCTGTGGATGATCTTCTCCTCATTACTTCAGTTGCCTAAACACTTTGTGTGTGATTAAAGAACTGAATTAATTACTGATGAGGCAGCTGGCCAGCCCACAGCAAGAGTCTCACTCGGATTGGTCATGTTCCTTCTAAGCGGAGGGTTGGGCGCACTGTGGAACGTTTTGCTCTTCCTTGGAGAAGTGGCCTAGACAATTGGCCAATGCTTGGCAGCCTGGACTTTGGGCATAAATAATCATTGTTCTAATTAAGGGCTGGTTACTCAGGCCATCTGGTCTGTTCTCCCCACGAAATGCATTGAACCAAAAGGTTTATCATCTGTAGGTAGAGAGTAGAAATTTCATAATAAAACCTTTTCATCATTGAATACTAGGACGTATCACAGCTCGAAGAACTTTATTTTTTCCAGCCGTTGGAATGAGTTTGATAATGTTTAATCATAAAAGGCACTGACTCCAAGATCTAAACTACCCCAGAATAGTATCTGAACGCCTTGCAGTGGCCAACGATGCACCTCCCTGTGTTCTCTGTTTCTCCAAAAGGTCATGATCATTCCATCTCAAGGCCTTTGCTGTCCCCTCTGCTGATACCCTCCCCACCGATCTTTTCAGCGTTGGCTCATCTTTGATCCTGTCCCAGCTGAGTTGTCACCTTTTCAGTCTTTTCGTCTCCACGAGGCATGACCTTTCACATGACCTTATAATTTCTCATCTTTATAACACTGATTGCCGTCTGGACACCTGGGATTTGTTTACCTGTGACTGTCTGTCTCCATGACTGAATGAAAGCTCCCCGAAAGCAGGAATGGTCTCTGGTCTGCTGTACTTTCCTCAGCACCTAGAATAGCACCAGGCGTGTCATAGGTGCTCAATGAATACTGGAAAGTTTTAATGAATGAAACCAAGGACAAAAATACAGATTATATAACTGTTTTGCATTAGAAGTACGCCGAGTAAAAAGGGGAAGGAACACATATAATGGGAAGGGTTATTAATGAATTTATTGTTAGCTAGATCTTTTTTAGTGGAAACTAAATTCTCTTATTTCCATTAACACATTGACTGTCATGTGAGTTGTATTTAACTCAGGCTAGTTTTGAGTCCAGGCCCTAGTGCAAGAAGCAAAACCCTGCAGTTGGTTGGTGAAAATCTTACTTGTTGATGTTCTGATTGCTACAATTAATATCAACAATTTAATTCTAAAAATGTGGATTGTGTTGCATATAACTCACGCACAGAAAACAATAAAAAACAACAAATTAGAAAGGATGGTTTTGTTTTAATAAAACACCGCAGCCTCAGGGAAAAAAATTTTTTTTCTAGTGTGGCAGTCAATATGTTAAACATTATCTACGAGCTCCATCCTTCCAGTTCTTGAACTCACTGGTAGAAGCCGTGTACTCCTCCAACCCCTCTTTTCTCCCCCCACCACTTTCCTCTCCTCCTGTTGGCTTCACCAATCTGACCATATCATTCCCCAGTTTTCCTCACATGCCAGTGCCCTTAGGATAAGGTCAAACTCCTTACCATGAGTTGGAAGTTCGTCTACAATCCTGCCTGTGCTCATATCGCTGGGTTTACTGCCTGTCCCTTACTTCCCTTCCTGTGTAGACTCAGCCACTTTTCCTTCCATTTCCTGACATCGCCGTGTTCTCTCTTGCCCCTGGGCCACTCACTGCACATGCTCTTCCCTCTGCCTGGAACACCTCCACCCCTGGCCACATCCCCAGTTCACCACACGAACGCCTATTCATCTTTCAGCTTTGAAGTAGAGGTCATTTCCTTCTGGAAGCTTCCCCAACCATGACACACTCTCCAGTACCTTTCTTTATCCACTATCGCACTCATACTATACTATCATTTCTAGCTTCCTAGTTTGCGTCCTCCATCAGATTGCATTTGTCTTGCATACCTCTAGTGTTAAACACTGGGCTTGGCACTTGGTTGTCACTCGGTACTTTTTAAAAAATAAAATAAAGGGACACTTTACCTGGTTTTGAAGGAAATTTCTAAGTTGCCTCTTGGAGACTTTTCACCAACTGTTGAAGTGTCTGCTAGGCCCACCATGCCCCATGGCCCACTTTGGCCCTCTCCTCTTGTTGCCTGATTACCAGGAGGCATCGTAAACCCCTGGGGAGTCTTAGCTCACAGACCCTGCCATTTAGAGTGTAATATAAGAAGGTCATTTCTGGAAGCAACATTGTGCGTGGTCGTACCTTTCAGCATAGCAAAAACTCGAAAAATAGGGTGGTCTCAGCCAAGGGTCAAATTGCAGATTCGATGCTTTATGTGTTTGGCAGTGCTCTAGAGACAAATACATTAATCATGGAGGTATGCGATCCGGTCGGAAAATTTAGGCCAGATAGAATGACATGGGAAGAAACACACACACGAACACGCAACCATGCGCGCTCTTATTTGTAAAAACCACATTAATGGATGGCAGCTCCCTACCTCTGAAATGATTTATAAATTAAAATAATTGCTTCTTTGAACTGTTCAGATATTAATTAACCTATCACTAATGTACGTACAGTCTCCAAATCAGCCAAACATTACCGAAACATTTCTATTCCCTTTATTCTGGAAATCCAAAAAACCACAAAAATAGACTCTTTGTTCTGGTGCCAAGGGTCATAAAGGAAAAGCCATCATCTTTGATGACTTTGCAATTCTTACTCTATTTCTTCATCAAATTAACTCTAAGTGAAATCTTGAGTACTCTGAACTCGAACGTGTCTTCTCACTCCCCTCCCCTTTTAACAATCTCCTCCCCAAGCACATGGATCCAGTTCTAGCTCAGATTTCTGG
>NW_012133857.1:27328474-27362813 GCF_000956105.1 Propithecus coquereli
CCACAACTCTCACTTCCGTGTGCTGGTTCTTATTGAATGAGTTAAGGAGCACGGTCTTTTGGTTATTCTGCAATATTTATTGAATGTCAACTGTGTGTTTCCATTGAGATGGGTGTTGGGGATATGATCACGTCTGGGGACATGCAGATGACCAGGAGGCAGCTCAGTCACAGAGAGGGGGCTTGACTCTGGCTAAGCCACGTCTTAGCTTCAAGCTCAACTAGCTTGAAGCTTAGATTCCTCACATGATCTTTCTCTCCACTTTGTTGAGAGGTTGCTGGTAAAAAGTACTAAGCTTGGGACTTGCCGTTTATTGAGTAAGTTGCTCAAAAATGGTTAGCTATCTTATTACAATGACTATTGGGTTATTTTTATAGTCCAGAAATGGCCTGGTTTTGGAAAATGGAGGTTGCCTTTCTACACTGATTAGGGAATGTAGAAAGCATTACAAAGCAGAGGGCTGAATAAACTATATTTCCTAGCATAGTATGCGTAAGCTTACCAAATGGAACCAGCTGTCACAAACTAACCCGGGGTTTCTGCTGCTGCTGTTGTTGTTTTTTTTTTTAAACTTCTGATGGCCAACTGGATGCTTAATCCAGTAGCTGGCCAGGCTTCCCTACATTGCATTGTTTACATATTTTCCTTAGACATGAGGTAGTGTTAGGAAACAAAGCTTTCAGCATGCACACATTCACAGCTGCCAGTTAGGGACAAAATTGTGAAGAAAAAGCACACAAATAACATGGTGAAAATCAAAAGAGTCATATTCTTTTTTTATGTACGAATAGTATTTATTGGTTTTCTTATTACAAAAGCCATGCATATATTTCTTGTGGAAAATACAAAAAAGCAGAAAGAAGAATATACAAAAATTCACCTCTAATCTCAATGCCCAGAGATAATGATTATTTTTTTTTGCAAGTATATATAAAGGGACCACAGCATTTTGTTATTTAATACTATGTCAGAATCACTAATTGCTATTGTACTAAAGGTCAGCACACTTTTAGCATGAAGGACCAAATTGTAAATATTTTAGGCTTTATGGTCCATGAGGTCTCTGTGACAACTATTCAACTCTGCCACTGTAGCATGAAAACAACCTTAGACAATTTATAAATGAATGGATGTGGCCAGATTTCTCCCCTGGTCTGTAGTTTGCTATTCGTATACAAGAGCCTCATCAATTGTCATAATAGTTTATTAAATATAGTTATACTAGTGTCATCAATAGTTATATTTCATTACAATAGTTATAAAGGGAAACATGACTTTTTAATCCCCAGTGTCTTGGAGGTTTCTTAAGGGGTTGTCTTGTTAGCGCATATTTTAGGGAATTAAATATAAACAAACAACAACTAGGCATTAAAAAAGAATGGTTTTGTGAGGTTAATTAAAAAATACAAGAACACTGTGACACTGCCCATAATTAAGTGTGTGCTTGTGTCCACCATCATAACTTTCTAAATTCCTAATGTGGTCTTGGGAGCAGCGTTCTCCTGCAACGTAGGAAAACATTGCCTGCTACTACTGGGTATGAAAGAGCCTTTCCATTGTATGACATGAAGAATGTGACTCCAGCACTCTGCTGCAGCTGCTACTAAGATCCAGTCACTTTGTCAAATAATAATGATGTCATTTGGTACTAGATTGTTGATGGCGGAAAAAAAAATTCCTTGAATTGATTCCTTTGTGTTGAATTCTACTGAAGCCCAGAGACGTGGGTCGTAGGTTGTGCTCCCTGAGAAGCAGACTTTAGGGCACATATTAGCATTCAGGAAGTTTATTAGGGAGTGCTCTGGGGATGGGCACAGGGAGAAGTTGGGCTGTGCTGCAGTCTCAACAAAGGCCTCAGCTGACCTCATTGGCAGCTCTGGAGCTGGGGTGGCCCTTCAGCATTGTCCTGCATTGGAGGGAGGGAGCCTGGCCTTTATACACTAGTGTTGACCAGTTATTGGCTGAGGCCACCCCAGGAGGGCAAGGCAGCCCTCTCTTCAGCTGAGTCTTTTTGCAAAAAGGATGGATGACAACCAAGTGTTGGCTTCTGGCAGCACTCCCAGTAGCTGGGAATATAAGCCCTTCATTCCTAAAGGGGTTTCTGGGTGGCTTGTCTACTGTCTCATGGATTAAGCTAGGTGAGAGACTTGCCCTAGTCCAGGCTCTGTTCTTAGTTTGAAAAATCAATATAGTAATGTTTTGGAGCAGTGTGCAATTTTAAATCCGATTTAAATTAATCCATTTGGCTTAATCATTTCATTCGGTCATCCCATGAGTATCAAGATCTACAAACCCTCTGTGTAGGGCACTGTCAAGTATGTGTGGATTAGATACAAAAACAAATTCGAGGCATGAGTCTTGTCCTCAGGGAGCTTGTAGCCTTTAGGGGAGAATGCAGAAATATGAGTTACAAGGTGAAATGAATGGTGATAATATTGGGGATGATATGGTGATTCTTGGTCCTAAGAAACCATGGTTCAATAAACCCAAATGCACACAGAATTCTCATTTTATTTTTTAAGCTGTTGCCCTTTACAAGTTTATTAATAAATGGTATTAGTAATAATCATGGCTCCATTTCTGCTGCATGGAAGCCTGGAGTTGCACACAGAACGTGGTTGTGTGGCAAGACTTGGGGATCGGCATCATGGCCAAAATTTGTCGTTACCATAGACACGTGGTGATCTGAACTCCCTGTGTCAGCTAATCCAGTTCTCAGCATCATGATCCATAACCTTCTTTTGGATGTCACTTTTTTCTTCGCCTGAGATTGTATATAATTTACCAGCATATTATAATACATTGCAGATATTACTCATGGGTCCTATTGAATAAAAATACTATGTTAAAAATATACTTTGTCTTACAAATGGAATGCAGCTTCAGCTCTTTTTCACCTGCAAGTCAAAAATGGAATCCTTGTGCAATTAAAACCCAAAGCGGTACTTTATACTGGCACCTGGAGGATTGTGGACCAAGTTCAAAATTATGTGGAATTCAAATGAGGGCAAAAGAGAGCTCATTCATAACACATAAAATGCCAAAATAATTGCATCTGCAAGAGATATACGAAGGTATATACAGCCACGTGGGATTTTGTAGGTTTTAGGAAATACTGGATGTCAAATATGGTTTTTCCCAATGAGGCAGTTCTGTACCAGTGACCAATGGCTTCACTCACTTATCCATTCACTTATTCATTCATTCATTCAGTACAAGGCTGCTGTGTTGCTCATCTCTAGGCAGCGCCATTTATATCACTGCCCGTGTGATAGGTGCCCCTGGAGCTGGGCAGTGAGCAGCCTGCACGACTGTATCCACTGGCCTTGATTCGACAATATCACTGGGTAGGTATGTTCCAGGCACTGGGATAGGCATTAAGAATAGAGCAGTGAGCAAGACAGCCTTGATCTTGCCCTCCTGGAGCTTTATTTTAGAGATGAAGTCAGACCAAAAAAATGAGTAATTACAAAAACCACATACATACAAGTTGAGATAAGTGCTATGATGTATACGAGCAGGATAGTCTAGGGACCTCTATCAGGGGGACCTGCTCTTTTGGGCCAGCAGGGAAGAAATTCTGAGGAAGCAACATTTCAGTTGAAGGCTGAAGAATGAGTATGTTTTTGTATGTGTAAACCGGGCTAGGGGAGAATGTTTCAGAAAGAGAGAACAATAAGCGTGTCAGGAAGGAGTATGGGGTAGCCGAGGACTTCTGTTTGGGTGCAGAAATGGGAGAGGGAGGAGATGGGGCTAGGACAGTCAGGGGCCAGACCTTTTGGGGCTTTGGAGAATGTGTTGAGTATTTTGGTTTTCATCCTAAAAAAACTGAAAGACATTGGATGTTCTATGCAGGAGAGGGACCTTTAGCAAGGTCACATTATCTGCACTGTGGAGGAGGCACTTGACATGGACAAGAATACATATGGTGGATAATATGCCAATATGTTTTGGTAGCACAGATGAGAGATCGAGGTGACTTGCCCTGGGGCAATGCCAAAGAAGACAAGGAAAAGTGGACAGATCAAAGAGATTTTCAAACTGAATGTCTTGACCTAATGTCACTCTGCTATTTGTTGGCCAGCACCTCTGAGTTGCCTTTGAGTGTTCTCACACAATATTAATTATCAACCATTGTGAGTGACTTTGGGAAAGGCAGAATTATTTGATGTTAACATCAAAGACCATTGCAATCAAGTGTTGCATTTGACTATTAATATGTCACATAGCCAATAAAACAGTCATTGGCGTTTTATATATCAAAAGCCCATTTGACAACCTCAGCCCTCTTTCTCCTTCCACGACATATATTAATAGTACCTACTTTGATGGGATTGTGGTAAATATTCAGAGAGAGAATACATCTGAAGTGCTTCACACAATGCCTGCTAGGTCGTAATTATTGTTAGCTACTTTTTACTTCTGCTATTATTCATACCTACATTACGTTGGGGGTTTAGGATGAGAATTAATCACATCCTTTTCCTCTAAGTTGGGTACTAAAATTTGAGAACACAGATACAGGTGTCAAGCCAAGAGAGATAATAGTAGCTGTATTACCGATGATGCTGCTGAATTCAAGAAGGTGAATTGGCTTTTCTGCCCATCTCTGCCAAATCAAGTGACTGGTACACATAACTCAGGGAACCCTGTGTATCTGCACATCATAATTTCTGCCTTTTCTCCAACAGGGGCGGAGAAAGTATGAGTAAAGCCTGAACCCTGGCCCTGACCCATATTAGCTTACATCACAGAAGAACTAAGCAGAATACTCTCATTCCTCAGGGGAACCACAGAGCAGGGAAGTTGAGAGCATGAATCCTGAAGCTAGACTGCATGAGTAATCCTGGCTGTGCCATTCATCAGCCAAGCAGCAATGCAAGTCTGTCAGTAGTGTGTCTAGGATTCAGTCTCTCCATCTGTAAAATGGGAATAATAATACTGCTATCTGAAAGGACAGTTGTGAGAGCTGAATAAATGAAAATGTTTGTGTCTGCCATATTGAAACTCCAACATATGTCTGCTGTTATCAATATCTGAAAGAAAAATCCAGACAGCATTGCATCACACGTGCTTCCCCAATCCCACATATCTGAGAGGTTATTCCTGTCCCCAAGGGAAGAGCAAATGAGGGGCTGGAAGAGAAGTGTTGCTCCCAGGCTTTGCCTTCCTGAGGGTTGGGGTGTCAAGCCCTCCCTCGATATGAACATCGAGCAGAGAGGAGGAAAGATTTACCTTCCATGAATTCTGCCACTTGACACAGTCTGCCTTGAATCTGTCTGACGTCTGCAGGCCCCTGTCTCCCCCTGGGGAGAAGAGGCTTTGTCATACTCATCAGCATAGCCTTCCATCACACGGCGCCATGCACTGAGCTTTGCATCCCGTCTGCACTCAATCAGTGCTTGATGGGTTTGAAGATGAGCATCTTTCTCTGAAAGATTTTGTTCTTTTCGGACTAAATGGTGAAGGGCTGTTGCCTGGCACCAACATACAGACCCTGAGCAGGAAGTGTGAGTGAGGTCTCCTCCGCCTGTCCCTTTCTTTGGGCCCTCTAGCCTTCTGGACACTGATTTTCCAGATCATGCTGAAACTGCAGGGAACTGGAAATTAACAAACACTTTCTTAGTGCAGGGCAGACACTTTTCCCATTTACCTTCCTCACTTGTGCCTTTTTCCTGATCTAGAACTTCTGGGCTTCTCTGTCCAGAGCAGAAACAAAGAATTGAGAAAAAGTTGATTATAAGATGAACACATTGATTTATTTGTGTACTCATAAATTAGGTTTAACTAAACGTACAACGCGGTGGAAAGATTAAGTAAAATATGGGATAGCAACTAAGCAGGATATTAGGAGGCCAGGAACATCATTAAATATGAGGATTTAGCAGATGCAGAGAAAACATGCACAAAAAATATTAAGTAAATCATAGCACTGAACTATAGTACTGCTATGATTCTAATGAGAGAAATACATTTCCCTCATTGTACCTTTTACTCTCTGAAATTATCTTTATTTGCTATGTAGTGTACAGCTCTCTCAATTGCAACATGTGTTCAATGGCACTTTGACTACTTTGCTTGTCTCTAGAGTCTCCTGGTCTTGTGGCAGGGTTTGGCAAACTGTGGCCAGCTAGCCAAATGTGACCCACTACCTGTTTTTGTAAGTAAAGTTTTACAGGAACACTGCCAGGCTCATTTGTTTCCATATTGTCTGTGGCTGCTTTTGTGATAAAACAGCAGAGCTGAGTAATTGTGTCAGAGACTGTGTGTCCTCAGTGCCTAAACCTTTTACCCTCTGGCCCATTATGGGAAATGTTTGCTCATCCCTGGACTAAAGTGCTCACTGATAGATATTAAGTGCTTAATAAACACTTGTAGAATTAATAAGTGAGTGAAAGAATAAATGAATACACATGGATAAAGAGTGGAAAAAAATACAGATGAATCAAAACTGTTAAATCAGGATAGGACTATGCTTAGAATTTTTTTTCTTTTTAAATCCTATCATATTTTATTTAACAATACAGGCAGAATATCCCTAATCTGAAAATCAAATATCCAAAATGCTCCAAAATCTGAAACGTTTTGAGTGCTGACACAGTGCTCAAAAGAAATGCTCTTTGGAGCATTTTGGATTTCAGGTTTTCAGATTTGGGATGATCCATCCATAAGAATTATGCAAATATTCCAAAATCTGAAAATATTTGAAATCTGAAACACTTCTGGTCCCGAGCATTTTGGATAAGGGATTCTCAACCTGTATCATTTTTTTTTAAAGCAAAAGCAAAATTTAAAAACTAATACTACCACCTGTGTAGGGCACTGAGAACATAGTTTTGAGGTCTGTGGTTCAAGAATTGCTGCAATTCTAGATGAGTGAGTGATTTGCTCATGTTTTCATTTTTAGTTCAAAAGCAAAGCGCCCTCATTACTAATTATCCTTCTAATTGCGTGAGTTAACAGCGGGGAAAGCCAGCCGTGGGGATTACTTGAGAAGCTATTCTACAGCAGACTATGTGGGTTGTCCAAACACAAATGGAACAGACCCAACTTGTGTAGTAATGTAAATAATATTTACTAAACTGGTCATTCATCAAAATTAAATCGATACAAGCCTCACGAGGCTTGGTTATCTCAGTCTCCACTGCAGACATAACATTTATCTGATAATTCACAGAGCTTCCAGGCTAGCTCCTTAGCTTAGCTGTTCTTACTTTGGCCTTCAAAATGAGGCTCCTTTGTTTAAAACTCAATCTATTAACCAAGGAAAAAAAGCAATGAGCCTTTACATTTTTAAAAGATCAAAAAAAGAAACTAGAAGAGACATTTTATTTGTTTCACATAAAGATGAAAATTGGTCTCACTGGCTGGCTCCATCACTCTCCATGCTCCTGTGAATCTGGGTGGCTCTTTAATACCTAGTTGCTCATTTGCCTAACAGTCCTTTAGGGGCCTTTTCTAATAGTAGCACCAGCCAAAAGAAGAGAAGCTATCTATTCACCAAAAGGTTGCATTTTTAAAAGACATTTTGCATAGTTCATTTCACAAAGAAACAATGGTTGTAAGAGCCTGGGCACATTAATTTTCAGAGACAAAATATTCATCTTTAATGCACACGGTCATAGTTCAAAAAGTAATGTTAAGCTTGTGTATGTTGGCCAGAGGAATGCTATTGAAGACTTCCTCCTAGTTCCTTATTGCAAAAGGACTTTTACCCCACTGTGTTTGGTGTTTTCCTTTGCATTTCAAAGCTCTGGAATAAACAGCAATTGAGGTTGCATGTTGAATTCTGAGGGTTTGCATGTGAATTTACACGCAATTACGTCTTTAACAAACAGTGGTGGTATTTTTCTAAAGTAACTCAACAACAGGGTGCAAATTGACGTTTTTTTCCTTTTTTAAAAACAGAAGTTTGTAAAATAGATCCAAACGTGTCAGAAAGAGACCTGGCCACCTGAGTGACCTCGTCAAATATGGCTGGCCCTTCCCTCCCTTAGCTCCTATTTGTAATTAATCATTAAAGTGGCTAGGTTAAATAGCATCCAGTTATAAGGAAGGTGTAACTTGCTTTTTTAAATTATTTTTTAATTTCATTAAATTAAAGATGTTAATTTTTTAATTAAAAATTAATTTTTATTTATTTATTTTTTATTTCAGCATATTACGGAGGTACAAGTGTTTAGGTTACATATGTTGCCTTTGCCCCGCCTGAGTCAGAGCTTCAAGTGTGCCATCCCCCAGATGGAGCACACCATACCCACTAGGTGTGAATATACTCATCCTCCCCCCAACCTAACACCTGATGAATGTTACTACTATATGTACACATAAGTGTTGATCAATTAATATCATTTTGATGGTGAGTACATATGATGCTTGTTTTTCCATTCTTGTGATATTTCACTTAGTATAATGAGCTCCAGCTCTATCCAGGATACTACGAGAGGTGCTAGATCACCATTGTTTTTTGTGGCTGAGTAGAACTCCATGGTATACATATACCACATTTTATTAATCCACTCATGTATTGATGGACACTTGGGTTGTGTCCATATCTTTGCAATTGTGAATTGTGCTGCTATAAACATTCGAGTGCAGATGTCTTTTTTATAGAATGTCTTTTTTTCCTTTGGGTAGATGCCCAAAGGAAATCTACCTTTGGGCATCCTGGATCCTGGATCAGGATGGTAGTTGATTCCTGGATCAAATGGTAGTTCTACTTGTAGCTCTTTGAGGTATCTCCGTATTATTTTCCACAGAGGTTGTACTAGTTTGCAGTCCCACTAGCAGTGTATCAGTGTTCCTGTCTCTCTGCATCCACACCAACATTTATTGTTTCGGGACTTTCTCATGAAGGCCATTCTCACTGGAGTTAGGTGATATCTCATTGTGGTTTTGATTTGCATTTTCCTGATGATTAGAGATGTTGAGCATGTTTTCATATGTTTGTTGGCCATTAGTTTATCTTCTTTTGAAAAGTTTATATTCATGTCCTTTGCCCACTTTTTGATGGGATTGTTTGATTTTTTCTTCCTGAGTTCTTTATAGATTCTAATTATCAGCCCTTTATCAGATTTGTCACATGTGAATATTTTCTCCCATTCTATAGGTTATCTGTTTGCTCTCGTGATAGTTTCCTTGGCTGTGCAGAAGCTTTTCAATTTGATCAGGTCCTATTTATTTATTTTTGTTGTCTCTGTGATTGCCTTTGAGGTCTTCATAAATTCTTTGCCTAGGCCAATGTCTGTAAGAGTTTTTCCATCATTTTCTTCTAGAATTCTTATAGTTTCATGCCTTAGGTTTAAGTCTGTTACCCACCGTGAGCTTTTGTAAGAGGTGAAAGGTGTGGATCCTGTTTTAGTCTTCTACATGTGGCTATCCAATTTTCCCAGCACCATTTATTGAATAAGGATTCTTTTCCCCAGTGTATGTTTTTGTCTGCTTTGTCAAAGATTAGATAGCTATATGAGGATGGTTTTATATCTGGATTCTCAGTTCTGTTCCATTGGTCTATGTCTCTGTTCTTGTGCCAATACCATGCTGTTTTAGTTACTATAGACTTGCAGTATAGCTTGAAGTCTGGTAAATTGATGCCTCCCAGTTTGTTCTTTTAGCTTAAGATTGCTTTTGCTATACGGGGTCTTCTCTAGTTCCATACAAAGCATAGAATTATTTTTTCTAGATCTGCAAAAAAATGATGTTGGTATTTTAATAGAGATTGCATTGAATCTATAGATCACTTTGGGCAGTATAGACATTTTAACACTGTTGATTCTGTGGACCAATGAGCATCGTATGGTTTTCCACCTGTTTATATCCTCTGCTATTTCCTTCCTCAGTGTTTCATAGTTCTCCCTGTAGAGGTCTTTTACCTCCTTAGTTAAATGTATTCTTAGGTAGTTTACTTTCTTTGTTGCTATTGTGAAGGATATTGAGTCTTTGATTTGGTTCTTAGTTTGACTGTTGTTGGCATATAGCAATGCTACTGATTTCTGTACATTGATTTTGTAACCTGAGACTTTGCTGAATTTGTTTATCAATCTCAGTAGTCTAATGGTAGAATCTTTGGAGTTTTCTAGATATGAGATCATATCGTCAGCAAAGAGCAATAGTTTGACCTCTTTTTATTTGGAAGAGAAAATCGAAATGATTCTGAAGCTCAGGACAATAGAGCTCTTTGTAAAGATTCACTTCATAATTGACATTTTTTGCGCGGAGAGGTGAAATGTCTTGGACTGAACAAGACAAGGCAGCAGTCCCAACAAAATGGCATTGATGTATATGAACGCACAGAGAACGAAGAGGCCAAGTGCTGCAAAATGCCAAAAGACACCAAAAGTCACACCACTGGAAAACAGAGCAGGAATGCTATCTGTGAATCTGCTTCATAAAGGAAATATTTCCTTAGGCCAATATCATATCTTACTACATAATTTCAAATGTAGGATATCACTTAAGCCTCTTTTTGCTCCATAGCTAAAGTTACAGGAAGTCCAGCAGCCATGTACTGTGCTTTTATTTGATTGAGTATATCCAGATGATTTTAATAAAGTTTTAAAAGGACATTAGTTTCCTGCTATTTCAATGAAAACCACTTGCAAGATGAATTTACAGCAATAGATCTATTTCTTGTCAACACATGCCCTCTTTATGCAAATGTGCCACTCTTTTATTATAGCCAACAAAACAACACACAAACACAATCATCAGCTGCATACGACATGAGAGAAAAATATCATCGTTTTAAATGTTTAAGGATGAAGAGAGGGCAAGAGTGATGGATGCCATGGTATACTGCTTAGAATCCCCTTAAGGACTGGGACTCTTGTTACCCCAATTGCTAGAAGTTCAGAGTCTAGGCTCCTGGAGTCCCTCTCTGGAAATTGTCCTCAGCCAAACAGTGGCTTGTTCTAGGCCATGCCACTCTCTAGGTACAGCTCACAATCCAGGACTGGTCAACATGTATATGTGGGTTAGAGGGCAAGGAGAGGTGTACAGAGACCTGGTCCCCTGACATCAGGTGACCTGATTGGACCATCCCAGCTACAGGGCTCCTCTTGGGAGCAACTGAGGTCTTTGTTGTGGCTGTGTCACATTTCAGCATCTCCTGCCCACTTCCATTGGGTTTAATCTCAAAAGAATGCTTTCCCTCCCCATGCAAATCTCCACCAATTTCCCAGGGAACCCAACCTAAAATAGTGAAGAATATTCCTTCCCAATTCCTCTCACAATGCTTTTATTTTTAATTTTTTTATTATGGAACTATACAAACATACGCAAAAGCCAAGAAAATAATATAACTCATCAACTTTATCAACATCTTGCCATTATTGTTTCATCTAACCCTTTTTAAAAACTGCATTCTTTTAAAGTATATCATTTCGCCCATAAAAACTCAGTGTGTATCTAACATGTAAAGACTTTTTAAATAAACAATAACCACAATGATAACATACAAAATTAACCCTAAGTCCTTAATACCATCTAAAACGCAATCTGTGTCCAGTATTCCTCAGTTGTTTCCCATATATATTTGTTTTTATACTATACATTGATTTGTGAATTTTTCCTCCCATTTTCAGGACTCGCTTTCAGGTAATCTTTAACCCCTCCACACAAGACTCTTATAAGGACCTTGTGTCTGGTTTCCTTGTCTCCATTCTCACCTCTGTCTTAGGATGCCTTTTTCACTATTGCCAGGTCAATTTCCCTAAGGCCCAACTCTGCTGTTGGTATATCCCACCATAAAAATGTTTAGATTCCCCATTGCCAGTAGCACTGTTTCTCAAAGTATAGTCTATGGAACACTAGTCTGTGAGCTGCTTTTTAAGAAAGAAAAAAAATTCATAATAAAATGGATATTCTTTGATGAAATAAATCTGGGAAAGGCTGTGAATTTTATCTCCTTCTTGGATGTTCATAATGCATATTAGCCTATTCAAGGCTCTGAGCAATCATGCAGCAAAGACCCTGCTGAACTTCTTTAATCCAGTATTTTCCAAATGTCTCTGGCTGTATAATGCTTTGCTTAACTCACATTAACATCCTGCAGAAACTTCTTTGTGGAACACCCTTTGGGAATTGCTGGCTTCCTGGAGTGGTATGCAAGGCCCTCTGTAATCTGACCTTACCTTTTACTATATCCTCCAAGTACTAGGTCTGAAATTTTCTTTTTACTTTTCTTCTTCTGCCCTTTGGTTCCCTCTGCCTTCGATGGTGTTTTTGTTGAAATCCATTGCATGCTTCAAGTCCCAGATTATCTAAGAAACCTTACACAGATCTCCCAGGCAGAATTAATCTTTTCTTTCTCTGAATTCTCAAAGTACCTGTGTAATATATGGCAGCCACAAGGACATCAGGCTCAGAATCACTGCTTTGCAGGTTGCCATTTTTATTATGGAAATATGCAAACGCACACAAAAGCCAAGAAGATATTATAACTTTTCCTCTGGACTTTTCCCCTAGGACATCTACAAAATGGGAATAATGTGGCAATTATCCCAGAGGGTTGTTTTATGGGTTAAACAAGAGAATGAATGTGTGCGCTGTTAAATCTAAGCTCCTAAAGTCAAGGATTGTGTAGAATTCTTCTTTTTGATAATGATGAGTCCAGCTCAGTCCTGAATACAACGGATCTTGAATTAGGTTTGGTGGATTGTTACACTTGTCCATAGACAGAGATGCTGGAACATGCATTACTTTCAGAACACATTGATGAGATAAATTAACTATCTGCACCTTTGAAGGGAAGTTCTGGGTTTTAAGCTGTGATAATGCATCCTAGTTGTGCCTTTATATACTAGATGGGCTCTCTGCAGCTCAGTTTCCAGATTTGTAAAATTTAAGGCATTGGGCTAAATCAGTGGCTCTCAAAATTTTTTTTAAATCACCAAGAATTTTAAAAAATTAGCTTCCCCATGATCTGATAGTTTTTTCTTTTAAAAAAGCAAATAGCAATAATTGAAGTGATAATCAATAATCTTCCTTTTTTTTTCTAGTCAAATCATAAAAAAACTTGATGTTTTTATTTGCTTCTTCAGTCTTATCACATTTAGTGAACACTTTTCCCCTGGACTTTCTTGAATATTGAACCACAGTACTCAGACACTCATAGTGGCCTTCATTGATCCCTGATGTACAAGAAACATAAGTTGGCAAGCACTTCTCTTTATTTTTATGGCCCCTTTTTGCTTAAAAAATTCTATGATGCTCTCAGATAAATCAGACCATTCAAGATTTAGTCAGTTCTTCACAGTTGGAACACTTTTTTGTATGTGTTTATGTAGTTTGTATTATTGTTATAAAGGGACCCAAGACATGGGACTCAGTTTGGAGGGCAGGATTCTCAGCCTGAGAGATGACTGTCTTGAAAAACAAGGCAATAAGAGAGTAGAGGAGAAACAGTGATCTGGGCAGAAGGAACTGGTGTTGGTACTTTGGGGAACTGTGTGTGTGTGTGTGTGTGTGTGTGTGTGTGTGTGTATGTGTGTGTGTGTGTTTTACAGGAAAGGGAAAGGCAGAGATGCAATTTGTATCAGGAGTTAAAGGTGGGGAAGTTGAGTGGTAACTTCGTACCAAAGAGCCTTAAGGCATTCATCCTAAGGACAATGAAGAACCATTTAACAGTTTTAAGTAGAAGAAAGACGTGATCCATTTTGCCAGTTGAAAACATCATTCCAAAGACTGGGTAGAGAATGGCTTGCTTGCAGAGAGGTGAAATTTAGCCTCAGGCCAATCAATGTTACATGAAATCAATATAATGGGTCATGGCCAGCATTTAAAAAAAAAAGGAAAAAGAAAAGTAGAAAAGACCATAGGGAACATTAGAGCACATTGCAAATAAAAAAAGGGTCTTGGTTCATGAAACTCTCAAGTAGATTATTGTGTAAGTTTGTATACTTGTGTGTGCATTTGTACTGGGCAATGTAAAATGTATTCCTAACTACATACTGAGGTCAAAAAAGTTGGCCCAACATGACTCCAAATCTCAGGAAGCCTTACAAATGCCTGCTATAAGTCACTGTAGGAACCAGGTGGTAGACATCAACAAAGCAGCCCAAATCTCTCTCTCCCACTAAAAAATGGGCTCAAGAGAGCAAGTCCTATTGCTGATACATAAGAACCTACTGACAAGTTCAAATTAAAAGGACTTGCCTCAGAGGATCCAGAAACGGACTTCTTCAGAAAGATGCATCAGTTTAATGTGTTTCATGTTCATCAGTGGCAGTTCTGGGCCATCTCCGTGGTGTTAGATATTTGCAGTCTCCTCAACTTCCTGTGGTTCAGTCACTTTTTTGCTTAGCATTTACCATGGGAGAGCTGGGACAAGCCATCTGTGCAGGGGACTTCAAAGATGTGTTTTGGTTTACATTCTGTTACAATGAAGTCAATGCAAATTGTTTTTATGTTGTTTTTTAAAAATTGGTTATTTTACTTGTTTTTGGAAAGGGGATAACAAGGGGAGTGAATGGATCCTGACCATGGTTTATAATATGGTGTTGGCCTGACGTTTTTTTTTTAAAGAAAGAGTTCAACAGATGTTAGTTTTGATTCATTCGTTTTCTGCAGAAATTCTACTCCATTTTACTATTTTTCAAATTCTATTTGGATACAGATGTGTTTTAGCAGGGGAAAATGCTAAATTTCCATTTAGATATATTCGTTTTAACAGTGGCAACTTGCCATGCTTTCCTCTGTTTCTTTCTCTATTTTTTCAGAAATAGCAAAAACACTTCCTTGAACTTAAGGCTGACCTGAACTTGATTTAATACTCTGTCAAAGGCCAACTGAAAGGCGTTATTTCTCATGGAGGAGAAGGCACTCAACCACAGTTTGGAGGGAACCAAGAGGCACCGTAGGGTGAACTTAATCCAATTCTTACTAATTTTGCAGATGAGGCAGTTGCACTTCAGAGAGGTGACATTACTTGCCCAAGGACAGAAGCTTGGTAGTGGCAGAAACTAATGACTGGGCCTAGAAACGAGCTCAGGAGGACTTGGACAAGCCTTTTGCACTTGGCCTCGCTGCCTCCTCAAATGCTTGGCAGTAGCTTCTCCAAGATGGCAGTTTCATGGCCAACACTGGCCATGCCAACTGGACAAAAGTCAGCATACGTTTTGTTACTGGCAAGAAAATTTCAAAAATAATTGATGTTGTAGAATTAGACATTTTATTTAAATGTGTGGACAGGAAATAAAAGACTGCTAACTATTACTGTCAGGGTAGGGGAGTCTCCAGAGAAAATTGGTAGTTTATTAAAAGTATTTACTGTGGCAGATAAAAATATGGAAGGAACAGTTGCCTAAAAATAGTTAATATTTCTTATCTGACATATAGAATGTTTTCCACTAGAATTATGATTCTTAAAAGTGCATAAATTCCATCCAGAGGAATCATCCAAATCACACACCGAAGTTGGAATCAAAAAGGGAAAATGCCTAGTAATTTAGATCAGGGTTCTCAAACTCAGCACTATTGATATTTTTGACCAGTTTTTTGTTATAGGGGCTATTCTGTGATTATAGGATGTTTAATAGCATTTCTAGCCTCTACCCACCAGAAGCCACTAACACATCCCTAGTTGTGACAACCAAAATTGTCACTAGATCTTTCCAAATGTTCCCTGGCAAAGTGAAATAGCCCCCAATTAAGATTCACTAATTTAGACAAGTTTGGATGTCTAAAATATAAGAAGATAGTTCCTTTATTAAGGGGGAGGGGGAGGTATTATTCTTTCTGATTATAAGTGTAATAAATATTTATATTTATGAAATATGGAAACATATGTTACTGAAACAACACCAAATTGCCTTAAGGTCAGTTTCTGCACACTGTCACAGTCAACAAAAGTACAAGTCTGACATCCAAAGATCAATGAAAATAAATTTAGCTCTCTACTAAAATTTCCCTAAGAGATATGGGGACAGAAAATGTAGTTCATGGACCGCTGAAATGCCCTTACATATCTCTTCACCATCTATTAGTTTCTCTTATCACAGCAGATAGTGGTTGCTTTTCCACAATCTTTCTCATCTCTCAACCTTGACCTTGAACTCCAGCCCTTGCTAGCTGTCCTGTCCTCTCCCTGCCTGTGCCTTAGCATCCATCAACTCAGTTCTTCTGCATGTGGTTCTCTGGCCTTTCCATATAGATTCGCGTAACCTCTTCCCACTTGGCTGCCTTACTCATTACCTAAATCCACACAACAAAAGGCCTAGAATCTTCCTTGGAATATTCTCAGATGAGGGAAGGTTGTAAACCTTTATGCAAGACTACTTTTATCCCAGTCGTACTAAAAAAAAAAAAATAAAGATCAACGGCAATTCTACCACTCACAAGTCCCCACAATGAACAATCTGGTGGCTATCTAGGTAGGTGGTTTTGACACATGGAACTGTAAAAAAAGAGTCAAGGTAAAAATATGTAGTTTGCATTCCCTGGGCATGGAGAGAAAATAAGATGACTTGACCTGGGCTTCCACATCCTTTTTTTCATTGGATTATGAGGCCGACTTCTGGATGTTTCAGTTTAATGGGATCATCAACATCATCATCATCATCATCACTATGTGTCACAGTGTAAGCATTTTACAAGAATATCCTACTTAACTTTCAGCACAAGTATTAATAGTAACACAGGTGCTATTAATAGTTCCAATTGACAGATGAGGAAGTGGAGTCTCTTGGCGGTTTTGTAAGCTGCCCAAGACCACAAAGCTATTCATTTTTACTTGTAAGTGCAAGAAAAATTCCTATACTCAAGAATTGCTGGCCTCACCTCTTCCTTTGCCCTGTGTCTGTCTTTGCGCACCCGGTGTGGCCAGATGATGAGCCTACTGTTGCCATTTCCACTCATCTTTCCACAAACACACACAGAAAGCCATAGGAGGGCTGGTCAGATGGGTGATGGGAGACACTTGGCCCATGATTTCTATTGTAAGAACTCACCTAAATATTCTTCCCCATGCACATCAGCCATGCCTGCTCTTGCTTGGAAGTGTCTTGAGGCCTTGCTGCTCACAGTGTGTTCCGCAATCCTGCGGCATCGCTGTCACCTGAGACCCTGTGAGAAATGCAGAATCTCAGGCTGTACTCCAGACCTACCAAATAGTCCCCCAGATGATTCCAGTACCATGGCCTCAGGACCTTGAAAGCTGGTCCCAATACAAGGATTCCATATTCCAGTGGTTGTCAAACTTGAGCATACATCAAAGTCACTTGGAGGGCTCGTGAAAATACAGATTGCTGAGCCTCCTCTCCCCTCCCCTCTAGGGATTTGGATTCTGTAAATCTGGAGTGGTGCCCAATAATTTGCATTCCTAACAAGTTCCCTGGTGGTCTGGGGAACCACCGTTTGGGAACCATTGCTACAGTCAAATAAATTGAGGAACTCCCAAAAGTTAAACCAAATTAAATGAGTTGATTTTCCAATAGGTCTTTTCAAAACCTTTAAGATGCTAATACTAGGTTTCTCAAACTCTTTGGCCCACCGAAACCATTTATACCAAAATATCACTATAGATTAGTGTTCCATAAAATGAACTTTGGGAACCACTTGTCTACAAACAGTAGAGTCTCACAATTCTGACCTAGAAAAAAAAAACAGCTGAATGTAACAAAATGACCTCTTTAGTTGCGGGAGAGACAATCTTGGTTTTGGTGTCAGGGTAGCACAGCTGTTGTGTCTTTTAGCAAATGAATAGCACATTTCTCCAAGGGATTTTTACAGATTGCAAATAAATTTCAAATTATTGAGATTCACATAACATAGACCAGGAATTAAAAAGGGACCAAAAAATATATCTGCAATGACATTTGAATTGGCGTTTCATCCCCCCCCCCCATTGAAATACAAGCCAAGAATAAAACATTGATTAAATAGAGAGCATTGACATTTTACTCCTGTGGTGCTGGATACCAGCCTAGACAAAGAGCCGGTTACATTCAAAAGACAAAGAGTCCTTTTGTGAGGCAGTAAGTTCATCTGGGAGAAATATTAAGTGAAGTCTCTAAGGATAGAGTTCTCCAGCCTCTTTACCTACAACACTCATTGAGAGGCAGTGAGTAAAATCACACTCAAAATATATGGGGGAAGGAAGGTGAAGGGATTTATTAAAGGATGGGACTGGGATCCAAATAAAACTCAACTTTTGCCTCCAGTGAGGGCAATTTTTACTAGGAAATGAAAATCAAAATGGCCAATGAGACATGAGCAAGAGAATACATTCTTCCAAGCAAATAAAACATAAAATGCCTATTTTATCACATTCTCTATGGACAGGAGATACAGCTGTGGACAAGATGGATATTTTTCTGTACCCGCAAAGATCGTACACTGTAATAAGGAATACGGTTTTAAAAAAGAATAAAAGAATAAATCAAATAAGTGTTATGTTTGAAGATAAACAAGGAGAGGTGGAGAATAACAGGGTTTGGGTAGATTTGCTTTAGAAAGTGTGCTCAGGGAAAGCTGCTCTGATTTATTTGGGCTAAAAAAGGAAAAGAGAAAAAGTGAGCCCTATGAATGTTGGGGTAGAGTTCTAGAAATCCAAAACAGTGTGTGAAAAAAAGGGCTGTATCAGGAAAGACATTGCGGCATTTACAGAACTGAAAGGAGAACATACTTACTGAACACTTGGTTTCCAGAAGTGACCATGCTGAGTCCTGTGTGTGAGTGTGAGAGTGTGTGGCTGTGTGTGCCAGGATGGAGGAGCGGGTGGTGGTGTTCAAGGGCAAGTTAGACTTGGCCTTCTGTTAATAGAGCTGATTCATTCAGCCTCCAAATGCTACATGATGGTTTCTGCCATGTTGATACGGAACAAATAAATCATCTGGCTGTGTGCAGTTCTACTGATACATGTAGAGTCACGTGTAGTGTTCTAACTGCTGTTCTTTTATATCCCCTGCTGTGGTTAAGAGCTATTCCTTGACATTCATGTTCAATTCAGTTTTGCATAAACAACTTGAACAAGTTGCAGTTGCTTAACAACTTTAAATCCTTAAGGAGGCTTATCACATCTCTTCGTTGTGGTGCTCCGATGAGGGATGAAAGAGGCTTTTTAGAGCAATACTGGGAAATACTGAGTCTATGTTGGCTCAAATTAATTCTCCTTGTTACATATTATTGTAAAAATGGATAGGTTAGGTAGATTTTAAATAGAGAGAACTGATTAAATATTTATTAAGGTACAGATAAAGATGTCTGAAGCCAGTGCTTTAAAAATGAGTGTGCAGAGGATGTCAATATATCTAAAAAGGATTTGGGGGAAGAACATTTTAGAAAGTGAGTATGCAGAAGATTATTTTTACATGATTTATTATAACTGAAATGAAAATAAAGAGCATGCAGAGAGACACCAAAATCTTGGGGCTAATTATCAAATCATTTCATTCAGTCACACAGGACATTTCTTCCTGAAAAACAAGGAGGGCTGGCAGGTGAATTCAATGAAAGCAAGACAGCTCACCCTGGTCGAAAGAATGCATTTATCTTTCCCCCTGTGATTTCTGACATTATGAATCTGAGCATTTGCCTTCCAAGAAGTTCAAATCCCTGAAATAGAAACTCTCCCACTGTCACAGCAGAGCAGAGGCCATGTAATTGCTTCATTGCTCAGAAGAAGTCCCAAATATCATATTTGCTTTGTGCTTTTAAGTGGCATCAAGTTAATCAAGGCTGGCTGAAATCATTCGAAGACAAGGCAAAAATCTGCTTTGCTTTGCTTCTCTGCGAGATGGCCTGATTTTGTAACCATGCCCACGCGAATCTGGCTTGTGTTGTTAGAGGAATTATCTCCTCATTAAAAACAAATCTTAATAGGCCTCATTTGAAGGCTGCTTTTGTCTGTAACTTGATCAAGAGGGTAATGACTAGGAGCCATGCTAAACAGAGGGAGAGTAAAAGAAAGTCAGAAACATTAAACAGCACAGATTACAGTCACATTAGAGTGCTTTTGGTATGCAAATAGAGCATGAGAGACAACAAAATATAAATGGACTTGCTTCTGTTTCATTCTTGACAGTCTCCTTAGGGCATGCAGGAAAACCTGAGTCTCGGTGAAAGGACCAGCTTGAGAGACGTGTAATTCCTCTTTTCGGGGCCTCTCTTTAGTTTCCTTAGTTGTAAAATGGGTATAATAATGTCTATAATTGTTATAATAGGGTGGTTATGAGGACTAAATGAGTTAGTATATGTAAAGCGTTTAGAATAGTGTCTGGGTGTCTAGTCTAGCACATAGTTAATGATAGCACTTACCATAAGATTTAGCGATTATTATTGTTTTTGTTATTATTTTGAGGGTTTTTTTTTTTTTTCCTATTGTATATGAGCAGGAGCACCAGTTATGGACTCACAGAATTTTGGAGTTCTTATGGGATTGCTTCCAGAAATGTGTTCCATGAATATCCACAGTTATTTAAGATATTCAGTAAGATATTAAGTATAAAAAAGGGTTTGTCTAATCAATGACTTTTGGGAAATGCTAGGTTAAATAAAATCAAAACTACTTTTGCTTTTACCATAGGGTCTTTCAGAGTAGGAGAGAAAAAGTAAATCATTTCCTCACTCATTGCTACGTTCATGGCTGAGATTCCTGTAACAAAAGACAGATTAAAAAGAGCAAAGAAAATTTATTAATATAAATACATTTATACATGTATTAACGTGTTGGTAGTAATATAAATATGACATCATTTAATATGAATTTTACAGATTCAGAAATGAAGCCCCAAACAGGGGAAAACTGTATTTTTATGGACATTTGTGCAAAAGTATGATTGGAAGACAAAAAGTTATGATCTGATGATAATAAACTCGGGGCAGTTTAGCAAGGCCTGTTTGTTTAGATTCTTCTCGGCACCCCTGTGTGACTTTCCTTCCCTCGGGGCATAGGGCAGGACACCTGTCACATGAGGGTCTTCAGGGGAGAAGGGAGGAACAAGGTCCAAGAGTGACCTTCTGAGGTTTTGTGGACTGCTTCAGGGAAGAAGGGGCAAGGGGAATTCTAGTTTTTAGGGTCTGCTTCAGGAGTGCCCTTGGGGGAGAAGACCAGAGAGAACTTCCTGCCTCTGCAGTTTTTTCAATTTCTTTCAGTTTAAAATACTCAGTATGCCAAGGTGCCATCATTTGGGGCATCGTGTTCTGAGCCCCGTGAAGAGCCTTTAATATGCAACCAATGTGAATCTCAAAGAGGGTGACAGTCTATCCAGCCTTTCCTAAATTTATTTGCCCACAGACCCATTTGTTACAAAATGTCTCGTAACCCCTCAAGGAACATAGTTTCTTGAAGAAAATTATGGACAAGAATGCAATGATGCCACAAGAGGGAAATGACTTCTGCTAGACACTTAGCTAGTTAGGGGCAGAGTCCTAAGTTAAGCCTGGGTCTTCTGGTACCTTCTGGACCTGGGTCTAGTGCCCACTTCCCACTGTTGGATCTCATGTAAGTTATTTCACTTTCCTGGGTCTCATTTTTTTCTCCTCTGTAAATGAGGATGATGATTGCCTTCCCTCATGACGTCGTTGAGAACTTAAATGAGAAAACACATGTAAAGCACACACAAGCATTTAATTATAAACTATTTATCATTGTTCCTGGCACACAGTAAGTGCTCAAAATATATTGCCTATTATTGATCAATAGTGTTTTAAAAGAGGGGAAGATCCCATAGTAAGGAAGGTGGATCTGATGACAGTTGCTTGTTCGCTAACGACTTCCTTTTAAAGTTTGTCAGTGGAGGCTGCTCTAGAAGGCTGTACTATAAACAATGCTAGGAAGCTCTCCATACCATTAAACTAGCCTAAAACCAATCACTATCTTCCCCTTTAGGTCAGTGTGGCCAGGAAAAAAAGATTGCTAACTGTTACTGTCAGGGTAGGGGATTTTGGCCTAGGCTTGTGGTCTCGGATTCTACTGCAGAAATTTCTATGACAGGAAGAATCAGAAGGGCCTCTAAACCAGTGCATCTTAATTGGGCTGGGAGTATTATGGTGGGCCGTGGATTCGGATCCCGTTTGTCCACTTTCTGAAACCAGTTCATGATGACATATGAATACACATTGAGAGTCAGCTTGTGGAAACTTTTATGGCAATATGCCGAGTAATTTTATGTCTACCAAATCCAAATAATAATTTTTAAAGTGGGGCTTGTATTCATATTACCTTCACATGATTTCATTTTTCTAGTAATTTATTATATTTTACAAAAGCATAGGTCTAGGACAGATTGAAAATTAAAAAAATGAAAGAAATCTTGTCCTTTATTTTAGATGGGTGAGAATTGGTCTAGAAAAATGGTTCTCAAAAGCGTGTTCCTGGACCAGCAGGAACTTGTAAGAAATGCAATTCTCATCACCACCCCTGACCTGCTGCATTAGACACTCTGGGCTAGGGCCCAGCAATCTGTATTTTAACAAGTTCTTCAGGTGATTCTTATGCATACTAAAATTTTAGAAGGATTGAGATCATCTCCAGGGTAATTATATCTTCTTCCAAATTTAGTAGAACAAGAATAGGTATTATCTCCCAAACTCTGGTGTGCAGAAATAATGCAACACCATTTCTCTAAAATCAAATTAAATTTACTTTGAACTACCATTCATTCAGGTTGATAGAAATTTCAATCTCAGTAAGAACTAGGTTCAGTTATGAGTAATGGAGACCAAAAATAATAGTGGCCAAATCAATAAACAGACTTCGGAAAACAAAAGCTGGCAGCAGGGGTTCTCATGAGGCAAATTCTGTTTTCTGTCCTACAACCCAAACCCCTAAAGGAGGAGAACCTGCCTACCTTCTCTAATAGCAGGGAAAACCCAGAGAGGGCCCAAAGCAAAAGTCCAATGCACTGTCCTGCCCCATCAACAATGGTATTTAATCATCCCCGATGATAATCCTGAGGCCAAACCAGCACCTAGAAGGTCTGAATAGGCCCATTCTGACTAGCTCGGAGTTATGTACACATCAGATAGGGTTTTTTTCTCCTTTTACCCATTGTCTTCTGAAGTCTTTAAAACTCTCTCCATAGCTTTTGGAACACAGATTACTTCCTTTTCATCTTCACTGGCCTGTCAAGGATTCTCTCATTTGTCATGGATTTTTATTTTCTTGGTACATTTCCTTGTAACTGGAACCCTCGAGCAAAAAAGGTGGGTGGAAGCACATTTTGCAAATTCATTCTCATGCCTCTGGCACTGAATCAAATCTCTAACTGAAAAAAATAGTTTTCAAGGGGGCACTAATTAGGTCTTGAAATTCATGCTTTGTGCAAAATTTAGTCTTTCTCCAGTCTGACACATTTCTGTAGGTTCCTTTCTTCATTGTCTCTCATTTGAAGCTAAGAGATTCTGTACTTCCATTGGTTTGGGCTATAAGCAACAATGCTTACATGTGATATTTTTAAAAATGTAAGTGAAAACATTGGCAACTTTAGAACAAATTTTAATACATTTCCGACGTCTACTACTGTGTCTAATGAATTATGTAACATTTTTCTTAGTGTACCAGAGAATCAATTGTATATTTGTTGTATATTCAGTTGGTTGTCCAATTTTCAAAAGGACATATTCAGAAGACCAAATTTGATTTACTCCTGTTTATATTCCCCAGTGTCATTTCTGTTCCATAACACGATTCTCTGCCTTTTGCTTCAGTCAAAAATCTCCCCAAAATATAAGCTTCTGAATTCAAATATATTTGAAGCTGATTTTTCCCCATCTTTATTTCTTTAACAAATACATTCAGAAAAAGAACTAGGAAAAAGGACAATCTTGTCAAATCCAATATTATGTCACTTACATTAATTTTGTAGGAATAACTTGTTATACGATTTGGTTATCACCCTCATTCTTTACTTCTTCTTACTTTCATCTTCTAATATATCTTTTCTCTCATTTTTCTTACTTAGTTTTAAAGAAGAATAAAATTACTTGCAATTCCACTCAAAGACATCCATTTTTGAATATCTTGGTTCATTTTGTTCTAACCTCAAAGAAAGATAGCATTTCAGAAGCACTGTCTTTTTTTTAAAAAAAATATCTCCATATGTATTTTCCTTTTATCCAATGAATTCTTTTTTTCCCATTTATAAAGTAACACATACTTGTTATCACAAATTCAAACCAAATGAATGGTATAAAGAAAAAAGTTGGCTGTGTTTTCTTGCCAAATCTTTGGATCTAATTGCCCCAAGATCAGGCAAATTGGCATGGCTTCTGTTACCAGATGTTGGCTGTTAGTAAAACTTTTTTGCCAAATTACTGGCACAACAGGCACTCCCTCTAGAGCTCCTAGGTCAGTTTGGACAGGTCCTTTTATAAACTTCATGATAACATCTAAAATATATGTTTTGCATCATCTTCTCCCAGATAGTAATGCCAAAACTTGGTCCTCTAGCTTTGATAGAGAGAATTGCAACAAGGCAACCTTGTTAATTGAGGGGGAGATTTACATTTTTTCTTTTAATGTTTTTCTATTTAACAAGCTGCAGTGGACAGTCAAAAAAAAAATTTTGAGTGTGAAGTCAAAGAAAGAAAAAGTGCATGTCTGTTTTCACACGAGAGGCAGAAAAACCATATGAATCAAGCATATTTATTATTCAGTGATATTCCCACCCACTAAGGATTAGATGGATCTTGTGTATACAAATTAAATCAAGAAGATGTAAACTCTATACTTCTCGGCTTTTTGAACTTTGCTTGCTCTTTCATTTTGCACCAACCAAGCAGAGCCACATTGGTAGTGAAATGGAATTTCCTTGAGCAGTCTGTTTGATTCACTCAAACCAGAATCTATTAGTTCTTCTCTCCTGAGTGGAGGAAGAAGATAGATTCAGAAGAGATGGGGACTGTTTGTGCAGAAGATTTTCATTTCTGATTAGACCCTGGCAGCCACCTAGCTTGTTCCAGAAATTGGGGGGAAAGAAGGGTTTTTTTATTTGTTTGTTTTTTTAAAAAGGCAAGGTGAGAGGGGCAGTAAGAGTAGCTGTATCACTTATGTTTAGTCCAAGAAGGGCGAATATATGACACGCTTGATTTCACTTCTCTCTTGCCCTTGACAGACACTGCTAATCAATGAGGTCACATTTCCCACTGAGCTCAAATATAGCCTCAGGATCTTTCTTGGTACAGCCCTCTGGGCAGCTGCTACCAATCTATCCTGGGTTGGCTTATGAGATTGATTTACTGAGTGCATTATTTATTCATTTATTCAACATTTATTGAACATCTAAACTGTGCCAGGCATGTTAAGGCATTTAGGAGCAAGACATGAAACTTACATTCTGATGAAAATGAAACCTTTTTATTGCTTTTTTGGCCCTGCACATTTGCTTGGTGTGCAGTAGTGCCCAGTAAATTTTTTTTCTTTCTTTCTTTCTTTTTTTTTTTTTTGTCATATTGCATGGAATTGGCTTATGAAGAGCATTCTGTCATCCGTTGATTCAGCTGAGAATTGAAGTGTGGCTATGGTTCTCCCTCAAATAATGAGAACATTTGTTCCACCTCAGTTCACTTCCTGCTCAGGGTCTATTAAAAACAAACTCACCATCGAGATGAGTTCTCAACTCGATAGGTTTCAAGGGGCAGGGGGAGATAGCGAAGAGAAGAGTCAGACACAGAATCTCATCTCATCCCTTAAATCTGACCTCCCAATGTCTTTTAGATTTGCTGATTGGATTCTTGCTAGAACACAATGTCAGACTCCACACTCAAAGGAAATAAATTAAGCTGCACCACACGAGGACAAATGGTTGACATTGTGCTCTTGCTAACATCTTGTGTGCAGCTGTGAACAGCTGTGTTAGTGCCAGTTAAGCTGTGATAGCATCATTGGGGAGAGAGATAAAGGGCAAGCCATTCACAAAGCACTATTCAAAGGGTCTCACAGGTGTGTTCTAAGGCCTGGTTTTCTGCTCTTCTATCTAAAATTTATACTGAATTAAGGTGATTGGGTAATATAATTCAGGTTGTCTTCCTCCAGGAATGATGTTTTAGGAATAAATGCTGTGAAATTCATAAGCAAATATGAAATAAGCATTCCCCACTTGAGAAAGAAGATTAGCATCTGATTCTCTTGAGTTAGTCTTTGACCCTGTATTCATTCTCTTATGAATGAGCCTGTTTTCCCCTTCTCTGGTATAGGAAAGCACGAAATGTGCCAAGAGAGTGACTCTTTTAAAGAACAGCTTTATCACCCTTATTTGCAATTTTACTCCCCTAAAAAAAAGAGGCCATCAGCTGTTTGTCCACCGACTACAAATGGTCAGCTCCTTTAGTGAGCAGGATGAGGTCAGCTACTAACTGCCAGTGAAGGGGACAAAACAAGGGAAGAACGGGCAGCTTGAAAAAAGAGATTGAAATGGCATTTAGATGTTTGTTTTAAACAGACTTCAATTTGCTGCTTGAAGGGAAAATTGTGTGTATGGGATGCCCTCTTGAAAACTGGAGTGAGAAGATAAACCAGTAAAATTTAAATGGGATAGAAATTCTAGGTAGATGTTCCCAAATGCTGGAACCACCTCTTCGGAACTGCCTAGTGAACTTGTTAAAGCTGCGGGTTCCCCGGGCTCACATCATGGATTGGAATCACTGGAAGCAGTGTCTGAACTTTTCTATCCACTCCCCAGATGAGTCTAGAGTACACAGCTAGATTTGGGGATTACTGCTAGATCCCACGCTAAACAAACAAACAAACAAAAATAAATCAGATGAAATATTTAGGAGGAGACAACTGTAGACAGAATCAGAAAGATGAGATAGAAGTCCTGTCCCTCTGCCTGGCGCCAAGCCAATAAGTACTACTTTGTAATCAGTAAATAGTAACTAATTGAAGACTTGCTATGTATCCAGTGCTGATCCAAATGCTTTCTATTCCTTGAATCTTTTAATCTTGAAATCTTAGGGAACTTTATGAGTGAAGTAGGATCCATGAAGCCCCCTTCATACATGAGACACACACATTTTTAAGGCAGTTGGAAGATGGCATAGCTGGTAGGTGGCAGTGCCAGGCTTCAAACTCAGGCAGTCTGGCTACAGAGCCTGTGCTCTCAGCCTCTGTCTCCACCTGACACTGTTTTTGCTGTGAAATGGAAGGCGCTGGGGAAACAATGTCTACCAAAGCAGTACCTTCCATCAAGGAGCTCCCAGAGATTTACAATGTAATGTAGCACGTGCAGCGTGCAAAGTGCAAAGAGAAACTCCCAGGTCACTGCAGACCACAGAGGGGACCTCACCCAGGACAGGGAGTGGGCTCTCTTGGAGGTGGTGATGTCAGATCTGAAATCTTAAATGATAGATAAGAGCGAGTCAGAAAAATATTGGAGGGTGGGAGGGCTTTCCAGGAGGAGCAAAGCCTCAGAGAAAAAAGAGTTCCAGGCATCGCTCAGGCCTTTCTGAGGAGAGGGTTGAATGGATACAAGGTGGCAAGAATGATAACTATCTACTCAATTATTGAAAGTAATTATTAGTGATTATTATGTAATTAGGACTAATGTTAATAATTATCACAATCATTTGTAATACTAACATAAATGGTGATTGTGGTGTTCCACAACTTATTGCTGGGTGATAAGTTATCCCAAAACTTAGCAGCATAAAACAACACTTTATTATGCTCTTGGATTCTATGGATCAGGAATTCTGACTGCACAGGTGGGGTGGCTTGAGTCTGGAGGCGACTTGACCATCTGGGGCAATGAACAACGGGGACAAGAGGATCCTCTTCCAAGAGGCATCGTCTCCCACCTTGGTGGGGATGACTGGAAGATTGGACCATGATGGGACTCTTGGCCGGAGCACCTCTCTGTACCCTCCTCAGCATGGTGGCCTTGAGGAAGTGGAACTTCTTCCAAGCTGGATCAGTGCTCCAGCAAACAAGGTGGAGGCTATCTTTTTTCCCTAGCCTTGAAAGACACAAAGTGTCATCTCCACCACACTCTATTGTTAAAGCAGTCACAAGCACTTCCAGATTCAAGGGGAGGGGACACAGCTCCAACTTTTCATGGGAAGAACACCAAAGAATTTGGAGCCAAGTTTTAAAAATCATCACATATTATTAGCATTTGTTGAATGTGTCCTATGTGTGCTGGGCGTTGTGCTAAATGCTTAACCAAGGATACTCACCTACAGCTCACAGCAACATTTACAAGAATGAGCTATTATCACCCCAGTTTACAGATAAGGGATCACAGGCTGGGTGGAAACTCCAGTAAGTTGTTTTAAATAGTTTGAGAGTCAATTTTCTCATTAATAAAAGAAGTTCAAAAAAGTAAAACACGTTTTCATGGTGTTTTGTGAGGGTTAAATACTGCAGGTAAAGAATTTAGTCTATAATAAAAGTGTAGTGCAGGAATTTTAGGACTCTAATGCCCTGACTCTGCCCTTAGCTGATGTCTGGATTTGCTGATGTGGCAACTGGCAGCCTGGAAACCAAAATTTCTGCTTGTGGCTCCCTTACTCTATCCATGAACTTGGGCTTCATGTTTGGATAACTTGAAGTCTGGAGAAAATGATAGATTTGATTGATTTGTTTAGACAGGAAGGCCTGAGGGCTCGGAAACTCTTAAAAAACAAACAAGATTCTAACTGAACACAGAAACCATCTTTCTGCTTCATTGTCCAAGATTTGTCAGGATGGCGTTAAGAGCATGTGGAACAAGATGAGGCAATCAATTAATGAGGAAGGTTTTTAAATTTCTCTATAAAAATAGAATCAAATGTTTAGAGCAATTACAGTGAAAATAAATAAAATATATCAATACATCAATAAATAAAATACATCAATGGAAAACTGTCAGTAAATTAACTGAAGTTTCAACCTCAACTATCTAAATGGGCATTTGGCCCTGTCAGGGCATCAGGTTGAAACCACCATGTTAGTAGGATAAAAGATAAGTAAATGAACAGTTTTGAGGTTTGTGCCTATCTTCGCCTTAAAAAAAAAAACAAACCTAGGTGTTTTAATGGGCTTATGGGGGAAACCGTCACCAACTTAGTCTTATCCTTGAGATTTCCCATGGGCTGTAGGATTGAGTTGAACATAACTTTCTGAATACAAAATTACTGTTAGACTGGACCACATGAACTAATATTTGACCATTTTTTACCTATTAGAAGGCAAATTCCATGAGATTTCAATCTAATGCATTGAAGAGAGAAATAAAATAGTTCATTTCTTCAATTTATGTTTCAACAATTTATACCTGATGAATTGTCTATTAGAAATAGAGTTCAAGTTCACCATTCACAATATAATCTGGTCATACACCACACATTTGCAGTGTATCAGGCCTCAGGCTAAGAATGAAGCATTAGCTCATTAATCTCATTTAAACTTCATAACAACTGTATGACGGGGGAATTATCTCCCTTCATTTTGAAGATGAGAAAACTGAGGCCAAGAGGCTTTGAATAACTTGGTATCGAGTTGTAGGGAGTTTCGGACTCAGATCTGCAAAATTTCAAATCTTTTGGTCACCTGCCCTACTATAGCTGCAGATTAGTGGTGAAGGAGATACTCATTCTGACATGCTAATCCACATCTAGCCCTCCCCCACACCAGTACCTCTGCTTGCTGCACCTGGACAACAGGGACCTGTGTTTTCAGTAATGTTGATTCATGAAGCCAGATTATGGAGGACTCATTCTTCACACCCTTGCTACACAAAAATATTTTCTTAATATGACCAATTGGCCAATAGTTCTAGAAGAAGATTTTCTAGGTTTCTTGCTCACCAGAGAAAAATTCTGACTGGCCATTTTAAAAAGGAAATAGGTTCTACACACAAATCAATCAAACCAGTCCAATACCACCAGGCCCAAGATAAGAAAAATATTTAATATTAAAAATGGTCTCAAAGAAAGAACTCACTAATTTAGAGTTACTGAAGGGAGAGACAATTTTGAATTAATAAAATATCTTAATTAAAATGTGACTTAAAAAAAAGAAAGTCATTATCTATTTGATATTTGATGGATGAATCAATCAATCAAACTCAAGTGTGGAAAGTATAAAATGATATGAACTGGGCAAAAATAGAGCCATGTACAGGACTCATTTGGCCCAGTTTGACCAACAGATGAGAGCTATTTGAATATAGTTTTCCATTTACTTATAGATCAAGAGCTACTACAGTTTTGAGAAAAAAAAATTGTTCTTATAAACTGGTGAACATTTTCCTTGCAATCTTTTCATGCTGTACTTTTCTTAGCCTAATTCCTTAAAATGTGAAGGTAAGGAACTCCCCAGACTCTATCAAATAATTATAAATTTTGAATTGTTGGGAGTAGAATTCATGAAGTCTTTTTATATAGTCAAAAATTTTAAAAAATAACTAAAAAAAAAAGGACAACCAAGTATGGTTACTTCTATTTGAATCAGTCACATTTTGTTACAAATTTATCACTCTTCTTATACCAATAACATTGGAAAGTAAATGCTGATTTAATATGCTGGTATTTATTTTTGGCTTGGTAAAGCATTTAATCTTACCGCCAATGTCTGTCTAAAAGAAATAGATATCTAACTAATACAAAACTAATACAAAACAGGTAGACTAGCCAAGAAATGATGATGAATGATCTTGGAGGAAGGAAAAAAACCAAAACATGGAAATTAATTTGAATATATCAGATATCTATTGCTCATAACAAATTATCCCAAATCTTAGGGGCTTAAAGCTCCATGCATATACTATCTCACATTTTTTGTGCATCAGGGATCTGAAAGCAACTTAGTTGGGTTAGCTCAGGATCTCTCATGAGGCTGAAATCAAGGCATGGGCTAGGGA
Source organism: Propithecus coquereli (assembly GCF_000956105.1). Classification (NCBI taxonomy): domain Eukaryota; kingdom Metazoa; phylum Chordata; class Mammalia; order Primates; family Indriidae; genus Propithecus; species Propithecus coquereli. Next base: position 27,359,254 of record NW_012133857.1, read on the forward strand.
ATGGCATGACTGAGGTAGAAGGTTCTGCTTCAAAGCTCATTCATGTGGCTATGGGTTAAAGCCTTCAGTTACTGAGTGGGAATTTTCAGAGAGCTGTTCATAACATGGCAATCGGCCTCCCCAAAAATGTATGATTTAAGAGATAGAGAGATGGAGGGGGAGGCGCAGGGAGAGAATGCCAGATGGATGCCGCAGTGTTTTTATAACCTAATTTTGGAGGTGACATCCCCTCAGTTCTACCAAATTGTGTGTTAGAAATGAGTCAGTAAATCTGGCCCACATTCAAGGAGGAGAAGGGATTACACAAGGTCGTGAATACCAAGAGGAAAAAAATCACTGGGGCCGTCTTAGAGGCTGCTCAGCACAATGAGTTTTTTATATGCTGATACCTACGTTCTGTGGATTATCTATAAGTAGTCATCTCTGCAAAGCATGTCCTGGGAACACGAGAAGGAGAAATAAAATAAGTAAAAAGCTGAGTGTGGTGGCTCACGCCTATAACCCTAGCATTCTGGGAGGCCGAGGCAGGAGGATTGCTTGAGGTCAAGAGTTCAAGACCAGCCTCAGCAAGAGCAAGACCTCGTCTCTACTAAAAATAGAAAGAAATTAGCCAAACAACTGAAAATAGAAAAAATTAGCTGGGCATGGTGGTGCACACCTGTAGTACCAGCTACTTGGGAGGCTGAGACAGGAGGATCATTTGAGCCCAAGAGTTTGAGGTTGCTGTGAGCTAGGCTGACACTATAGCACTCTAGCCCAGGCAACAGAGCAAGACTCTGTCTCAAAAAAAAAAAAAAAAGAAGTAAAAATTTCTAAACTATGCTTTGGCGCTTGGATTTTTGCCACCATGAATTTTACTCTTAAGCTATTTAAGGAAAAAGATTCTGCTCACAGATATTATAATTATTCACCCGGAAGTGACAATCCCGAGGTGCCATAGAAGTATGACTTGAGAAGAGCCAGAGAACCTCCTCTCTCAGAGCATCTTCTAAGAGAAACTATAGGATCCTTGGGGTATAAGACATGCATTCTCAGGAGGGGCAACATCACCCCCAAGGGGGAAAAATTGGTTCCAGGGAGGCCAAAACTTCTCTTTTTATATATAAAGCAGGGATGTACATAGAGTACATAAACAGATATATAGTACATCTGTGCTATCAAATTTCATTGGGCAGGTGATTAGGGAAAACAATGCTTTCAAAGTTTCCTTAGGCAGTAATAATGAAAAGAAGGTTGATAAAAACTGGTGTAGGACAAGCCAGTAAAGAGAGTCTTAAGGCAAGGAAGGCTTCAAGGAAGGAAGGATTGAGACCGCTATGGGTGAAGAGGAGATGAAATTTGGTGGGCTGTAAATGGACTGTTCCAGGTACATGCTGGGCTGTAGTTTTACTCATCAATCTGATTTTACCTAATTTCTACCTTCCAGGGATTCCTCACAGTTTATGGCCCACGGAGAGTTCCTTTCTGGTTTTGTAGCACAGGTATGTACAAATTCATTTTACATTTCTGTAAGGTTTGGGCTTGGTGAAGGAGGTTGTGGCTTGTGTTTAGTTTACCACCTCGAAACGGAAAGTGTTAATTGTAGTGTTAGGAAAAAATGTCTCCATTTTCCCCATTATTCCTCCTTCCTCCCATGCCTTCTTTCAAATAGAAGTAGAGTTTGTGAGTTGAAGTGAGAAGGAGAGAAGGACTGGAAAATAGAGGGTGTGAAGAATACAAGGCTGTGCAGTGGCAAGAAAACCTGCACTGTCAGCCCCCATATGTAGGTCTGGTCCTAATGCTCACGGTGTATCTAGATTTGAGTTTTCCCATTTTTGAAATGAAGGGTTTGTATAAAATAATACTTAAGATTGACTCCAGCTTCAACAATATATAATCCCATGAGATACCATCTCTATCCTCATAATAATGTCTTTAAGTACAGCTGTTAGAATTATATATCTTTCAATTAAAGCTTTGATTCTCCTATTGCAATTCACATACTCAGTAGACCAGTAAAAGTTAAGCTGTTAACCTGTAATTGTCACCTTCATGTGGGCTGCATACCATCACAATATAAGGAGAAATGATGCCAACTCTGAGGCCTCTTAATGGTTCGATACAAGAGCAGGGATCAAGTCCTTGTGGGCCCTCCAGGACTTGGAAGACTCTGAAGACATATTGAGCCCAAATCACAATTTTACCTAAAGTCAGCTTAGTACATTGAACCACAAGAAATTCTCATTTTTATAGGTCAAAAATGGGTGAACATTGGCAATGTTACACAGTTAAACTAGAGCTTAGCCAGTAGATCAATCTCTTTTAATGAGAAGCAATATTAATTTTTTTTAGTAAATCACAATTTTATCTACTTTATGATATTTATTAAATAGTTGTCACTGATTTTATTTTTGCCATCTTCTAAACGCAAGGGGTAACTGAATTTGAAAGTGAAAACAAAAGAATAGATGTCTATTTATAATGAATTAGCCTAAAAAATGTTGTTTTTCTGGTTGGAAAGAGAGGTTATTCATTAATAGATATGGTCAACCCACTTGCAGTTCTATAAGACTTTGCCTCCCTCATCTTATCATTTTTTCCTGTAGAGTTTGTAACAATTCCCAGTGGAAATTCCACACACACCCCTGTCACCCATGAACAGAAACTCTACCTTTAATGATCAAAGAGAAAGGCATGGAGGCAGAAGTAGAAAACTGATGGTGCATTGGCTCTTCTACTTTAGCCTGCTTTTTCGAGGTCTACTCTGAGATTCTGAGAAAAAATAAAGCAGATCCAATTTATAAACTAGAAAATGAGGAAGCTGGACATGGAGGCTGAAGCTGGAGGGTAGGGAGAAAAGGAAGAAGAAGGAGAACGAGAAGAATCAGCAGATTTAGAGGGAGATGGAGAAGAACTAGAAGAATTGGGAACATTAGAAGAATTTTGAGGAGAAGAAGAATGGGAGGAGGAAGAGGAGAAGTGAAAAGAATTGTATAAGGAGAAAGGGTGGAGGGGAAGGAGGAGGGTGGCACTCATGGTTTCTAATCCATGATCCCTAGATTGGTCACTTTAAGAAAAGAGAAAGGGAAGTGAGTGTTACTTGTTACTGTAATCATGACTTTATCCCCCACCTCCTTCCAAAAGAATTTCCAGTGACTAGGAGAGCAAAAGAACCAGGAACATTCTAGAACTGCTTTGAGAGAGAGAGAGAGGGAGAGAGAGAGAATGCATAGCTTCAACTTCTTTTTGTTTGTTTTAATTTTTAATTTTTTTTCCTATTGTGAATTGTACATTTTTTTAAACTTGAGGTTACAAGTGTTTTTGTTACATGGATGAATTGTATAAAGTCAGGGCTTTTAGCCTGCCCATCACCAGAGTGATGGGTACATTGTACCTGATAGGTAAATTTCTATCCCTCACCCCTTCTTAGTTTCCAGTGTCTTTTACAACACTCTATATAACTGCATGTGCCCATTGTTTAGCTCCTACTTGTTAGTGAGAACATATGGTGTTTGGTTTTCCATTCCTGAGATACTTCACTTAGGATAATGTTCTCTGGTTCCATCCAAGTTGCTGCAAAA
>NW_012133857.1:27363770-27365331 GCF_000956105.1 Propithecus coquereli
TTATTTTCCCTTGTTGTTGCTGTATTTGCCTTTGGTGTCTTAGTCATAAATTCTTTGCTTAGGCCAATGTCTAGAAGAGTTTTTCCTATGTTTTCTTCTAGAATTTTGTGGTTTCAGGTCTTACATTTAAGTCTTTAATTCATCTTGAGTTCATTTTGTATATGCTGAGAGATAGGGATCCCGTTTCATTCTTCTGCATGTGGCTACCAAGTCTTCCCAGTGCCATTTACTGAATAGAGGGTCCTTTCCCCAGTGTATGTTGTTGTCTGCTTTGTCAAAAATCAATTGACCATAACTATATGGTCTTATTTCTGAGTTCTCTATTCTGTTCCATTGGTCTATGTCTCTAATTTTATACCAGTACCATGCTGTTTTGGTTACTACAGCTTTGTAGTATAATTTGAAATCAGATAATGTGATGCTTCCAGATTTTTTTTTTTTTGCTTAAGATTGCTTTGGCTATTCAGGCTCTTTTTTGGTTCCATATGAAGTTAGGATTACTTTTTCTAGATCTGTGAAAAATGATGTTGGTATTTTGATGAGAATTCCATTGTATCTATAAATCACTTTGGGCAGTATGGATATTTTAACAATGAGCATGGGATGTTTTTCCATTTGTTTGTCTCATCTATGATTTCTTTCATCAGTGTTTTGTAGTTCTCCTTGTCAAGGTCTTTCACCTCCTTCGTTAAATATATGCCTAAGTATTTTATTGTCTTTGCAGCTATAATTTCTTGATTTGACTCTCAGCTTGACTGTGATTTGTATACAGAAATATACGTTGATTTTTAACTGAGACTTCACTGAATTTACGTATCAATTCTAGGAGTCTTTTGGTGGAGTCTTTAGGATTTTCTAGATACAAGATCATATTGTTGGCAATGGGGATAATTTGACTTCCTCTTTCCTGATTTGGATGACCTTTCTTTCTTTCTCTTGCTCCATTGCTCTGGCTAGGATTTCCAGTACTCTGTTGAATAGGAGGGGTGACAGTAGGCACACTTGTCATATTCTAGTTATTGGGGGGAATTATTTCAGCTTTTTCCCATTCAATATGATGTTGGCTGTGGGTTTGTCATATACGGCTTTTATTATTTTGAGATATGTTCCTTCTATGTCTAATTTGTTGAGGGTTTTTATTGTAAAGGGTGGTGGATTTTATCAAAAACTTTTCCTGCATCTACTGAGATGATCATATGGTCTTATTTTTAATTTCTGTTTATGTGGTGAATCACATTTATTGACTTGCATATGCTGAACTATCCTTAGTTCCCTGGATGAAACTCACTTGATCATGGTGAATTATCTTTTCGATGTGCTGTTGAATTCAGTTTGCTAGTATTTTGCTGATAATTTTTGTATCTATATTCATAAGGGATATTGGTCTGTAGTTTTCTTTTTTTTGTTGTGTTCTTTCCTGGCTTTGGTATCAAGGTGATACTGGCTTTGTGGAATAAGTTAGGGAGAATTCCCTCCTTCTCTATGTTATGGAACAATTTCAGAAAGATAGGTGCCAATTCTTCTTTGTAGGTCTGGTAGAATTTGGCTGTGAATCTGTCTG
>NW_012133857.1:27366971-27370359 GCF_000956105.1 Propithecus coquereli
AGTTTTGCAGTATACAAAATTCTTGACTGGCAGTTATTCTGTTTAAGATAGCTAAAAATGGGATCCCAATCTCTTCTGGCTTGTAAGGTCTCTGCAGAGTAGTCTGCTGTTAGTCTGAAGGGTTTTCCTTTATAAGTTAGTTGTTGCTTTTGTCTTACAACTTGTAGGAATTTCTCCTTGATTTTGACTTTGGTCAGATTGGTGATGTCCTATTTGCTATGAATTTTCCAGGTATTCAATAACCATCTTGTATCTGTATATCTAAATCTCTGGCAATAACAGGGAAGTTTTCCTCAATTATTCACTCAAATAGGTTCTCCATGCTTTTTGCTTTTTCTTCTTTTCCCTCAGGGATACCTATGATTCTTATATTAGTTCATTTTACATAGTCTGATATTTTTCTGAGTGATTATTCTTCTTTATTCTTTTTTCCACACTCTTTGCTGACTGGGTTAATTCAAAAACCTTGTCTCCAAACTCTGAAATTCTTTCTTCTGCTTGGTCTTGTCTATTGTTAAAGCTTTCTACTATATTTTAAAATTCCCTAAATGACTTTCTCATTTTTTTAAGTTCTGTTACATCTTTTCTCATGTTATCTATCTCTTCAGAGAATTTTTCCTTCATACCCTGAATTTTTTTTTTTTTTTGGTTACTTTATGTTGATTTTCAACTTTCTGATAAATGCCATTCATCTTATTTGCCATCCATATTCTGAATTCCATATCTAACATTTTGACAGTTTCCTTTAGGTTGCGGTTTGTTGCTGGAGACCTATTGTGATCTTTTGGGGGTTGAAATAGCTTGTTTTATCATGTTGCCAGAGTTCTCATGCTGATTCCTTCTCATCTGAAACCTCTTCTCTCAGCTCAAGATAGATAAGTTTGCAGTGCACCTTTTCTCCTCTGTTGGGAGCTCTCCTACTGAGTATGAAGAAGAAAACGTCCCTGGATGGTGCATTTGTCTCCTAGTCTGGAGGATTGACCTGGCGGGGGGCGGGGGTGGATACACCGAGAGCTTGTAGCACAGCCGTTTTCCCATATCCTCCTGTTCTTTTGTGGTTGCCACAATCCAAGCTGGTGCTGGGGGATATTGAAGCAAAGTGGTGGGTTGGTCCAAGGCCCCTGTTGGAAGCTGGGTGTGTGTGTGGAGGAGGGGAATCTGTGCATGTCCTTCTCCATGGAGTCGGGTAGTGTAGGAGTTTTCTCTGCCTGGGTTCCCTGAAGTGGTACAAGTGGTGGCTGGGTGAGGCTACTTAAGTGGTGGCCAGGGGTGCCAGGGCTGTGGGCATTTGCTCTGCCCAGATCCAGGTGCAGTGGTGGCATGTGGTGTGGGTTGGCTGAGACAGGTGGGGCTATGGTGGCTTGTTGCCACATGGTGGGGGGAGATGGTGGCTGGGAAGTGTGTGGGGCAAGGCCATGGCTACCATGAGGCATGCAGGGGGGTGGGGCTGTGGTGGCCAGACAGCGATTGGTGGGTGGAGCTGCTGAGTCTTGTGGCTCATGGGGCCACCACAGCTTGTGGGAGGCTGGCCATAGAGGTGCATGGAGCACTGCAGACTATTCGTGGAAGCTGGGGCTTTCTCTCTACCCAGGACTGATAGCAGCAGCTGCTGCAGTGCTGCTCAGGTGGCAGTGGCAGATGTTGGGGGCAGTGGACACTTGCTCTGCTTAGGTCCCCCAGTGGCGGGAGGTGGGAAGGGGTGAGCACCATGGCACTCAGTCGGGCAGTGTGTGCCAGCGCCTACCCACATTGCTCCCTCCTCACCCTGGCAGGGGCAATGCAGCGGTGGCTGCAGTGGATCCAACCCCTGTGTACACCGGGCACTCTGGGGCTGAGAGTTTAGAATTGTGTCAATTGTAGTGGCCAGATCCAAAGCCAGCAGGACCCTGCTGAGCCTGCTCTCTGGTACAATGCTGCTACACAGTCTCCAAGCAGCTCCCTGATCTGTCCAGAGGCCTGCCGTGGTGGTGGTGGGGCCTCACAGCTCGGGTTGCAGTGTCCCTGAGAGGAGTGTAGAGCCCTGGGGTTCTCTCTTGTGACTCTTCCTTACATGTGGGCGCTTCCCCAGGTACTTTCTGATCCTGCCAGCAGCTCACCCAGCTTCCCACTCCTTCACTTTGAGTGTCTCCAGTTGCTTCTCTGTGGATTCAATATGCTCTCTCTAGGACAATCCATCTGTAGGTGAACATCTGCTTGCAACTTTCCATCCTCTCCTTGAGAGTGGCATGTGCAGGCTGTTCCTAGTCCACCATCTTGGCCCACTCCAGCTTCAACTTGTACTTCTTGTTCTGCTCCCTGTGCTGTACAATGGCCCAGCTAACCTGAATTAGAGAATTGACAGTAAAAATGAAAAAAAAAAAACAAAAAACTGACAGGCACTCTCTGGATTTTCCTCTTACCCTTCACAGCCTACCCAATCCCTTTGAGTATTTATGCATTTCTGTGAGTTTTGACCTTTCCGGTAATCAACATGGACACGCCATATCCTGGAAACAGACTGGAAATGTTGTTTGACATGTGGATTAGGCTGTGTTGACAAATAGTGTGGTCTGTCAGATATTCCACAAAACAGTGCCACCTGCAGAAAATGAACCCCCACCCCCACCCCCCAGAGGCTGCATCTCACCTCCTGGCATACTGAGAACCATCTCATTTCTGAGCAAAAGCACGGCAGAAAAGATGAACTCACATGTCACTTCGCAAGCAGTTTTCTATTCATTATTTTCATGTCACTGTGGTCAGCAGTTCCCAGGACAGCACAATAAGCTATCTTAACCTAGCCAATAAACAAATATAGTAAATAAATAAACAATCCCCCTTCTAGTTCTCCCGGTACAACTTTCTTCTCTTCAGCAGCAAACTCTAAGGCTGAAGATAAGGATGTTATTTGTACACACCCTGGTTCATTGGCAGTATATATTTTCAATCTGCCAAAAATGTGAAAAGGAAGCATGCTGAATTTAGATTCCCCAGAATTGAATTCAACTGGATGTCAGACTTCTAGTAGGATCTGTAAAAGTTCCACTGTTGTTGGCATCTGCAGTTAGAGCAAAGAGACAGCTGTAAAAAGCATCTTCTCGCCAAAACGTGATTTGGGAAAGGTCATTTTATTACATGATTTATTTATATTGTTTCTCCACGGTACAAAGCGTTCTGATGTGGATGCAGAGTATCCCGATGTGTACACAGAGGCTGGAGAAGGAGGAGCAATATTTATAGACACCCTTAAGGCCCACATAGGGCCACAGCTCACAGGCACCACATGGGCCAAGGAGATGTTTGGTGTATATTCTGAAGGCTGTTTTAAGCCTTCAATGTGCTACAGATTTTCTGCATCAATCAAATTAAAAAGGAAGTTCTGTCATGATAAGATCAGTTCTCTCCCCTA
>NW_012133857.1:27371334-27429907 GCF_000956105.1 Propithecus coquereli
TGCTGCTGGGAAGTTCAGCTCCAAGTGACTTAATCACTTTCTCTGCAGTTTTCTTTAAAGAAGCCATTGTTTGAACTAGGAATGCATTTTTTTTTCTAAATAGAAAAAATTAAAAGTTAAATATCAATACAGTGTGAAACATTCCCTTGCAATATTGAATTTTAATGTCCCTCAAAACACATTTCACCCTAGCAAGGCCGCTTTTAGGAGACAAGGTTATTTCTCAGTGGCGTCTCTCTGCTTTCGGGCACATTGCATTAGAGTTTCCAGAGGACACAAGGCCAATACAGAGTGATCTGTAGTAAGTCCATTTTGCACTTCTTTGCTCTATGTCAGAAAAGAGAGTCATAAGTCATAAAAAGTCTCATTCAGAATTAGGATTACCCCAATGGTTGGGATAGAAATAATAATATAGGAGAGGCAAAGGGTATCAAGAAAAATTACCCAAAACTTGGATATAAGACAAGAAGATTCCTGTGAGCCCCTTCAAAGTCATACTAACTATTCTGCTTAGCCCACCTGAACAGATACAAGACAAACAATACAGATGATCTCAAAGAGAACATTATTTAGATTGCTGAACGTTTGCACACTTTGTAAAATAAGTAAGAAAGTCGACCAGGACCAGTAAGCACTAGGGGCTGTGAATTGGCTATTTCATTAGCCACACCACCTTTGATTGAGCTCCTTGTGGTAATTCAATAACTAGGCCACACTGGATCATGGCCAGGGGGTCTTGTACCAATTTCTTTCCTATGGCAGATAGTGAGGCTTCCCTTCTATCATCTAACCATAAGACGTCAATTAATTAGAATCCAATTAACTAAATATGTCACTAAGTAATAAATATGTAAAAACAATAACAGATTCCATGTATTGAATATTTTAGAGTTCAGAAATAGAGTCTCAGTACTCTAACCTTGGAAGGGAGATGCCATTAGCCCCTCAATTTGTAAGCAAGTACATAGATGCCTGGAGAAGTCAAACTACTACTTTGTTTGTAAGATTCAGAGCTGGGACTGGATCTCAGGTCTTTTGTGAGTTATGAGCAAGGCTGTGTGGTCAAACACTCCTAGAATTTAGTCATGGTCTTAATACTCACTGGTTGAGTAACCTCAGGTAAGTCACTTAACTTTTCTAAGCTCAGTTTCTTCTCTTTAATAAGGGGGAAACACTACTACTAATTTAATATTGTGAACATTAAAAGAGTTCACTCATTTGAAGCACTTAACACATCGTCTGGCTCACAGTCAACACTCAATAAATCTTACCCGTATAGAAAAAGAAAATGAAATGATTAGCACAAAGTTGATTTCAAAAGATTCCCCCAACATGTTGAAGGGAAGGTACTGGAACTACTGAATGTTCAATTCAATCTCCAATCTCCAAAAAGGTAAATTATATTGAGAAAGTGAAATAATGTTGCGTTACAGGCACAGTATGGAGTATGATGTTAAAAGAAATGTACAGTTCATGATGTTTACTGCGATTAATAAGGCAGGAAGGTGAACAAATACATCAGAAAACTTTTGAACAGCAGCAGTGGGGCAATACACCCATTCCTAATTAGTCTTCAGTTAGCCTGAAAAAAAAAAAAAAACGAATGGACATTCTGGTTCATGTAAGTTATATGTGTTCTATAAGCCTTCTATTAGGAAGAAGGGGCTTAAAAATAATTTAAAAAGTGAACTTTCAAGAGTATCTGAGAGCAATCAGGATTCCCTTTTTAACTTTCTTTTTCTGGAATCTCTAGTGATTTACAGCAAAGTTTACTTGACCTTCTAGTATAGGCTTTAGTTTATTTGGAGGAATGAGAAAGACGGAAAGATTAAAGAAATCATAGAGTCACAGAGGCTGCCAGTGTTGGCAAAGTGATCTCAAGCTCAGAATCCTTGCACCTTAAGCCCCCTCCAGACACAGGCTACTGGCAAATCCAGGGCAGAACACCAAGCTATTTGCCCACAAGTTCAGTACAAAACAAGGCAAACTTAACTGCTTGGGTCGTTGAAAAGGAGGCATTGTAAGGCAGCCTTAGGCGTTAGCAGTGAGGGGCTTTTAATTTAGGGAAGATAAAAATGTCCTGATACAGGTGGAAACACAATAAGCAGCACATTTTCCTAAGATACTATTAACTTGTATGTCACCTTCTGAGGAAGACGTAACAGGGACCGATAGAGGGTTCTTATTTTTTTCCTTTTAAAAAAGTCTTCATCATTTCATAAATAGTTCTTCCAAAACAAATCAACAAAAATTCCTCTTGCATTGCCTTATCATATAAAGACAACATACTTCCTTTCTTTCTTTCTTTTTCTTAAAGTTTATGTGAGCCTGTTTCCTTTATGAAGATCTTTTTGGGAACTTGATTGATCAGCAGTTAAAACCTAGTGACCTAATTTTCCTGGAATCTCCCTACCAGAAGCCCTTCCCAGCCATTAATAATATGACAGTTCAACATTTAAGAACAGTTCCTTCTGGGTTGTCTGAGATGGAGAAAAGGAATGAGAACGATTTTCAAGGGCTTTTCTCGTGACATTTGCTCCTCAGCTCCTGGGGAGAACGCGTCAGCTCCGTCAGTCCGCAGCTGCACATGCGTCCACCCTGACTGCGGCGCCCGGGGACTGCGTCCTCAGTCCTCAGAGGAGCCATCAGTTTGATCTGAGAGCTGCAGGGGAGCCACTGTCAGGCAAAAGTCTGTAAACAGATTGGTTCCTTCCCGCTCCTCACAGCAAAGGAAAATAAAGGTTGATGGAAGAAAAAGTAGGAGAGAAGAAGATGTCAGGAAAAATGTCCCCAAACTTGGAAAGAAAGCAAAAAGGTTACTGTGAGCTTTTTCAAAGTCAAACTGTTTTTACTAGCCTACGTAAGAGTCATTTGATGCCTTAGGGCTGCACTGTCCAATGTGGGAGCCATTAGTCACATGTGGCTCTTTAAAATTAAACCTGAATTAATTAAAAATGAAATAAAATAAAAAATTCCGTTCCTCATTCACTCTGGCCACGAGGGCTCAATGGCTACATAAAGCTAGTGACTACCATATTGGACAGCACAGACGGAGAACATTTCAATCATTGCAAAAAGTTTTTGGACAGCTGCTCTATGGGAAAGTAACATTCCCTTAAGATTGGCTATTAATTAGAGCTCAGACTCTGTGAAGTTAGATGTTAACTGTCAGAAGACTGATAATTGCAAATGAATTTTATTCTCTAGAGATGCAAATAATGTTTTTGCAGAAGAAAATATAACCCTACAGGTTTTATATATATAAATATTATAATATTTATATTATTAATTATTATATTATTAATTATTATGTATATATTTTGTCTTAAAGGAAATTAACCAGTTTTATATCCAAATTTGCAATCTTGTTCTAGCAAGTTTAACTGAACAAATAGATATCCTTTTCTTATATCCTCCTTGAATCAGCTTTGTCATCCTGCTGTGTCCTGTGTCTCTTGTTACTGAGTTAAAGAATCTTTGACATGTGCTCACCATATATTTGAGAGTATTATGTTTCTAACTTTTTAAAAATTATACTCTGACAAAGAGATTGAACAGATGCGCCCGGTAGGAATGTTATTTAAGTAGGTTCTGAATTAAATATTGGGCAGATTGTTCTCTTGGCAAAATTTATTTAAGCGCTTCCCGGCTTTTCCAATAACTCAGCAGTGTGGCATAGAGATTAAGAGTCCAGACTTTGAAGACCAGGGTCAAGGTCCACAGAGGCTACTGCCAGGATGATACACAAGAAGAAGGAAGTAGAAACAAAATAAAACAGAAAGAATGGGAGTGGATGGAAAGTTTTCTCTCTTTATTTTGTACAATACTATATGGTTTGATTTTTTTTTTTTAAAGTAACGAGCACATAGAACTACACAACTAAAACCAAAACTAAAAACAAAAGTTGCATATACAAGAAGGCAACTTAGTATTGTGGTTAAAAAGTTTTTGGCATCACACATACCAAGGTTAAAGTCAGCCTTCTACTAGTTACTAGCTGTGAGACCTTGGGCAAGTTATCTAATTTTTTTGAACCTCAGTTTCCTCATCTATAATATGGAAATCATAACAACTAGGTCATAGGGCTGTTGCAATGATGAAATTAGATAGTATCTGGCACATAGTAGTAAGGACTGGATAAATGTTAACTGTTACTGTTTTCACTCCAGGGAATCTAGGAGTATTCCATAAAGTTATTCATTGAAAGAGCAACATCTAATACCTATATATATGCATCTGATCTTCAGAATTCATGAGGATTCTGCATTCTCCTGTATGATTTATTTCATTTTAATTTAAATATAATTTCTTCCCGAATTCTTCCAGTAAAGATGTGCCACATTTATGACTTTTTGCCTGTTCTTGGTAAGCTCAGTGTGTCATCAGAAGTACATATACCCCACGAGGGAAAGCATGGAGTCTCTGATAGATGTTAGGTTACGGGTTCAATTTTCCTGAAGACTAGTAGGAAAAGCCTTTTAAACCTAGTTTTAGTGACTTTAAAGAAGCAAGAGTGTCAAACAAGATACACACACTCGACGAAACATACGCATACCACTACCATCACCACCAACACCAATACTCTCCAAACAATGACAGAACACTACTCCAACACTTAGCAGAACTTGCGATGTGGACAATTATTTTGGTAAAGGGAAAGAAGAAAGAACAAAGACTTCAAGAGAAAATAAAAGAGCCTAGGATGGGAAGGGGTGTTTTCTCTTCCTTCTAGCAGAATGCATTCACCGGAAGCAGCTTACCTGTTAGTAGAGGACCCCAGAGAAGGGAAGCTCATAAGCTAACATGTCAGCTCCAAAGAACCAATCTTAAGAGTGTCAAAACCCGAAGTAGCCCCGAGAGTCTCTCTAGGAGCATGGAAATCCCTCTCTTCATCCCCAGTCCCCAAGGGACATAAAGCCAAGCTCTGCTGCTTTGCCCACGTGGCAGACGGTGGTGTGGGGATGTGGTTGTGTGTGCCTTGTGGATTCTTCAAGGAGAAGTTAGGAGAGGAGGAGAGAAAGACAGATATTAAGTCTTTTAACCCCATATATTTGCCACTGACCTCCGTAACTCAGAAAGAAGTCTAGGCACAACTGGTTTGACTTGAGGTCCAGCTGGACCCAGGCTTTCAAGTGATTTCATAAGTGATCTCTCTTGTTTGTTTCCACATTTTGAATAGGCTCTCCCATCCTATGTGGTTAGCTATCCTCACAGAAAGAGTTCATCCCTACATATGTCTATGTGGCCATATCAGTCTAGCAAAGGACACTGATTGGCTCACCTTGAAACACATCCCTAACAATGAGCCAATACCACAACCTGGCATATTAAATACTTTCATTGGCCGGTCTGGATCACATGACCACCCCTGGGGCCAATGGCGGAAATCAAGCACATCTGAACCAAGGGGCTTGACCATGATTTTTAGAGAATGAAGGAGGGATTGTGCCTCTAAAAATGCTGGGCAGTCAAAAACATGATTTCCAAGAGAATGGAAAAGGTATGCCCACACAAAAACTTGTACAAGAATGTGCATAATAGCATTATTTACAATAACCAAAAGGTGGAAACAACCCGAATGTCCATCAGTTGATGAATGGCAAACCAAGTTGTGGCATATCCATATAATGGAATATTTTTCAGCCATAAAAAGGAATGAAGTACTGAATCTACAACATGGGTGAACATTGAAAACACTATGCTACATGAAAGAAGCCAGTCACAAAAGGTGACATACTATACATCCATTTATACGAAATGCCGGAATAGGCAAATCCATAGACAGGAAGTAGATTAGTGGTTGCCAGGGGCTGGGAGGAGAGGGAATGAGGAGGGAGAGGGACTGTTAATGGATATGGAGTTTCTTTTTAGGGTGATAAAAATTTTCTGGAATTTGATGATGGTAATGGTTGCACAACTCCGTGCATATCCACAAAACCACTGAACTTGTATTTAAAAGGGTGAATTTTGTGCAATGTGAATTATAGCTCAATAAAATAAAAACGCACGGTTGCTTCAACACTAACATCTTCACACATCAAGTTATGGGACTGAATACAGCTGGTATTACCACAAGCTGGAATGAGAGTTAACAGTAGATTCCTAGGAAGTATTAAGCAAAGAAGAGTTTTTACTAAAATAGTCCCCTTGTTCACATTTTACCCAGTGCCCTTAAAGCAGCAGTCGCCAACTTTTTTGGCACCAGGGACCAGTTTCATGGAAGACAATTTATCCACGGATTGTGGGGTGGGGGGCTGCTGGGGAGGTGGAGCTCAGGCGGTGATGCGAGCCAGGGGGAGCAGCTGTAAATATAGATGAAGCTTCGCTTGCTCACGCACCTGCTCACCTGCTGTGCGGCCCTCTAGCTCCTAAGTTTCATGGAAGACAATTTTCCCGTAGACTGGCTATAGGGGAGGTGTAGAGGCAGAGCCTGTGACAATGGTGCCTAACAGGCCACGGACCGGCACCATGCCTCAGCCTGGGGATTGGGGGCCACAGCCTTGAAGGATCTTTTAATGTTATTTTTATTAATATTTACCCCCCTACAGCCCATTATTTTAAGAAACTTGTTCAGCCTCCACTTCCTGAGATTCTTCACGTACAGAGCCTAGCATAGCACCTGGGAACATGGAAAGCACTCCATAGCTGTTATTAACAACTCTTATTGCTGTTACTACTGATCCAACTCTGGAGTCATCATAAGGAGGCCGACTCCTAGCGTTGTTAGGCTTCTTGAGGAAAAGCCAGTTGAGTAGTTTGTCAGGATGCATCACTTACCACCAAAGTTGGTCGAAGTGGTCAGTTGTTAACAAAGGGAGGTATGGGAGTGCTTTAGGAAACACACAAGGGCGGGTGAGGCAGCCAGAGAGTAGCAAACCCACGAGGTCATGGCCATGCCTTGGGCTGCAGAGACAGGGGAGGAAATATTGCTACAGGAGACCTGAACTCGAGGGAGGAGGGCAGAAATAGTCAGACTTCTCTCTCTCCCACCCTCTTGACTTTCTTGTCAGTGTCATTCTCTAGCTGAACTCAACTTGAAGCTAGCTGGCTGAGAATCCCCAGGGATGCAGTGTTCAGGCGTCAGCCTCCTGGGGACAGAGATAGGTAAGCAATAATAACTCTAGGGGAAGAGAAACAGAGAATAACCACATTTTAAAAACCTGGAGTCAAATACATGGTTAAATGCCTATTCTCTCCTGATGGTTGAAATTCTCTCCATGTAAGAGGCCCGTCATGGCCTGCTGTCCCTAGTTCTGGCACCCTCCTTCCCTTCATTAGCAAAGGCTGCCATTAAAATAACAACCTAAGCAAGTTAGAGGATATGTAAAGACAACTTGAGCTACTTAATTTCAAAGCTTCAGTTCTTTGAACAACATTAAAGTCTGTTTCTCATAGAAGGCAAATTAGTTAATTTCAAATGTGCTTTGTGAATATCAACAGACCACCCAAATGTTTACTTATTTTATTTTAGGTCATCCTCCTAGTGGGTTAAAAAAAAAACAACAACGCAGTTGCTTTGAGAGAAAGGTTGGGGGCGGGCATTCATGCACATAAATTGTCTGCATTAAGGGCCGGTTCCATATTAAAACAACATTAATTATTCATTTAGTGAAAGAGAAAAATTTACCTATCATAGACAACCCCTAGGGTGACATTATTTTCCACAAACCTGCTTCTAAGCCAAATAGCATCCCAAATGCCCCTCTTGTTCAATCTCTCTTCCTGGAAATGAGAAAGGCTATGGAAGGAAAAACAACCGAATACTTTATAGTCACACCACGTCCAGAGCTAAAGAATTGTGCATGGAAAAAAAATCCCTTGCCTCTGGCTCTTTAATAGAGTTCAAACTTTGGAAAAAGTCAGCAGGGTCTGTTCCAGGCCTGGGATTTCAGGGCCTGGCAGAGGAGGACTCCCCGAGGAGGTGTCTAACACCTGGCTGAGTTTCCAAGTCTCCCCCTTTCCCACTCCCCGGTGACTTTCTGGAAACAGAACAATCGTTGTCCAAACTCAACTCACAGTAGTCCACCAAGAGAAAAGTCTATTGTTCTGCCAACTGGAATGCTTTAGATTTTCAACTGCAGACTGAGGGCATGTCCTAGGGACCCTAGGAAGAAGAGCGTCCAAAGACTACATTTTTATTTGTTAGAAAATAACCACCTTGTTCATTTGATGCTAACAAAGTCAGTGATCTGAATCTTTCCACTCTATTGATAAAATTGTCCTTGCCATCCCACTCAAAATATTAATACTTTAATATTAAAACTTTAAGGCCATAGCAGTGGCCTTAAAGAATTTTTGTTGTTGTTCTGGCTTTAAGGAACTGGAAACTTTGATGTATAGTCTATCTTGAGAAGTCTTGTGTGTCAACTTCACATGGCTGAAGGCACAGGATTGTTAACATTTTGAGAGTAGCAGCTATCTACCTGAAGTCACCAAAGAAGCCCTGAGGAGGTCCACCAACCTACAGAGATCTTTTCTGGCACTTGCTGGCATGATCTGAAATTCAGCCTTTAGTGATATATTTATTTGGATCTTTCAACTGTTTTGTTTTCCAGTAGACCCATATGTTAAGTGTAAATACAGCTAAAAAAGGATACTCTTGGAACTTTTGGGATTCTTGGCAGTTTGGGGAAAGGTGGTAGGGGTCAGTAGAGTGTTCCCATGGTTTGAAAAGAGGGTATTGAAAGGGTGCTAAAAATTATTTTTCTTGCTTCATAATTTTTCCAAAGGTTTATCCTGCGGCCCAAGTTTCTATCAAAGGAGAGATGTTTAAGGTTAAAAAATCCCACTTATTAGCTGTGTGGCCTTTGGCAAATCTTTTACTTTCTAAGCCTCAGTTTCACCATCAGTAAAATGGGGTAATAATACTTACTTTGTTAATTTTGTGAGGATGACATGAGATAATTTATATAAAGGTACTAACATGGTGCTTAGAGCATAGTAGGTGTTCAATAAGTGTGATATCATGACATTTATGGTGATGATGACTCCATCTCCTCCCTACAAATAGATAAACAAGGAAGAACATTTAAATGTGTACAGAGAAGGGGAAAGTAAGGAAGACGCAGATGGCTGGAACATTTCAATGGCAGCTGGCTCTCTGTTCCACTACTCTGTCCCTTACTGAGAATAGGGAGGCTTAATAAAGGATGCGTCACTGCTTTCTCTACAGCTGATTCGATTCAGAGGAGAGAGGGAAACACAGGGGAAACCATAAATAGATGCAGCTGTCTGATTCCTCAGATCTGTCCCTGGGAGAATATTTACTTAGTTCCAAGGAAACAGTTTTATTTGGCAGATTATGATTTTAAAATTTCTTGCCTCTGAATGCTAACATTTCCTCTCTCCAACTAACTGCTTTGTAACTTTAATAATGTGGTCCTCCTGTAGACAGCATTTTCTGTGGCTACCAGTCTGCCTGAAATTTAACTAGCTAGACGTGGACCCATCTCAGACCCCATTGCATCATGTAGTGACGTGATGGGACGGATGTTGGGGAAGATAGTGGAAAATAAAACAGAAAAATAAGTAGTAGATTTGGGGTCAAATTGAGGCATGTGGATTTTAGTTTGACGATCATCCTAGTTTGCTTGCCCACAGGGTTTTCAAAGGAAGGAAAATGGAATGGATAAGGGTTTAGTCCTCATAAAAAAGACTCAAAAGCCATTCTACTATTTTTAAGTCATGAAAATCATTTCAGAGGCACATTTCCTTTTTGTATCCACCTAAGAACTTGATTTTCTAATGGCATGTTTAGCATCTTAGGAAAGAGAACCTGTTTCATTGAATAAGTAATGCATGTTTACCACGGGTGTGTATGCAGTCACCAAGGGGAAAAGTAAGGAGAGAGGAGAAACAAGTGTAGACCTGAGCTCTGATGTTCACCAAAGGGCCATCTCTGCAGTTACCAGTGGGGCACTAGGGTTTCCTGGATTTCCTGCCATTTTCATGTGGTCAAGTTCTAGCTGTGGGGACATTGCCCTGCAGTGCAGTACTTTGTCAGCCGGGCCCTAATGCAACACTCTGGGGCCACCATGTTGCAGAGATTGTCTGAAATGGGCTCTAGAGACTTCAGCTCCAAGGTGTGAGACTGGACGCTTGGGCTGCCTCATCTTCATCCACCTGTGAACGTTGTCCAAGATCCACCTCACAAGCTCCTCTCCACTCAAATACAAATGGCTCCTCTTATTCGTTAGATTTTCCCAGACATGTTAGAAATCCCTTTAGGCTTATCTATGAATCTGATCACACGGAGATCCAGAGCTACCGACTGCCATACCCATATCTCCTGGGAATGGAAATTCCTGTAAACACTCACTGTACAAAGACCAGCAACTTTCCAGCCAGCAGCCCCCCTCTTGGTCAGCTGCTTTAACGTTAATGCCACTCTCCATCCTTCCTCCCAATCCTGGTACTAAAAATACAAACCAAGTTAAGTATCTTCTTAGAAGAAGTTTGAAGTTGCTTACAGACAGGGAGATTATTTTACTCCTCTTGTCCTGGCATTATTTTTTTGTTGTTGTTGTTTGCATCATTTTTAAAAAATTTTATTTTTGGATACATAATAGATGTACCTATTTTGAGGGTATATGTGATATTTTGAAACATTCATATAATGAAGATCACATCAGGGTAATTGGGATAGCTATCACCTTAAATATTTACCTTACTAGCATCGTTATTAATAGTACCCTTTCATCCCTCAAATTTTTGCAATTTCAATGATAAAATATGTGATCACCATGTTTGTAGTTTAGGCAAAGGCTATGCTGCTAGAACAAAGAGACTCCAAAATACAGTGGCTTAGAGAATGTAAAGGTTTCCTTCTTTCTTAGGTAACAGTTCTAAGATGAACTGTCATCCAGGTTTGCAGGGTTTCTCTTCCGTAGGATCATCCAGGAGCCCAATTCCTTCCATATTGTTGTCCTACCATCTCTTAGAAGGTCGAATGTGTCTACATGTTTATGTATGGGCTGCAGTCTGGGTTCCAGCTCATGGGGAGGAGAAGAGGGAGTATGAAGGTGAGCATGGCCAAAGGTTGAAAGCCTAGAGCCAAAAAGCAGCACACACAATTTCTGCTCCCACTTCTATTGGCAAGAACCTAATTACATAGCCATGCCAAAAGTCTTCATGTAAGTTCCTTTCAAAGCAAAGCAAGGGCAAAAGCATTGTGCTATTTTATTATGGAGTGCCATGCCAAGAAACAGAAGAGAGTAAAAGGTGGAATGTAACAAGGAAGGAGCAAGCGCAAATATGAGGTTGCATTACCGAGTCAGCAACTTTTGGTATCCAGTGTCATCAGTTGTTCTGTGGGACCACCTTCTAAGAGGCCATGTGAATATTTGGAGAAGAATTTATTCGTTTCCTATTGGTCAAAGGTTCAGCGGCATTAAATTCCCTGAAGCTTCAAGTTGCACATCTTTTTTTCCTTCCTTTTTTCCTTCTGTCCCTTCTTCTAACACATCCAACACGGTTCCATAGGATACAATTCTGCAAGTACAGATCAATGCATACAACTGTGTAACCACCACCATAATCAAGATAAGGAAGAGTTCCATCATCTCAAAAAATTCCTTTTTGACAATTTTTAGTCAACTATGTAAACAACCATTGGTCATTCTTCACTCTCTATGTTTTACCTTTTCCAACTGTCATATAAATGGAATCATACTGTATGTAGCCTTTCAGTTCTTTTTTCACTCCATATATTTGATGTTCATCCATGTTAAATGTATCAACTTTTTGTTGTTGTTGAGTGGTATTCTGTAAGATGGATATAGCACAGTCTGATGATCCCTTCATCAGATGAAGGACATTGGGCTTGTTTCCAGTTTGGAATTTTATGAATAAACATGCTATAAATATTTGCATACATGTTTTTACATGAATAAGTTTTCATTTCTCTTGTAAACCTCACAACAATCTTTCGAGGTAGGTGTTAATATTTCTATAATACAAACGAAAAATCTGGATCTCAAGGTACTTAAGTAACTGAGCCAATGTTACACAGCTAGTTGAGTGGTGAAAACTGGATTTTAACCCATGTGTCTCAAGCCCATGGTCTTTGAGAAAAAGACATATAAACAAATGACTGCATTACTATAGACAACTTATATATATTTTAAAAAGTGCCAAAAAATACAATGGAATCTGAGAAAAGTATGCCTAATCCTTTCTCCCTTAGAAGATCATGAAAGTGTTCAAAGTGGGTCTAAAATTCTGGATCTTAAGGCATGAGCAGGTTTCCTCGAAGCAGACAAGGTAGTGGACAAGCTATAATGTAACTGTTACAGTGACTTAATCACTTAGTCTTGTTGTCTGCTGACTCCCAAGCACCTGGAACAGTATCTTACATATAGTGGGCACTCAATAGACATCGGTCTAGGCAAAGAATTTATGAAGAAGACCCCAAAAGCAATCACAGCAACAACAAAAATAGATAAATGGCACCTGACTAAATTAGAAAGCTTCTACACAGCCAAGAAACAATCAGTAGATCAAACAGACAATCAACAGAATGGGAGAAAATATTTGCATGCTATACATCTGATAAAGGGCTGATAACTAGAATCTATAAAGAACTCAAGCAAATCAACAAGAAAAAATCAAACAACCCCATTAAAGAGCAGGCAAAAGACATTAACAGAAACTTTTCAAAACAAGATAGACCAATGGCCAACAAACATATGAAAAAATGCTCAACATCTCTAACTGTAAGGAAATGCAACTCAAAACCACAGTGAGATATCACTTAACTCCAATCAAAAAGTCCCAAAACAGCAAATGTTGGTGTGGATGCAGAGAGATAGGATACTCATATACTGTTGGTGGGACTGCAAACTAGTACAACCTCTATGGGAAGTAGTATGGAGCTGCCTCCAAGAACTAAAAGTGGAACGACCATTTGATCCAGCAATCCCACTACTGGGTATTTACCCAAAGGAAAAAAAGACATTTTATAAAATAGATACCTGCACTTGAATGTTTATAGCAGCACAATTCACAATTGCAAAGACGTGGAAACAACCCAAGTGCCCATCAATACATGAGTGGATTAATAAAATGTGGTATATGTACACAACAGAGTACTACTCAGCCATAAAAAAAATATGGTGAACTAATACTCTTGTATTAACCTGGATGGAACTGGAGACCATTCTTCTAAGTGGAGTATCACAAGAATAGAAAAACAAACACCACATGTACTCACCATTAAATTGGAAATAATCGATCAACACTTAATGTGCACATATGGAAATAACATTATGGAAAATCAAGGAGGTGGGAGGGGCGAGGGGATGGGTAAATTCACACTTAACAGGTACAATGCACACTATCTGGGCAATAGGCACACTTATAACTTTGACTCAAATGGTACAAAAGCAATTTATGTAACCAAAACATTTGTACCCCTGTAATATTCTGAAATAAATAAATATATAAATATTTATTGAATGGATGAATACATTTCCACCAAAGACCACAGCATGTATAAGGACAGATGACCTGGTTTACATTAAGTCCCCTTCCCTGATACATGGCCTCTCTCCTTCAAGTACTTGAGAAGTTATTCAGGTGCTATTTGTGGAGGCCCTTACAAAAATTTTGACATGATTTTAAAATTTCCAGCTGTCCAGTGGCCACAACCTCCACCTTGACCCTGGGAGTCAAGAGTCTTTATCTCATACAAGCCCCATGCGACAAGCCAGGCCTTGGCCTCTGTGGGCTGCCCCAGTGTGCAGACAAACAAAAGGGAGATGTGAAACTGTGGAGGCAGGCTTATCTCCTAGTGTTCTGCCAACTCCGGGCATGTCATGAATTCTGTTCCTTGTCCCTAAGGCACCAGCTCAAGTTCTGGCCAAAGAAAGCTAAAGCCCATGGAGTGACAAGTCCCTGTGGAGAGCAATGGAAAGGGCGAGCTATTATTTGGAAGCTCCCTTGAAGGGGGGTTCAGGCAGCTGCACTGGGTGTCGGGAAGGCAGGAGGAGAGCCTCCTGCCTTTTTTTCTTTCCTTACTACTAATATAGTACTTGCCATTATAGAAAATTAGAAATCACTATAAATCTGCAGTCCCCAATCCCTGGGCTGTGGACCAGTACCGGTTCGTGGCCTGTTAGGGACTGGGCTGTAGAGCTCTGCAACCCCCCACCCCCAGTCTGTGGAAAAATTGTCTTCTATGAAACCGGTCCCTGGTGCCAAAAAGGCTGGGAACTGCTGCTATAAATCAAAAGAAGGGTCTAAAATTATCCTCTCCCCAACATTGAAAGAGTGGCAGTTAATATATCAGGGCACACACACATATACAACAGAATGATTTTTGTAGCATGCTTTTCCACACAATCAATTATCAGGAACAGTTTGCATATCATTAACTATGAGTCTATCAACTCATTTTAAACAGCTGCATTTTGTTTGAAAATTGATTTAACCAATTGTCAAGATATATTTACCTTTAAACAGATCATTGTTTTCAGAAAAAACATATTGTCACTTGGTGGTTAGGAGAATTGGCTTTAGTGTGGGTTTTGGGTTTGGGTCTCACCTTTTGGCATGTTCTAACTTCAGGCAAGAGGCTTAAGTATGTTGCTTCATCAGTAAAATGAGGATGATAATAGTATGTACTTCACAGGTCTCTCGCAAGGATCCCGTGAGATGATTCATGTGAAATATCTGGCTTGACACCTGGCACACAGGAGGGCCTCTGTATACGTTACGTATAATTACTAGTAAAAAAAAAAAAATGCAAACAATACAGAAAAGCAAAAAATTTTAAAATTACTTGCAATCTTTCCACCTAGAGATAATTGATGTTGATTGTATCATCTTACACTTGTGCTCCTGTGACCAATATAACACAGGTAAATTTTCTGCCAAGTAATATTGCTCTATAGTCTACATCATCTTTTTAAGTGATTGCAGGGCATTCCATTGATGAAAATATGCCAAGATAGATTATTGATGGAGAAGAAAATAAAGTTAAGCCCAGCAGAATACAAATCCTGGGTCCTATGGCTGGCCAAATCCTCATTGTGCATATTTCGTAACACCAGCTAAGAATAATCTTGCCGTAAACTCAAACTCTGCAGAGTCAGGAAGGATCTGAGAACTGTGTCCCAGTTTCCAAACCAGAGCTGACCTTGATTGTTCCAGGACATCACCCTTCACCTGCATACTCTGCTAGTGGCACTCAGAAGAATTCAAATGGGAAACAGTCAAATTCCACCCTCCCCCCAACACCCCCTTGCTCCTGCTGACTCAGCAAACAGGGGACACCATGAGAGTTCATCTCGGTTTGGCAGTGCAGTCTCCAGCTCTGCTGCCGAGGTCCCAGCCTCCTGGGAACCAGATGAGGGGCAGGCTTGTTTACACTGCATCCCAGACCAAAGAGCTTGGGAAATTTTAACCCCTTTAATTTTACCCCGCTGCCTTAAAGAGGAATTTAGAAGAAGTTTCTTTTTCTCATTCTTTGTTTCTCTCTCCTTTTTTCTACTTTTTTCGTTTTCCCCTCCTTCCTTTTTTAAATAATTCCCTCATCTTCCCTTCTCTCTTTCTCCCTCTCTTTCTTTTCCTCTTTTCTTCCTTCCTTGCAACTTCTATAACAAAGTACTTTAGGGAAAAGTTTTAAAGAGAGGTAAATCCTTTATTTTTAGAGCCAGAAGGATTTTTTTTCTTTGGCCCAAAATTTATTTGCAGCTGAAAGAACTGTGAAACAAATGGGTCAAAGGCCTCTTTCTTATTCAGACAAAATGTCTGTGGAAAGTTCTAAAAGGGCCGAACTTCACGGTGACCTTAGGAACTGCATTTTTGGAAAAAGAGAATTGAAATTTGTTTTCTACCCAAGACAATTCCTCCTTCCAGTACTCTGACCCAGACACTCCAGTTGGAGAGTCCACTCCTCCAGTCAAAGGAAAACAAGTGGAACTCAAGACAGGGGTGGCTAGACTCCCAGCTGTGTGTCATTTGCCAATCTGACAAATATCAGTTCTACATTCTCTTCAGAGGCATCCAGCAACATGATGCACAGGATAAAGACCTGTGGCCTGCAGTTAGAGCTCTCATTTCTATCCCTGTTTATTTATTAGAAAGGCAGTACAGGGTAGTGTGGTTACAAGCAGAAATCCCAACTCAGCTATTTACACACAGTGGGTCTTCAAGAACATGACTCAATCTCTGCAAACCTCCATTTCTCCTTCTCTAAAAGTAGCGATAACAATGGCACCCATCTGATGAGGTGATGCAAACGGCTTAGCACAGTACCTGGCCCAGGCAACTTGCGGTCATGAGTCATAATTATTAATAATTCAGTTAGCTGTGAATCCAATTCATTAAATGATCATCTAGCCCATGCTTTCCACAAGGAAAAGTACCCATCTGTTTATCAAATGCTCCTGCTGGAATGGAAGTGCACAATGTCTGGAATATTTTATTGGATCCATCAAAAATAAACTATTAAAGGAGGAAATAAAGTTACGCCAGGATGATTTGAACCTCTGCGGGCTCCCAGCCGTCTCTGGCTGAGTTCTTTCCTAAATGTTCATAAAATGCGTGTAATATTCGAGCTCTGAATGCTAGATCCATTGCCTTCTAGTTTTCAGAATCCACATTTTTCTCATTTTTGAAAACTGGAATAACATATTCCTGTCTCCAATTCCCTGGCCTTGCTCCCAGTCTCCGATTTCGCTAAGATTGCTGACAGAGGTTTTGTAATCACATCTGCAAGTTCTTTCTGTATTCTAGAATTTAATCCAACTTGAACTCATTAAACGTCTACTTCCCCTTTTATTATCTCTTGTGCTATCTTAGCCTTCAATTGTCTCTTTAAAAACATGTTTCTTTTAAATAGATATATACATAAGTAATATATATTCATTTTTTAAAATTTCAAAAGTATGGTTAAGCAAAATGAAGAGGTCAATAATCATCAGTAATCGTTGCACACTGAGATAATGGTGCTTCCTGATCTGAGATAATGCCTTCTGGTATTTTTCTCTGCAGATATAGATACACACGCTGTTGGATAAATAAAGCATCAACACACTTCCATATAATTAGTTCTTTTTCTACAACCTTGTTTTTAATGTTAGCATACAGTTTCAGCGCAGTAATGTGAGATAATTTTTACCGAGCTTAGCCCCTTTGGTCGAGCATCTTGGCTTTTTAGCAATTTGCTGTATTATTAATGTTACAGTCACTACTTTGGTAAAAGAAGTAGGCGCTCAGTTGCTGATATCCTTAAGTAAGGAGGCTCCAGAGGCATGAGAATGAAGACTTCAGAAGTAGAGGCACTGTGTATTCTGCCTCTTGTCCTCATGCTAGATGGCTGACCTCAGGCAAATCATGCCACTCTTCAGGGACTCAGTTTTCCTTCTAAGAATTCTCTCCTGATAAAGGGGATGGCGTGTTGACATACAATGGCTCCCGGAAGGAGCTCTTGAGGAGGTTAAATGCAGCACTGCATACAAATGCTTGTAGCACAGTGCTTAGATCTTAGGAAGGACTCAAGAAATGGTAGCTTTTGTTGCTAATATTATTTTTGTCATAAGATCCTATATGGTTCAAGGTCTATATACTTTGAAATTACTTTCTTTACAGATATTGTTAGAGGTCAATGATTTCCTAAATTCAGGGACTTACATTTTAAGCTGAATGCAAAGCGAGTGGAATCCAATGGGACACTGTAAATAATATAAATGAGGACTCATGTAGAGCCAACAGTTAGTTCTGCTGTAACGGGAATTATGCATTTCTAAAACTCATGTTATGCAAAATAGTACAATAAACACCACAGGATTTAAGGGAAATGGAGTTATGGCAGTGGCTCTCAACCACTCATAAAATCTTCTGTGATTTTGCCCCTGTCCCCAGGGAACCCTTGGCAACGTCTATAATCATTTATGTTGCTATAACTAGGGACTGGGAGAGGTGGTGCTACTGGCCTCTAGTGGGTAGAGGCCAGGCCAGGGTTGTTGCTAAACATCCTATAATGCACGGGACAGCCCCACCCCACTCCCCCAGCAAAGCATTATCCAGCCCAAAATGTCAGTAATGCTGAGGTTAAGAAACTCAGGGTTTGAGGTACAACACCCAAAAATGTGTCAGTGACACATTTGAAAAAGATTGGAATCTAATAAAAATAGTAGCACAGTTTAACCCATGTTCCATGGTAAGAAATGCATAAACATACACAAAGAGGGCAATGAGCACCATCCGAGGGATGGACACACTTGAAACTCGGACTCGGGGAGGTGGGGGGGAAGGGCAACATACGTAACCTGAACATCTGTACCCCCATAATATGCTGAAATAAAAAAAAAAAAGAAATGCATAAATACAACAATAAATATTGCACTTTGCCTTGAAAAAGATCTGGCATTTTCTTTGGAAGTGGAGGTAGGAAGGGTTGCAGCTTATGAATTATTGGGAAGTGGTGGGCGGGGGTTATCTGGAAGCCAAGGGGAAGATGTAGAACCGGACGTACACAGTGTGGCTGAAAACAACATGGGAACTGAAGTGGGTGATGGATGTCGGAGGTGTGGGCACTTTGTGTATTCCTGTGAGGTTTGGTTCAATTGGGTGCAGTTTTCCATACTCATCTAGTGTTTCTCAGGGATGAAATTGTGCATAAGCAAATGTGAAATTCAGTTATGTTCGGATTGTTCCCTGATATCTCAATGACATTGGAACAAATTCATCTTTTCAAAATAAGCCTTAGAGTAGAACTGACGTTACATATTTAATTGCACTAAATTGACTTGATTAAAACTATAACTCGCAGCAACAGTGATTCTTGAAAGTGTGGCAGACTTTATTATGAAAGAAGCTTTTAATCCACAGAAATTACCAAATAGATGTTTTAGAGAAACAACGAGGGCCCTGTTTAAATAAACTCTTTCACATGCTATAATATAGCATGAGACTTTTCCATGACCTGGCAAGTGGCCCATACTATATATAACAAAGTCTATTTAAAATCCTGTATAATGCTGAAATATTTAAAGTTATATGATCTATGGCATTCACTTCAAAATATTCTGGGTTGGGACAGCGAGTGGGAGGGGCTGATAGGAAACAAGTGAGATGAATGCAATTAGGAAATGAGACCCACAAGGCTTGGTTATAATCTTCTCCCAACTTTTGTATAATAAATAGAAAAAGAAAAATAGTTAATTTAAAAATCATGTCTAAGCAGTGAATTTGCAAGCAGATTCATATAAATATTGATTTTCAAATGACAATGCTGTTTTTGCACGTAGGGTTTGTGTGTTGCCATCATAATGAAATATTGTGCTAAAAACACGGGCCGTGTTGAAGGTATTTAAAGCCTGCCTACTTTCCACGAGTTCCAAAGGACTGACTCCGATGAGTAAAGCGTGATGGCTGTCAAAGGGAGCAAATTAACGTTCAAGTTATGGTCTGTGACCAGATGGAATACTCGGAAAGGTGTTTCACAACGCTGAGGACTGGAGAATCCCTAACCGGGAAGTGAGACTTTGAGCCAGGGACGTGCGTTGATTCAGTCCATGGGAAACTTGACTGAGCAGAGCATCCCGTGGGCTGAGAGCACAGGTGAGCCCGAGTCTGACCCTGCTGGGGAGGGCTGGTTTCACCGAGCGACCTTGGGCAAGTTCACCTAATCACTCCAAGAAATTTTGTTTGCCTTCAAGGTTGTGAAAACTGCATTCTTCTTATAATGAAAAATTGTGAGATGTAAAGAAACAACACAGTGGATGCCAGTGATAATAAAGGCACAGTTCAGAATAGACTCGCAGAAGCTCTGAAGCAATTTTGAGTCACTCTTTGGAGAACCTGCTGAAAACTAGAAATACTCTCCCCAGAAAAATGCATATGTGATGTGAATTCACAAAAAAGTTTGCACGTCTGGGAGTTCGTAGACCCCTTAGCATCCATCCAGGCGCTGGGTTGAGAACCTGGGTTAGAAGCTGTGCTGACCTTCAATCTAGAACCTTGGGGTGGGGACAGGGTACGTGTGCTCCCGGCACTGCCCCTGCCTCTCCCCATGGGTTTCTCCAGCCTGAACTGTTTCTTCTACACTCCACACTCTACTCCATTCCTCAAAAGTCCCTCACTTTTAAGATGTCTTTCTCAGTCAGTGCTGTCTCAGCCAGTTTCTCTTCTGAGCTCACAGTAACTCTCCGTGTTACTATTTTGGTCCTTGAGCATACATTTGCTTTGAATGCTTATCTCTGGATGCCCATATCTGCTTGCGTGTGTGTGTGGCCTATCTAACTAGATGGCAAGCAACTTGAGAGCAAGACCATTTATGATATTTCCTGGTATATCTCCCCAGCGTCATGTAGAAAACTAAAAGACATACAGATAATGTGATTTTAAAGTAGGTGCTCATAAGATACTTATGGAATGAATGAATGAGTCTTTCATTCCTTTCCTTCCTCCTTCCCTTAGTACTCTCTGCTTAGCACTCTCTGTTACTTTTGTCTGTAGCAACTTTCCCCCCCCACCAGGACTCCCTAGGAAACTCCCATGGGAGTCCTGGGAATGAAAGCTCAGAGCCCTGAGGGAAGTCTTCCATCTTCCACGTTCTTCCTCTCCCTGCCTCCCTCTTGCTCCCTGGTCCCATCGCATCAGGCTCTGGAGGCCCTCGGTCATGTACCTGCATGCAGCGCACCAAATGGCAATGCTTCCCTGTGGCTGGTGCACACGCTGCTGAGAATATGTGAGGTGCACCGAGTGTGGGGCACACAGATGTACAGGTTTACTTGCTTATCCTTTTATTTTAATGGACATTTGTGACAATGTAACCATACAGCCAACCCATGATTTCCCAGAGAATGTTGATTAGGATGAGGCTAAGTAAAAAACAGACGTAGTAGGTTAAAGGAAAATAGTAAGTACAGTTCTATGGCAAAACCTGTGCAGGTGGGGTGTGTTCATTCTATGTTTTATGAGCACCAAAATAGCATTTGGAAAAGACAGATGAGTTGTAACATAGGCATCTTCATGTCCATCTCCCTTCCTAGGAGACAGCTCCAGGAGGGCAGGAACAGTGCTTAACACAGCCCTGTAACTCCCAGAAACGGTGCTCAGGGATGGTTGGCTGAATTGAATCACATAAGACAGAATTAAAACATTCTGTCCCTGCACTGGCTTTGACCTCCCTAAAGCACTATTGTGTCTGCTTCCTGGAACAGAGAGAAAGCAGGAGGCCGGGAGGGAAGATCACAGCTGCCCTCTCCCCAGCACATCTCCAAGTGGTCCAAATAGAGCACTGCAGAAGCCGAGCCTGCCTAGTCTAACCTCACCAGATGCATTTGTTTGGTGTATCTTCTTCCTGGGTTTTCTAGCCTACTTAGGGATGTGCAAAGAGCTTTCTTTGCCTTTAACACAATTAACCAAGAACTCTTCACCATGAGGCCTAGCTTAGCCCACCCAAGCATCTACTAACTCCACACAACGATGATTACATAGCTAATGGGGGGGGGGGGTGAATTACGGAAAGAGAAGAGAAGCAAAGCATCAAAATTGCACAGAGGGAAAACTTAGGCAACCAACACCTGCCAGCAAAGACTAGCGGGTGGGGCTGGACTGGGCAGGTTCCGCAGGCAGGCTCTTCCCTAGAGAGGCTTTGTATGAGAGGTGAGGAGTGTAGGGCAGTGAGTAAGCTATGCCTGGAAGGTGAACAAAGAAAGGAAAAGGGAAAGGCAAGGGTGCTTCCACTTCTCAAGGTAACATAGCTGAATGGATCCAACATTGAAATTGGCTCTAATCACTGGTAATTCATACGGAGAAAATCACAAAGGGCCTCTTCCCCCCAGCTTCCGCTTTAGGGATTTCCCAGGCTAAAAGGGCAGCCCAGTTTGAGTCACTGATTTTAAGAATCCAAGAAATGATAACGTGAAACAGATCAACTGTGCTCCTGAGGGCTGTTAACTCTATCTTTGCAAGAATTCTTTTTAACATCATTTATCTACAGTCAAATCTGGGTTCTTGTAAGTCCATTTACTGTGGGACTCGTGCCTTCTTTTTTTGCACTATATCGTCTCCCTTTGCTTGAAGGGTCAGAATCCACCTAGAAAAAGTCACAAACTGAAATGATAGTTGCTTCTGTTTGTCACTTGTTGCCAGGCATAAGAATCAGCTCTCCTTTATGGGGTGTGGTTAGGTATTTTTAATAGAGAGAGTTCACTAGAGCATCAATATAATTTCACTTTTATTTGGCTGAAAAATAACAGATACCATTTCTGAGTGCCTCATGTATTCTAGGCTCTTCACATACTTCACTTCCTTTATTTCTCACAAGAATCTAATGAGATAAGTGATACTGCCTTACCAAACTATTAAGAAAACGAAGACCTAGCTAATAAGTGGCAGAGCCAAGATATGAACCTCAGGTTTTATCTGTTCCAAGTTATATGTCTTTCCACACTCCTTATTGCTTTTCTAGAAGCTCTATAGAAAAGAGACTTATGAAAAGCAAAAGGGAGGATTTTGTGCAACAGTCAAGTAAAATATGACTCACAACACATATGCATAACATGCGATGTATCTCTTGCTGTGAAATACTTGGAGAAACTCAGGTCTTGATCCATATGTGCCTGTCCCTCTCTCAAGTCTTCTTGGGTATGTGCCTTTATGTCCTCTACTTCTGTAGTCCCTAACCCCCGGGCTGCGGATGGGTACCAGTCCATTGCCTGTTAGGAACTGGGCTGCACAGCAGGAGGTGAGCAGCGGGCAGATGAGTGAAGCTTCATCTGTATTTACAGCCGCTCGCCATCACGTGCATCACCTCGTAAGCTCCGCCTCCCGTCAGATAAGCGGGGGCATTAGAATCTCATAGGAGCACGAACCCTACTGTAAACTGCGCCTGTGAGGGATCTAGGTTTCACACTCTTTTTGAGAATCTCATGCTTAATGATCTGAGGTGGAGCTGAGGCGGTGATGCTAGCGCTGGGGAGCAGCTGCAAATACAGATTATCGCTAGCAGAGAGGTTTGACTGCACAATAAATGTAATGTGCTTGAATCATCCTGAAACCATCCCGCTCTCCCCTCCCTAGTCCATGGAAAAATTGTTTTCCATGAAACCTGTCCCTGATGCCAAAAAGGTTGGGGACCACTGCTCTACTTATACCCCAATTGGATGCCCTCGACCCACACTCACATCAAAATATTTTGTTAATGTTTGGGATGATGGGGAACAGCCATTTTGGGGTCATGGTTTTTTAGGTGTTTTGTTTTGTTTTGTTTTGTTGTTGTTGTTGTTTTACTATTTAATTCCCAGTATCTGTGAGCACCGAGAACACATTGCTCAGCAACCCCTCCTTTCCATGAGGCTCTGAGGCTCTGAGAAGAAAGTTCCATCATGATCGTGGGTTCTCTTGTGTCATTTCCGATTCCAGGAGTAGCTCCTCTCACTATGAAATACTTGAAGAACTGGAGTCAGTATAGATGGAGAGAGAACAAAAGAACTGACATCTCAAAATGGGGTGGGAGACTGGCAGGGGTGGGCGGAAGGCACGTCTGCCTGGCCGGGAGCTTTGGGACTCCCTGCTGTGCCCAGACCTCATGACAGTGAGGGGCCATTTTAAATATTCCTGCTGTTGTGTTGCTTTATTTTCTGAGCATTGGCTTCAGTGCTAAATGACAGTCCATGGGGATCATCTCCCCAGAAACAACCTCCTTATTCACGGGCTGTCTGAAACTGATCGCTCAATTTAGCCGTGATAAAGTACAAGTGCTCCATGTTTCATAATTACCAGAGAGGAGAATAACTTTAGTTCTGAGAGCCAAGTCAGGTCCTGCTGATGTCTCTTAACAAGTTCCGATCACGTTTGTCCTGATTGCCCTCTCAAGAGAGCCAGTTCTCGTGTGCCGCCACCCATGTACTTCTGGCCTCCCGGGTCCCCAGGCCAAATACCAGGGCTAATAACCGCCCTTCGGTGATGTTGTCCAGACCCTCTTCAGCCCACTCTCACCCTCTGCAGCATTCTCGAGGGCTGCTGGGGAACTCGGGCTGGGCTGCCTTATAAAAACAAGGAATTTGCCTCCTCTTTAAAGATCCCATCACCTTGGTGTACTCTGTCTGGGAAGTTTCACATTCTTTGGATCCCCCAACTCTCCAAGCATAATGCTGACCCTGTGGCTTATGCTTGGGTGGAATTGAATTGAGACAGGAAAGGCACATATTGCTGTCATTCCCATTTACAGATGGGAAAACCAAGACCTTTAGGTTAAAGTCATTTGCCCGGTGTCCCAAATCTAATTGAACATAACTGGTCAGGCTGGTGTCAGATGAAATTCAAGGCTTCAGTAAGGATTTCAGTGGTCATGGGAGGTACATTGTGGGGGCATGGGTAAGGTTGGATGCTGGGTACCTAATGTATCGAGGCAGCAGATGACAGGAGAAGAGGACGTGAAGGAGCTGTGGGGAGGACCTCTTAGAGTCATGGGCTATCAAGAGCCGGGGAAGTGAAATCTGTCTTTGCCAAAGGTGAGTGAATGTGAGTTTTTAAGAGTATGGGCTCACACTGTCACTCCCTGTGGGGAGCCTGCAGGAAAGATACATTTCTCTTTGCCCCAGTGTCTTCATTTCTTAAAAGTACGAATAAAACTACTACCGGCCGGGCGCAGTGGCTCACGCCTGTAATCCTGGCACTCTGGGAGGCCGAGGCGGGCGGACTCAGGAGTTTGAAACCAGCCTGAGCAAGAGCGAGACCCTGTCTCTACTAAAAATAGAAAGAAATTAATCAGACAACTAAAAATACATAGAAAAAAAATCAGCCGGGCATGGTGGCGCATGCCTGTAGTCCCAGCTACTCGGGAGGCTGAGGCAGAAGGATTGCTTGAGCCCAGGAGTTTGAGGTTGCTGTGAGCTAGGATGACGCCACGGCACTCACTCTAGCTCGGGCAACAAAGAGAGACTCTGTCTCAAAAAAAAAAAAAAAAAAAAAAAAAATACTACCTCACGGTATTGTTATATGAAAGAAATCAGATAATCTAGATCAAGGTTTCTCAACACCGGCACTATTAGCATTTGGGACTGGATGGTTCTTTGTCAGGAAAGGGTGGCTGTCTTATGCATTGTATTACTAGAATGTTGATTGGCATCCCTGGATCTAATCTACGTAACTCACCAGATCCTAGCACTATACTCCCCACTATACGTCATGACAATCTCAAATGTCTCCAAATGTCCCTTGGGAAGAAAAATCGCCCCTGGTTGAGAACCACAGAACTAGATAAAGGCCTTAGTACAATGATACATATACAGCAGGTGCTTAATAAATCTTATTATTATTGTTCACTCCCCTTTCTGCTCTTTCTTTCCAAGATGCCTTTTCTTTGTCCCCTTCCAAACAACTCCATGTCCTCTGTTCCATCACTTGCATTCAGAATCACCTCCGAGGAAGGAACCTGACAAGTGCATTTCCATTGGAGTGTTTTCATTTTAATCTGGGCACAACACCCTAAGCCAAGGACACATCTCTAATGGATTAAGTTTAGGCGGTGACCTGGGTGAGGCAGGTATTTTAGGGGAGTTTCCTTCCTAGCCTCTCAGAAGACAGTCTGTGCAAATGGTCGTGCATTCTGCCCACTCAAGAGACATAAATTAGTCCTTCCCAAAGTGTGTTCTCTGGATCATCAGTTCTAAAGGTTGTGAATATTACATAAGGCGACAATTCATTCACAATTACACAAGGCTAAATTAATTTGACCAGTTCTGGTTGACCAAAATTAAACAAGTCTGTTTATTTCTCAGGCTTTCTCAGAACCTTTAAGATGCCAATATGTGCCATGATTATTCATGAAAAGGATATGGTTTGTAGCTTTTTTTAAAGTTATTTTTATATTACACCAGTTTTTATAGGCCAAGGGTCAGCAAACTACTGTCTGTGGGCCAAATCTGGTCTGCCGACTGTTTTTGTAAAAAAGATTGTATTGGAACACAACCACACCCGCTCATTTGCATATTGTCCATGGCTGCTTTCATACTAGAATGGTAAGCTGAGGAGTTGTGACAGAGACCCTAGAGCCTACAAAGCCTAAATTCTTCACTATTTGGCTTTTCAAAGAAAAAGTTTGTCGATCATATTACAGGTTGAGTGTTCTGTGGAATGCATGCTAGGAAACACTGGTATAGAGAGCCTCAATGTTGGAAAGGATTTGAATGGTCATCTAGCCAGCGATCCCCAACCTTTTTGGCACCAGGGACTGTTTTCATGAAAGACACTTTTTCCACAGTCCAGGGAGTGGGGGGAAAGTTTCAGGATGATTCAAGTGCATTACATTTATTGTATACTTTATTTCTATTATTACATTGTAATACATAATGAAATAATTATACAACTCACCACAGGTTGGGGACCCCTGGTCTAGCCCACTTGTGGCTGTGTGATGTCACCATGACCAGATCCTTCAGAATCACGCACGTGTGTTGAGAATGCAGATTCCTAGGATCCTGTCATGACCTTCTGAACCAGCACGTCTAATGGGAAGGCCCAGGAACTGGTGTTTAACCAAATCACCCACCAATTCTTATGTACAGCTAAATTGGGTACCCCTGATCTAATCCAGCTGTCAATCCAGTACCTGAATCTCTCCTTCAGTATCCTTGGCATGGTCATTCAACCTCCTCCTTCATGCCTCCGGTGATGGAGAACTCACTACTTCCCAAACAGCTCTTCTACTCTTACTCTGTAATAATTATCAGAAAGTTCTGTATGTTGAACACAATTATGTCCTCTAGGAATGTCTGCACAGTGGCTTTTATTTCCTTCCACTCCCACCTAGTGCTAGCTGTGAAGTGCATTTAAGCAGGAAGGCGAGAGCAGATTTACCCCCAGACACCTACATATTTTCTTCCCTTGATCTATAATTCCTCAAGAAGCCGCCTCTGGCTTCTTCAGGCAGAGGGAAGCTCGTCCTGCTCTGCATTTTCAAAGTACATTGGAGGTTCCTCTGTTTGTGCATTCTCCACATTTCTGCAAGTTAGTGCTGTGGTAGAAAGTACAGACATTTGACAAAGTCAGTTAAACCTGAGATTCTATCCCAGCCAGCTGCTTCGTGGTCCTGGGCCCTTGGGTAAGATGCTTTACTTTAGACCTCCATTTTCTTATCTTTAAAAAAGAGTATGATAGTAGCACCTCCCTGGGAATGATAGTTCTGAGGCTTAAATAAGATATGGCAGGGATGGGCTTAGCATAGAGCCTGGTTCACAGCAAGTGCTCAATCAGTGTCAGCAGGAGGGGGATGAGGTTGATATGCTCCCCCTCCCCCACCATGGTAAATTTCTCCAGGGAAGGGGCCATTTATAGTTATCTTCCTTTGAATCCCCAGTGCCTGCCACACAATAAATGCCTACAAATAAGAGATTTATTAAAGGAACGATTAAAGACTGAAAGAGGGCAGATAAAACAGTGGCCAGGAGCAAGGGGACAGGAAGATCATCTGCCTGGTTTCAAATCCCTTTCCCACCTGGTGCTTCATGTGTGGTCTTGAGGACAGAGCTTGACTTCTTTAAGTTTTAGGCTACTCCTGGGTAAAAGGAAATCCCTCCTGGGATGGTTGTGAATATCAAACGAGAAAATACAGGCAAAGCACCTAGCACATTTTTAAAAGCTCAGTAAAGGCTATAGTTACAATAATAACAAGAATTACTGCTACTATTATTATTAATATTTAGTAGTATTCCCTCAACATGATCCATTGGTTGCTGGGATAAGAGGCTTGCCTGGAAACGATGTCTTTCTTTGCTCATGGAGAAGTCTTATCTCTGTTTTTTTTCCTATTTCCTCTCCTTAGATCCCTTGGGAGATATATAGCCAGGGAAATACCTTAAAATTTGGGACTAGTCTAACAAAGCCCCATGCAAATCCATCTCAGAGTGATACACATAGTAAATCCTGTGGCTACACCAAGCTGTGCACAGTTAACATTTCCCTTGATGCCATAAACCAGACACCCCTCTATCCCTGGCTGTTTGTGATGTGTTAGGTGCAGACTTAATTAAACTCCTAAACAAGGAAACAACAGTGCTTGAAGGAGATAGAGAAATGTCTTGTGTCTAAACCAAATAAAGGAGAAATCATAAATACCAGGGCTCTGAGACATCAACATTTATACTCACAAGGCTTTTCCTACTAGTGAACCTGACTCTCTAATCCCGTGAAGATTTTCCCTTGATTACCTTTCTCTAACTTGAGGTTTATGGCCAAACCTGAGCACCTGGAACTTTTATCACATCTGTTTCTAAAGAGGTCAAATAACTTGTAGATTGAATGTCCTCTCTCTACACTGTGGGCCAGGCACTGTCGGGCCCTGGCGCAAAAGGTAGACATGCACAACTCTTGCCCTTATGGAGGCCACAGTCCAGTGGCAGAGGGAGACATCCACCAAAGAATTACATCAATAAATGTAAAATGATAGTGAATTAGTGCTACGAAGCAAAGATTCAGGAGTGCCTTGAGATCATGTAATAAATACTTTGTCTGCAGGAAGACAGGGAATGCTTCTACCAGGAGCTGATAAAATCAGTGGGGA
Source organism: Propithecus coquereli (assembly GCF_000956105.1). Lineage (NCBI taxonomy): Eukaryota > Metazoa > Chordata > Mammalia > Primates > Indriidae > Propithecus > Propithecus coquereli. The sequence continues at coordinate 27,399,851 of NW_012133857.1, forward strand.
GCTGATGAATAGGCTGGAGTTATGGAGCTGAAGGGAATAATGGATTGGTTTGGAGAGTGATGTCAACAGAAGGAACAGCAGGAACAGCATAGGTGAGGGCCCTGTGGCAGGAGGAAACAAGGCCCGTCAGAGGACCTGAAAGAAGGCCTGCTTGATCGTAGGAGTAAAGAGCATGATACAAACTGGGGCTGGCAAGGAGAGGGAAGTCGACCATGGTAACACACAGCCACCTAACAAATAAGGTCTTTATGGCAAGAGTAAAGAGAAGCCATTGAGATATTATTAATATAAGCTGTGGATTGATGGAATTTGCATTTCAGAAAGATCAGAAGAGACTAGATTGAAGAGAGCAGTGGGGAGGCTATTACAGGTAGTCTGGCAAGAGATTGGTGGTGGCATGGATGAGCGTGATGGGCTGTGAAGGTAGAGAAAAGTGGATGACGCATCTGAGATATGCAGTTGAGTTGAGAAACCAACACACGTTAGATCTGAAATTAGGAAATGCAATAGCTCCATTCTTCTAAGAAATAATATAGAATTTACAGGCCTTCACAGAGAGAAAACAGGTTATTCAGTCTTACTGGGCAACACTAATGACACTTGCAAATCTATGCTGCAGCATCATAAACTTAGCTTAATAATTATTTTCAGTAGCATTGGGGTTTTGTGCCAGCATCGGAGTCAGAAGGGAGGTGGTTCAAATGTCAGCTCAGTCACTTCCTGGCAAGTGACTGGCCATGACCTCCCTCTTGACCCTCAGTTTTCTCAGCAGTGCAGTGGAAGTGATGAACTCGGCCTTGAAAGGTTAGTATGAGGTAGAAGGAGATGGAGTGAGGATTAAATGTGGATCATGAGTATAAACTGCCTAGTACTGGTTTATATACGGATTAGCTCTCACGTTCATTAATGAAACACTCCCCGGAAGGAACAAGCACAACAGAAAGATGAAGGGTGATTTGTTGAAGATAGGAAAGTTATACCCAATCTCCACTTTGAGAAGAATAAAAGATTATCTTTTAACAGGGGCTGGCAAATTTGGAATCATAGGAGTAGAGCAACCTCTCCGGAGCCAAAACAGAGCAATTTTTTGGATCACAACTCTCAGAAAGAAATCCACGTTGTGCTGTGAACTAGCAAAATACTCTGATAGTCTCCATTCTATTCGATTGAGTTTCATTTTTAAAAAAATGTCTAGTGATGACTCACCAAAACGATTTCCTGACCCTAGGGTCACGACCCACGGTTTGAAGAACAGCAGGTTGGGGAGTTCACATGCAAGTCCTTCCAGGCAGCCTTCCTGGAACTCCCTCACCCTCTGGAGGTTGTTCCCACACATTCACTTCCTTTGTTCTTGCCGTTTCAGGCTGTGCCTCACCATGCATTCATAACTTTTCTCTTGCTTCCCTAGATACATCTCATATTGCTCTGTCCTTCCCACTCTACCGTTCTAGACTCCTTTATTACTTTACAGCCAAGAGAACTGATTGAAGAAGCTGGGATAGTTTTACGTTTGTGCTGGGGGAGCTAGAGGTAGGTGGGGAGGGAAGCTTGCATCTGCGCACATTAACCTGAGTTGGCTGCATTATGCAAAGTCCGGATGGGACTTTTCCAGACTCCCAGAGCCCTGGGGGCTGTGCGGGATCTCAGAGTGTGGGAGTGGAGCACATGGCTTCAGCGTGGAGCTTCTGAGGGTTCCCGAACAGAGGTGTGGCATGATCAGGCCTTTGCCCTGTGCCGAAGAGGCATCCTAGTAATAGGACAAGATTGCATCTGCCTAATGAGAAGAATAGCACAGATGTTCTTGCTCAGTTTTATGAAATAATGTGTTTGCACTTTAACGTTCACCCTCAAATGTGAAGTGCACAGAGAACCAGGTAGCAAGTCTATGTAGGTGCTCAATTCCAGCTTGTCTCTGCTTGGCTGTTTAAGCTTAGAGTGGATATTCCAGGCCGAGGCAGCTGAAAAATGAACCTATTGGGAAGGCCCTGCAATCCTCGCTAACATGGGGAACTACAACAGCGGGCTTGTTAGGAGGCAGACAGCTCCAGGTTCTGATTTTGCCTCTACCACTTACTAGCTGTTTGACTATGAATATGTTTCTTTATTTCTCTGAGCTTCTCTTTTCTCATTGTGAGATGGAACTAATAACGCTTATAGAATAGGGTTGCCAGGGGCGTTCAATGAGATAAAACACCCAGTACCATCCCAGGCACATAATAAGCCCTTAATATAAGCCAGAGTTATTGTTTTTAACACAATACAGCCAACTGAGAGGGAAAAAAAGGGGAGTCACCCAAATAGTTTTTCTCCAGCAAGCCAAGAGGACATAGTTTCCTAGTGAGAAAATGCAGGAAAGGTAGGCCCTGACAGCTCCTGGGATGGTAAGAGATTTAATCTCAGGAGCTTTTGCGTTCTGCTAAGGAGCAAGCTTCACTTAGCTGGGGATCGCCTGTTAGCACTGCAGATCCTGCTCTGTCAAGGGGCTGGGGCCTGCAGTGTGGTAGAGGGATGCCTCTGATGTCAGCCATCTGCCCTGCGGGGGACCTCCCAGGCTCCATGACTACAGCCTGCCTCAGAAGCCTTTAGGTAGCAAGATGGGGTAGATCTCTCTGGAGGCTCTAGGGGTCTGCCCTGTCCTTTCCTCCCCTGGGCTTCCCATACAAGCCACAATCCCTCCCTGCTTCACTGTGAAAGCACCCCTCTGCTGCTTGTCAGCCCCTTCCCTTCCGACTCTAACCGACTCCCAGTCTTCCGCGAAACTCCATGAAACTGTCCCTGAGAACCCCAGCCTATATCAGTCTTTCCTTTCTCTGAGGTCTTAACAATGAAAATTTAGCATCCCTAGCAGTACTGTCCAACAAAAATATGAGTCGGACACGTCATTCTACATTTTCTAGTCATCACAGTAAAGAAAGGAAAAGAAGTAAGTGAAATTGACTTAAAGAATATATTTGGATCCCCAGCGTAGAATTTACTCTAATAGCATATCTCAGTTTGGACTAGCCACATTTCATGTGCTCAAGAGTCACACAGAGCTGGGGGATATTGCAGACTTAGTGCCAAACACAAAAAGGTAAAATATCTCATTAATGTTTTTGATATTGATTACATGTTGAAATTATACTATTTTGGGTATATTGGGCTAGATGAAATATATTGTTTCCATTGGATGCTCTCTGGTTCTTAGGGGTCACTGTCCTGACTAGAAAGCAAGGACTTTAGTCTCACCTCCTCTACCCTCAACTGAGTCTGCCTCCAGGGCAACAGGGAAGTGGAGAGAGGGGGAAAAATGATACCTAAGGATCCACCCTGGCCCTGCTCTTCAGACCATAGTTCCTCTGTTCAGAGAGGTTCCCCTCCCTCAGAGTTTTAGGTGCCTGCCCAAACTCTGCTGCTGTTGCCACTGGCCAGGGTTGCAGCTTTGGACTGGGGCTTGCTTGTGGGCTGAAGTGGGAGAGGAAGACAAAACAAAAGAAAAAGCACAGGGAATTGCCCCCAACCTCTCTGTCCCTTGGCTCCCGTCCCCTTCTCATTCCTCTAATGAAAAGCGAGGGTCTCTCTTGGGGCTCTTTCTTTCTGGGGCCCAGGTTCTATTTCAGGATTCATGTTGCCATTGAGCCCAGGCTAGGAGACATGGGGGGAGGGAAACGCCCAGGAAACTCATAGTCTCAATTGTACTTAGACTTCTGGTTTCCTTCTGCAATCCACCTGCTACTACTTACTTTTCAGAGTCCTCAGATACAAGTTCTATGCATTTTTCCAGGGCTTTTGGGTATATCCAGTGGGACAAAAGGGGTAGAAGGTGCTTGCTCCCTCTTAACCAGAATCCTCAGGAAACAGTTTTAGTGTGTTGTATCACATTCAACCTCTACAACACTTGATCATTCACAAACGGTATGTACAGAAATGTTAGATTGGATTAATTAGAATACCATATTCCCAGACCAAGCCAAATATCCATTAGATTCACATTCACTTACTTATAATGGAACCGAACTGCTTTTTGCATTGAAAACATGCACAAAGGGATTTCAATGCTTGTCCTTGAATCAGGAATGAACTGAGAATAATGGTTGAATATTTTTCTTCCTGAAAAGTGTAAACATCTATTAACCCACATTATAGACTCAGTCACATAAGTATTTAATTAGGCAATGTATATTGCCTCCATGTTTTCAGACCACAAGCATTTGACTTGATAAAGCAGCTGTGGATTTTATTTACGTGGAATCACTGATATTCACTGTAATTGCTCTAAGTTTTCTTTTATAGTGGACAATAGATTTTTAAATTAAGTGATTAAGGGTATATTTCCAAGAGGTGTGTCCATTTATATGGGTCAACTAATTTCCCAAAGTATTTTTCCACTTAACAAAAAAGGAAATGATCCACACCTCTAAAAATATCATTAGAGGGCCAGCCATTACCTTGGACACAGTATGCACTCAAATACGCAGAACTGATAATGCACTGATAAGAAATGTGCTAAATTCCAGAAACAGTTGTGAAATAATTTGGTAGTTAGGAACATCAGAAAAAAAATTATTGGAAATGATAATGTGGATATTTGCATAGTAATATGTACTGCACAAAATGTTTTTATTCAAGTGATTATTCATTCTTATAATCATCATTTATTGTCTACGATGTGTCATCATTTTGCTAGATACTCTCGTATTCATAATTTACAAGTCACCTTAGGTGTGCTTTAACCACACCTTATACATAAAAGTCTGAAGTAAAGGAACAGATACAGTGAAATCTATATAAAGACACATTGTTCATATTAAAGATACAAACTTTAAAATGTTTTCTGTTTGCAAACATTAAAACCACACACATATTTTGAGGGACTGTGGACCCTAAGTATAAGAGGCAAAAGGCATGGTCGTTAAAGTGAGAAACACCTAGCTTCAAATCCTTGAAATCAATTTAAACCTCAGCGTTGTCATCTGTAACTTTCAGAAGACAATAGTAGCTGTGACAAAGGATTGTGGCCAAGTATGCATGATTCATGTAGTTCAAGTTTTCAGCAGAATCAAGCACATGGTAAGCTCCCTATATCCATATATTATAACCACTACGTAATATAGGGTTTATTCACATGGCATATAAAATGAATTATGTCTCAGTGATTGATATTTGTGCCAAATATGTGAGTTTGTTCTATTACTTATGATGTTTAAGAAGAATAATTACATGGAGGAAAAAACTGATTGGGAAATATGCCAGTGTTAAACATTTGAATGTTTGTGTTTTTACAACTCCTATTGCCTAAATGGAATACTTTTAATACTCATCCTATTTTCTCGGGCTATATCACTTACTGAGCACCCACAATGTGTGGTTGACTATCTAGAGAACCCAGGTAAGATACAGTGCCTGCTTTCATAGAGTTTATCTACTAAAAACACAAGATGAACTTGAAAAGGGAGTCTTTGGGAATGGGGATTATTTGTGTTGCTAAACTCTGCCAGACAGAAGGCAGTTCATTCATTCCTCTCTCGTTGTCTCATCCATTGTGGTTTTAATGAGATAAAGATTTAACCATTTTCTTGCATTTTCAAATGCAATTGAGTCTTTCATTCGAGTGAGCAGAAAGCAAAGCTGAAATGTTATTTTACTGAAGAAGTTTAGGATGTCCATGATCATCGTAGCAATAATTTTATCGTTTGTTAAGAACCCTAAGCTTTTTGCTAGGTGTTTTCGCATTTAATCAACACAATAAGCATGTATCTTACCTCAGTGGCCAATGTGTCTTGAAAATACATAGTAAGTTACACAAAGCAAAGGGGGCGAAGTTCAGATTTAAACCCAGGACTGTCTGCTTTTTTCATATTACCCTTATTAAAGTAAATTCATAGAGACAGAACCTGAAGAATCCCTGAGCATACAAAGCCAATGAGGCCTCAGTCTTGCTTCATTTGGAAGCATAAGTGAAATTTGATTTGAACTATTTCTTATAAATGCCTATATTGAAGAAAAACAGAACTTAAGCTGGATCGATTAGAAGCTGCAAGCAAACTTACAAAACTAGGGACTTTCTGATGGAATAGACCAAATAAGGCAACTGTATAACTGTAACCAATCAAATATTTACTTTGCTTTACTTCCACGTTCATCCTATAAAAGCCTCCTCCTTCTGTTCTCTTGGTGGAGCTTCTGAACACCGCTGGTTTGGAGCTGCCCAATTCATGAATCCCTGTTTGCTCAAATGCACTCTTTAAAACTTGTATTGTGCATCAGTTTGCTTTTTTAACACCTTTTAGCTCAATTTAAGAATACAGCATGCTATAGAATGCAAATGCCTGCTTCTTTTGGATGTCTTCCCTGTTATTCTTTCTTCCACAGCTAAGGTACTGATGATTCATGCATGGCCCTTGAACCACAAATCCCTTCACTTCTATCTCTGGCAGACATTACTAATTGATCACAGCTCTGTTTTCCAAGGAAATTGGACTTAGCCTTAGAATCCCTCTCAATGTAGCATTACAAAGCAGTCAGTCACAACTGACCATAGTTAACACTCAAAATCTATTTGACATCTCTGCTATAGCACCTTGATTGTGACTCTATTAATAGTACATATGACCCTATATTTTAATTATTTGTTTCTCTTAGTTGTCACCATTACACACACAGCAAGACTTCAGTGGCAGGACCATTCATCTGAAATCTAGCACCCTGTACACAGTCTACTACTGAGGTCCCCAACCCCTGGGCCACAGAGCTCTGCCGTGCCTGCCCTTCTGTGGAAAAACTGTCTTCCATAAAACTTAGGAACTGGTGTGGGGGGGAGGGCGCACAGCAGGAGCTGAGCTACAGGCTAGCAGAGACATTTTGCCGCTCTCCATTGCTTGCAATGCCGCCTGAGCTCCTCCTCCCCACCCCCCACCAACCCCTCAGATTGTGAAAAACTTGTCTTCCATGAAACCGGTCCCTGGTGCCAAAAAGGCTGGGGACCACTGGTCTACTACATAACATGATAGGCACCCAGTAAAAGTTTTGTTGCATTGCATGTGAGTAGTTACTTTTAGTTTAAGCCTATTTGACTACCAAATGCCACACGTCCACATTACTGTATTATTGCCTAATATTATCATAGCTTTCAAGAACTTTGCCCGGTGATCCCTGAGCTTCATTCCAAAACTTCCCCATAGAATCATCAAGTATACCTCATTGCTCCTCTTTGGATTCACGGTACAATGAATGAGAAATGAATTAACATCCTGGAGAAATCTCTCTCCTTTTCTAGTTTCTTCCTGCCAGAACCATTTCAGGGTCTCTTCTGTGTGGCCACTGTGACAGGTGCTATGGGGTACGAAGACGAATGACAGGAGAGTACTCATGGTCTAGTGCGGAGGTAGCCACCTAGTGACAAAGGGGCTGCCACCGAGAGAAGCAGGTGATGCCGTGGGTGGATGAGGCTTTGCCTAGGAGCATCTTGCATAGTGAAAAAGAAACATCCAGGAGAGGAGGGAAGGAAGGGCATACCACAGAAGGAACGCAGGCAACATCGGGCTCCTGAGTCTAAATTCAGGCGTTCCAGGGATGAGACTGTTGATTTCAAAGTCCTCAACATGTATGTACCTTTTATCCCTCCCTCAAAATGCTTTGGGACCTTCCAAATAGAACTCTAGTACATCTGCCCTGGAACTCTGGAGCCTACCCTTGTGCATATGCTTTCTATACCAACACATGGAAATATTCTTCTATTTATTTATTATTTTAATGCAGTGATTGATCAGGGTTGTTGAAGGGATCATGCGTTTTTAAGGATTTCAGCACACCTTTTACATACCCTGAGGGTCCACCTTCTGAAATCAATGCATGCCTCACGAGCATATTCCTTCGGAACTCTTCAAAAGGAGGCATGTAATTTCCCCGATTTCCTATGAAAGACATTATTCAAATGTCCTCAAGTAACGGATGGTCTAATAATTTGCAAAAACGTGCTCCTTACACTCTGAGGTCAGTCCCGCTTTCCTTAAGTTTGCACTCATACAAGTACCATCTGGAGCCCACATCCTCTGTCTTAAGCTTCACATAAATCCTAATTTACCTCGGAAATGTTTGCCAAGAATCTGCTTGCTAGAAAAAATGACCAGTTTCTCTCCTTTGAGGCATGCCTTTGCAATATGTGACACATAGTAGGCACTTAATAAATGACTGTCCGTTGAGATCCTCTTTAGGATGCTACAAAAGATACTTGTTGGGGAACAAAGGTTGGGAAATTGCAGCTGCATCTTTTTCTGGAGGTGGGGGGAAGGTGGATCTGGCAAGACTACACAAATTTTCTTAGCTGGAGCATCCTAATCCAAATTAAAGTTGCATGTGCTGCATCACCATTCTGACTCAATACCACTGCACTTTCTTTCTTTTTGAGACACAGTCTCACTCTGTTGTCTGGGCTATAGTGCCGTGGCGTCAGCCTAGCTCACGGCAACCTCAAACTCCTGGGCTCAAGCGATCCTTCTGCCTCAGCCTCCTGAGTAGCTGGGGCTACAGGCATGTGCCACCATGCCCAGCCCACTGTAGTTTCTTTAGCAAACATTTTTCAGCTCTCAGAATGTATTATATAAGTCTGAGGCACATTTTGATCTGATGATGGTGTTTGTAGAAGAAGAATGAATGGATGCTTGAAGATGTGCTTCAAATCCCAAAGGGTTCATGTGCTATTGTGTTCCTCAAAAAGCCTGAGAAATGCTTTGATTGGGTCTACCCGCAGCTTGCTGGTGGCATGTTTGTGGCTAACAGCTTGCAAAGGGAAAACGGGGTCTTGGTGCTCAAATTTTTCTCTTTGGGACAAAAACCAAGGAGCATATATGATTTCTTTAATAATTCCAAGGTGTTATCCAAGCCCAGTTCTGGGTCCAATGCACTCTGGAAAATGCCTTAAGCATTTAAGCCAAGCCATTAAGTAAGGCGATGAAGCTAATCCAGCTGGTCTTTTTTGCGCCAGCCAATTGATTCACAGATGCTCTGAGCACTGGTCTGCTTGCCAGGACTGGAAATGGACCACTCCTGTATTTTTGCATCAACTTCCCCTGGAAGCATCCCTTTCCTCTGCAAAGTGGACCGGATGCAGAGTCAACTAGTCTTAACTCTTTTTCAGGCTTGATTCATAATCTTTCAAGTCAATTCCTGGTAGAGGTGGGCCCTACATATATACATATATCTTTTTCCAGAAATAGGGAAATGAGTAACTTCTAAGTATTGGGCCAAGGAGGAAACCTGGAACTTCAGTAGGTTTTGTCTTCACCTTTTGGGTGAACAATTATAAAAGCTTTATTAAAGAATTTGCGTTTTTTTGAAAATCACTCATAATTCTACTTTCTAACGATAATGTGTTTACGATTTTTTTAAAAAAATCTAGTATTACTCTAAACATTTTTTAAAAATAAAATTGTGATAATGATGCATAAAATTTTGCAGAATGCATTTTGTTAGTAAAAATCTTGTGACCATTTTCCTATACACTTCATTCCTAAGTGTTTTCAAAAACTTGCTATTCAAGGGTCACCTAATAATCAATGGAATCTTCTTTGAGAGCAATACATAAAATCAACCGAGGACATTATGGCAGTTAATAGTGGAGACTCCAATCAGAAAGACCTGAGTTTGAATCCTGGTTCTTTCACTAAACCACTGAATTAGCATGAACAAAACATAAATTAATAATATAATGACATTTATTGAGCACCTGCTATGTAGCAAGGCGATTTGCTAAGGGCCTTACAGGTATTAATTTCACTTAATCCTTACAACCCCATGAGGCTGGTACTGTTATTATTCCTACTTTGCAGATAAGGATATGAACAGAGACTAAGGATCGCTTAATACTTAAGCTCACAAAACAAGTACATGAACTGGATCTGGCCCCTGGCCATGCCACCAGACTGAGTTCTCACATTTCTTCTCTAGCTATTGGAGGTCTGGTCCCACTAGTCAGTTCCCCTAAAGCCTGGCACCCTCAGCCTTCATGTTGCCTAGCAATACTCACCCCTCCTCCTTACCCTTCACATTGCCCCCATATGCCACTTGCTCCAGGAAGCCTTCCTAGCACCCCCTGCATGCACTCTCCTGAAAACCTACACTTTCATTCAGAGCACCTCTCAGATAAGAACTGATTCTTTTTGTCACTAGAGTTCAACACCCACCTCCTCTTGCTAGAGGGAGGCTCCATGATGTTCTCACATCTGTACCTCGACCCCGACCCTGTGAATAATTGACCCATTAGTGACACATCTTTCTCAATTCTTTAATCATCAACATAGTCAGTTTGTATCAGCTCATTTCTAATCCTGTAGCTTTTAGCAATGATGAAGGGGAAGAACAAGAGATGAGAGAAACTGCTCGATGAAATTGTGAGTAACCGTGGGAAGAGAGGGGCTTCTAAAACCTCCTCCATTCAATGTTCCTTTTAGAACAGAAGCTTGAATTTCCACATGCCACTGTTGCCAAGAGAGTCTGTGGACGTCTGTGGAGCTGGTGCTATTGCGTTCAAACCACTTCTTTGACAACGTGAAGCTCCAAGCCCAGAGAACTTTGAGCCCAAATACACCATGTTTGGTGGAGGAGAGGGTTAATGATTCCTAAAGTGTGTTTTTCTAAGGTTCACTGATTCCACACTTCCTTGTGAAAGAGGGCACCATCTCTGGGAATGATCTCCATGGCTAACTAAATAAAGGAAATGCTGCCGCAAACCCTGTCTTGGAATTTCACGTGCATATTAGCACATTAGAGAAGGCTAGAAGTCCCACAGGAAAAAAAGAATCTTTTGACTAGTTCAGTTCTACCTAAATTATTGGGCCATATTTGGCTGTAGAATGCCGTCTTAGACTAGATGGTGCCAGAAGCAGATCCTGAGATAAGGATTTAAGTGCAAACAATTTTATCTGGAGGTGAATTATAGGAAGCACCACAAGGGGAGACAGGAAGTGAGACCGGAAAGGGATGGAAACCAGCCCAGGGCGCGTTAACAGACTTACCTCTGTGGACAACTGGTACTCAGTCTTGCTGGGGACGGCCCGGAAGAACGTGCCTCAGAGGTGTCCTATCTGAGGAGCAAGGAAGCTGGTTATTTATCCACCAGCTCTCATCAATCATAAACTGAGGGCTACTTCCGGGGACACTAACTCCCTGGCACATCCAGCTTGCCCTGCAAGAGAACATGTCGGGCTAAGACTAGCAAGTCCTTGCAACAGGGCACTTAGGCCATTGTGCATGGGAACTGTGAGTTCTGAGGAGAGGTGAATGCGACAAAACAATGTCTCTTGCACAGATGTCCCCTCTGCCTTTTTGTTTTTCTTGCAGCACACCCAGTAGTAATACCTGGTGGAAGTAGTACTTGAGGAGCAAAATTTCGAAAACAGAACACCCAAGACATCTGAGCAGTTCCATGAATTCCAAGAAGCTATCATTTAGCTGGACACACAGAGCCAACATTATACTATATAGCTAGTGGGACTCCAAAAGGAATTCCTGTAAATGCCACCAAATACCAAACAAATAAATCTCAAGGCTCAGCAGAAATAGCTTTGGAAAATCATCATTTGTGGGATGCTACATCAAAAAGCTTTCTAAGGCTCCAAACTTAGAGTCAGGTCCTAACTTGGTCTGTCTGTGAAAGACAAAAGTCATCTTTCCCACAGCCAGAGGCAGAGAGAATGGCACATTAACCGAGCGAGCCCTGTGGACGGTGGGAACATAGACATGGCGCGGCAAAGACCCTGCTCTTAAGGAACTTACATACAAGTGAAGTCAGACAGTATCGACAAACCATTAGAGAAAATAACCATAGCTGGTAGTGAGGGTTATGAAGACATCAGAAAGGATAATGAGGGAGAGTGCCGCTGGGGGAGAATACTTTAGGTTGAGTGATCTGGGATGGCATCTTGGAGGAGGTGAAACATAACGCTGACACCGCCTTGATGCAACAGAATGGAAAGAAGGGCATCCCAGGAGAAGAAAGGGCCAAGTGCAAGGGCCCTGTGATGAGAGCAGGACTGGAGGACTTGAGAGAAAAATAGGGGCCTGGAGTATCATGCGCGAGGGGCAGGGTGAGATGAGAGAAGGCTGGCAAGAAAGGCTGCAGCTGGAACTTGGGTGGAACTTTGACATCTTTTCTCCTCCATCTCCTTGTTCTTAAGGAAACAGCTTGAAAATGCATCAAAGAACATTTGCTGAGCACCTACTGATGCTCCAATGTGCCTTGATTTCTGAGCAACCCTCAGGAGACCCATTGATGTCTACATGCATGTGGCCGTGCCTGTCTCTCATCCTGTTCTTCAGCATCTCCCACCACGATCTCCAGTGGTGTCACAAATTAAAACCAGTCCCTAAAAGCTGAATGTCAACCTGCTCTTCAAAGGCCCTGTGTCCCAGTCCCAAAAGGCAATAGTTTAAAGAAACAGGGCACAGTCTTGCTAGGGCCTACGTCTTATTGAGAGGAAGTCAGCTGAGTGCACATCTGACCTTGCCTGTGGGTGGCCTCAGCCCAACCCCTCCAGGCATCCCCCAGGGTGGTCCTCTCTTGGACTGCCAGTGACTCTATAGGCAAGATTCCCAGTGGTGCAACCACAGGGCATCACCCAGGCCTGGCCTGGGTGGACAGGACAATGTTGGAGGATCTGTTTTGAGAATGCAATTAGCCTTATATGGAAAAGAAGGCTGATTCTTCACTATCTGCAAGATCAGGATCAGGAGAAGAGAGACAAGGAGAGGCCAGCTCTTGGCCTTTGGAGAGACAGACATCATCGCAGATGGATCTGTCATCCATAGGAGCATCCAACCAGGAGCCTAGACAAACCTGGATTCTGTGTCATAAGTGGTTACTGGGCAACCTGCTACGTGCTGAGAACTGAGCTTATATAGGAATGAAAAAAGGGCAGGTCCTGTCTTGAGATGATAGCTTGCAGGGAGAAGGAACATTTGACCACCTGGTAATTCCAGACAAAATGAAGTCAGTGTCAGAAGAGACATTTGAACAGGGAACTTCAGGAGAGCGAGGGCAAGATAAATGAATACGTTCATTGGCCTTTTCTGACTTGATGGCAGTTAATTAGGCTGACCAGATGCACGTAGGATGACATGTCTCCTTTGTCACGCTCGTGAGTTGCGCTTTTTCGGGCTGTGAGGAAGAGGTGACACTATGTCAGACGATGAAGAAACATGGGAAGTGAGCAGGACAGGAAAACAGCTCATAAGGAGCTGGAAAAATGGGCCTCTGTCCCTCAGGGCACAACAGGAGCTCTGCAGGCTGGGGGTTTTGACAACCTTGCCAAAGAAGCTTCTTTCTCCCAACCTCACTACCTTGGCTGTTTTTTCTGCTGTTCCCTTTGCTGGTCCCTCTTCCCTTGGTATCTTGTTTTCAACATGCCCCTGGACATAAGTTCTATTTGGGAGTGAATAGATCAACTCTCACCCTTACCTTGGGCAGGCTGCTTCACCTCTGTGTGCCTCAGTTTCCTTATCTGTAAAAGGTGGATATCAATAGTACCTACCAGCAATGGATTTCACAAGGATTAAATGAGTTAACACATGGAGACAGGACAGTGCTGCTTTTATTGTTAGGCTAGGGTGATTATTTCTGGTCCCACTGACTGTGGCCAGGGTAGCAGGCCCTGTTGGGAAACTCAGGCTGTTTACACTGCGGGTAAACTGGCGTCCACGTATTTGGAAGGCAGCTGTGGGCATTAGAAGTGTAGGATCTCCTTGGTGCTGAGGATCTCCCATCCTTTCCTCTATACCACAGTATCTTTCAAAATAAATTTTAAAACTTTTAAATCTTATCAGAAGATAATATAGGTTCGTTAACATTATTTAGAAAATAATAGTCTAACAAAAAGCAGATGAAAATCACAGAGTACAGGATGTATGATTTTTATCTGCCTGCATTCCTCCCTTTCAGGAAGCAACTCTCCCAATTGAGCAGTGATCCTGCCCAACCCTCGTGGTTTTCCCGGAGCCGGCCCTGCTGCAGGCATGGACGGGTGGGCCAGGCAGAGCTGCTCAACCAGACTCTCCCCTGGGACTTCTGCTGGAGCTACTGAAAGATGGTCTTTTCTTTGGAACCTGGGAGGCATATGATTAATAAGTTTGAAGCTTCTGATGGTGAAAACTAGAGAAGAAAGCAAATTCCAGCTCTCTGCATGGAAACAAAGAAAGGCGGGGAGTGAGAGTTCCCCAGTGACAGTTGGAAGACCTGGATCTAGTCATGCCTGAAACTAGGAACCTCTGTACGTGAGCCCCCGGATTCTATAAGCCAATATAGTTAATACTTCTGTTTTTCCTACTTAAACTAGTTTCAGTTGATATTCTGTTACTTACAAGTGAAATAATTTGGACTAACCATCCAAAAACACCACCAATTCCATTTGTGCGTATACCCTTCCAGGCTTTTTTCTCTTATTCTCTCTACAGCATTTTGAAAATGAACATGGGCCTTCATCTACCAATTTTAACTCCTTTTTTTCTTCCTGATCCGGTTACCAAATTTACTACCTGTGATGAGCATCTAAGTCTTCTCGAGAGAGGTCAGAGAACTTCTGCTGCCCTCTCTGCCCGCCTCCACCACCCTCCTGCCCCAGGGGAAGGTATCTCAGAGGGCAAGAGACTCTCCCATGACATCCACTGATCATCGGTTCCTTCCACACTCAGTTCTATGCTGCTGGGCTGGAGACCCTCAGCTTTGACAGAGACTTTGGTCTTAGGTCAGCTTGGACTCCTGCCTGGTCTTTCAAAGCACTTTCCTTTTTAAGTCTTCAGACCCGACATTTTCCATAAACATCTTACTACTCTTTTGAAGCGGGAAGAAGTTCAAGGATGGGCATATTGTGTATTAATGGTGATCTAGAGACATGTAGCACAGGCAATAGTTCCAGGAGCTCAAAAAGAGAGGCACAGCATACGTTGGACAGCCAAATGATCATTTGGAGAGTAATTGAAATTTAAAATGCTGTAATAACATGGCAGGAATTATACCTGTGATTCCTGAAGAAAACCTGGGTGAAGTGGCCTTTGCTTTATAATTAGCATGATGAGATAATATAGACCATAGAACATTTGCTAGTGATTATGGCACACGTTTGCTCTACTTATAGCTCAAAAATAACAGCAAAGTTTGTTTTGCTAATCTCTCCCCTGGATTTGTGAATTATTTGTTTTTATTGTATTAAAGATAAACTGGGAAGAAAAATCCAACATAGGGTGAATTTTTATAAGAGAGAACACTCGAGTTTGTCTTTGGATGTGCACACCACACTTAATTTAATAAAAACCAAAGCAGATTATATTGGAAGCTGTAACAGGAATGTGTTTATAATGAAGGAAGTGCCACAGGTCAGAAAATAAACATGGGCTTTTAAACTGAGGATGCTGGTCATACCCACCACTTCTTATTTTGCTGGGGGACGTGGAGCAGTCACTTCACCTTCTTGGATTCTAACTTCCCCCATCTGCCCACCTCGAGGCTGTGAAGAACGAAAGTGATAATATGCCTTAGAATATTTAGATTTTTAATAAATATAAAGGACTATATTATTATTCTAATATTTAGACTATGTTCTCTAGAATTCACAGAATGCTCACATATCTAATAGGTGGTGTTACTGTTACAATTCCTTGCCACCTTTCCAACTCCATAGATTGCAGATCTCTGCTGCTCAGAGGAGTGGAGAGAGATTCAGTTTTACAGTCTGACAGTTGGAGATTTGAACCCCAGTTCTGGCTGTGTGACCATAGGCAAGTCAGTGGCCTATCTGGTTTTGCTAATGTTCTCTGTTGCCTCTGGAAATGAGGCCACGCTTTCCTAGCTGCCTGGAACCTTTCTGTTAAGACAACAGGTATGAATTTCTTTATTATAATGAGCACTAATACCCAAATCTTAAAGCCAATTTAGACAGATGGGTGTACAACGACAACAGTATTATCACAAGAGCTGTCATTTTTGGAGGGCTTTCACTGTCTCGGGTGCTGTTCTAGAA
The DNA here is from genome assembly GCF_000956105.1 of Propithecus coquereli. Classification (NCBI taxonomy): domain Eukaryota; kingdom Metazoa; phylum Chordata; class Mammalia; order Primates; family Indriidae; genus Propithecus; species Propithecus coquereli. Next base: position 27,415,837 of record NW_012133857.1, read on the forward strand.
CCTTCACACTTATTAACCCAGTGGTGCTCACAACAGTGCTATGAGGAAGGGACTGCCATTCTCGTCACTTTATGGAGGAGGAGACAGAGCAATGGAGGGCTGAAGGATCCTCGGTCACCCAGCTACTAAGTGACCCAACTGGGACTTACTTGGTGCAGGCCATCTGGCTCCAGAGTCTGCTTATGTAACCTTTATACTCCACCGCCTTTCTAATTGCTAACATTTATCGCATGCTTGCTATGTGAGCATCGTTCTTCTAAGTGGTTTACGTTTACCAACTCTTAATACTCTCAGTAACCCTAAGTTAGAGTTACAGCTTAGTTTAAAACAAAAAGGGTGCCCAGTTAAATTTGATTTTTAGATCACTGACAAATAGTTTTTTCTTATAAACATGCCCCATAGATTGTTTGTTAGAAATTAAAATTAAAAGTAATTGAGCATCTTACATTTTATCTGGCAACTCTACCCTTAGATGATAAGGCAGGAACTAGTCTAGTTCCCAGTCCTGAGAGGACCTTAGAAAATGGCAACTCCTACTACCAGTGTTATTTTCAGGTCATTTGGACATTTGTTTTCAATCGTTCCTCTAGCCCAAGTAAATTCGGAAGCTATATGCATGAACATAATAATAATTATGATAATAAAACCTTAGAATAATAGTACCTCTGTAACTTTTTCACAAAGATTAAATTATCTGAATGTAACCTCCTGGCAATCCTGTAAAGTAAATATGTTCATTTCATTAATGAGAAAACTGAGCCACAGAGTCATTAAATAATTTGCCCAAGGTCATACAACTAAAACAACTACGGTTGATCTGTAGTGAGTATAAGATCCATGTTACTGCATACCAGGTTTTATAATGAAGAAAATATTTGTCGGGGTAGGAGTTTGGAGTCAAACCCCAACTTCTACAAATGGCAGGACACATCCAAAAACTTAAGGCATAGCCACTTATAACAGTAAAACCAATCAGTATCAAAAGAAAAGGCAGAAAGAGAAAGCATCTTCAAAATCACCATTGCATTTAGCAATAGGATCATCACACATACTTGCTTTTTTCCTTGACCCCAGCAATATTTCAATTATACCACAACCCTCAGAATATATCTATATAGTACCCATTTACTAAGAAGTTTTAATGTTCCAAATACCTTAATAAGAACTGTTACCATTCCATACCCTATTCTTATGATACTGATGTTACCATGTTCTTCTCCCCTGCCTATTGCAGACATTACTAGTCAATCATAGTTTTTTCCCTTCAAGTATGAAAATGGCTACAGAATCCTTCTACACACACATGACTTTGGGCAGCCACTACTGGTTGATTGCAGCTGACGTTCAACATCATACCTATTAGCTACTCCTGCATCACCTCCTCCTGCTCAACACTTTTCTATTAATGGCTAGAGTGAAAAAATAGTCAACTCTACATGCTGTGTGATTACTGCTACTTTATAAGGACTGCTTAGTAACTCCCAGAAATGGAATTCATCTGGGATGTGATGGTTCAGAGGCTACACCTCAACTACTACTTATAAAAAGGAACAGAGGATGCCGTGTGAAGAGCCTGGAGCTCTCTGCCACCAAGCCAGTTGTGAAGCCACCATTTCCAAAGTCTTGCGGTTGCTGTGATGGTCTGTTGCTTCCCACAGGAGGAAAACTGCATGCTACTCCATGCCAGCAGCGAGGCCGCAAATCCCGCCTCCTCTCTGAGTGGTTAGGTTTCATTCTCAGACAGTGTGCTCTCACAGGCAGAACGACCGGGTTGAGGCCGGGAGTGCCCTTGGATCATGATACGGTACAGATGTAAGAGGGCCATAATCCTGGCTTCCCGGTCCATAAACCAATCCCAATGGGTTTACCTCTGTGTGCCCTCAGTTACCCTACCACTGCCTCCCAACCCCTGCCAGCCTACATATAATGATGCTTTTCTTCTTTCTTTTTCTCAGGAAGAGGATTTAAGAGCTGCATGGACACACCCAAGGCATTGCTAGTAAAAGTTCAGGAGGAGATGGTGACCCAGGTTAGAAATGAACAGAATCAAAATTAGAGTAGGAAGAAAAAAAGGAAACATTATTCATTAAATGTACCAATTTCTAAGATAATAGGACTTATAGAACTCATGAATAGGACCCCCTATTGTACAAAGTGCCAACCTCGCCCCATCATTGCCAAAACCAGTCTAGAACCAGTTTACCAAAGTCAAAACACACTGAATGAAGGGAAATGCCGTTCAGAGTTCACAGATAAAGTGAAAATGTAACAAGCTTGGGAAAGTAGTCAAAGGGGATGGTAAATTAGAGAGGTACACAGGAGAGGAAAGGGAAGCAAGTCAGGAGTCTAGAGGAGATGGCCGTGGCCAGTGAAGGGACGCAGCAAGAGTGGAGGTAACCAGCGCTATGCGCTATTCTGAAGAGCAAGAGCTGGACTTCTGAACACTGACATGGGTGGCAGCTAAGAGTTTAGAGTGACCTTAAAGTCCACCTGCTGGAGATTGAATTCCTGTTCGCCTTCTACGAGCTATGTGGCATCAGGCAAGTCACTTAAATTCTTTAAGACTCAATTGCCCCCTCTATAAAATGGGGACATTAATAGTTACTGCCTTATAGTGCTGTTTTGAGAATTTGGCACCTAAGTAACTCAATAAATGTAAGTTGTTGCTGTTATATAAATAGGCCCACAATATATTCCTAAGATTTTTTTTTAAGTTACAGAATACCATTAAATGATCCCATCTATATAAAACATTTTCATTATGCATATATACATACTTACAAAAGAAAAAAATAAACATAAAAGCCTTGCACCCCAAACTATTAACCATAGGGGACAGAAATTTTTTTCTGCCTTATATATTTCTGTATCATTTGGTATTTATCTTTATAATGAGTGCATATTACCTTTATAAGAAAATAAAGATAAAACTGTAAAATGAACAAATCAAATGACTTCTGACCCTGAAGGATGGGGTAAAATGTGAGATCTAAAAGAGGCCAGGTTGGCCACACATCCTTGACAAACGATGCTCCCTGCCAAAGCAAGCCTAAATGACAAAAAGGAAAATAAGACTGCTTGCTAAAAAGAATGAAAATGAAAATGAAAAGGAGGACAGAAGTGTTCAGTGGTACAAAAGGAACAAAATGTGCAGATGTGAGGTGGCCATAGAACACATAATATTTTTCATTCCAAGAGCAGACGTGACCCACCTTCCACCATTTTTAATGGAATAACGTACTTTGTGTTGCCTCCCACAAAGGTAAAGTTGCTCCTCTGTCCATATCTGTGTCTGGCCTGCACTTAAGGTGGCTGAAGTTTGGAAAAATAGAACTTTTTCTTAAAGGAAAATGCTAGAGTATATTTGCCAAAGGAAGAAAAATGTATAGGGCCACCTTTGAATAAAGTATTCTGAGCATTTGAAAATAATTGTGACAAATATAAAGACAAGCTTGTTGAATGGATTGAGGTTTTTGAACCTATAATGTAATCCAAGAAGCTGATTTTAATTGAATAGACAGGGAATAAGGAATTTACTGTATTACTCTAGTTGCAATGAATATTCAAAGTATGATTTTTCAACCAACATTTGATAAACAAAAATAGCTTTCTTGTCTTTCTATTTTCCAAAGAGGATATTGACAAGGTGTGAAGCATCTGAAACTACCTCTGTCCTATTTCCATTTCTGCCTGAGTCAGTGAAACCACGAGCTTAGTGCTCTTAAGTAACTCTGGGGCTGCTGGGTTCACTTTGCAGGTGGCTTGCTCACATGGCTGCAAGATGGTGCTGGTGGAAACCTCAGTTCCTTTCCATGGAGGACTTTCCATGGCTGGATTCGGGCAATGCAAGTTACCTAAGACACTAAGGTGGGAGCTGCAGTGCCTTTTCTGACCAAGCACCGAAGTCACACAGAAGCTTCAGAAGTCAGCATGGGCCAGCCCTGATTCACTATGGGAGGGAAATGTAAATGGGAGTGACTGGGAGGAGGTGAGGATTACCGGGAGCCTTCTTGAAGGCTGGCTACCCTACGCACCAATGCATGTTGACAGTTTTAAGAGCCTACGTTGGAAGCAGTGTTGGACAGAGATGATACTCCTGGCACAGGTTATCAGAGCCTGGATTATGAATTGAAAATTTAGAATAACAAGACCAGATACAGCTTTGTCTTGAGGCAGAGGATGGACAGTTTCACCTCTAAGGGGTACGTGGGATCTAGTTAGGATCTATTTCCAAGTTATTTCTAAGCTTGGCTCCCTTTGCCCCAGGACTAATTGGAGCATCAGTGAACTGATTAATTCCTTTAATAAAATATTTATAGAGTACCCACTATGTGTGAGGCACGGTGTTTTGCACTGTAGCTACTCCCACCTAACAGTAACTGTCCCAATGAAGACCATGAATATTTATCTAATTAATGAATTATAACTTTTCACTAGAAAAATAAAGTATGTGCCATGAGGACTAAAATTAGCCAGGGAGTGTCAAGGAAGTAATATTAAACTAAGAAATGATGAGTAGGAGGTAGCCGGAGAAATGGGAGCAGGGAGAGAGCTGTTGGTAGAGGGAATGGCGTGTTCAAAGGGGAACACAACAGGGAACTCTGAATCCTGAACTGCCAGCCCTATACTTTGGGAGTTACTGATAAGTGAGATTTATTCAGCTCAATGTTTATTATTGGAAGAAAAATCTTAGTCATTTAATATCAAATTATTTCTTCTTTCAGTTCTGAGTAAAGACAAGCAAATTATTTGTTTTCCAGATACCCAAAACATCAAGGCAAAGTTGTAAAGCACATCCTAGAAGAAAACTTCTCTTACATCTTCTAGAATAGGAAAAATAACTGAATGAAACCAGAAAAATTTAATGGAGAATTTTATTGCTAAAAGCTCTGGTTCCATTTAATGCCTGAAATCAAACTGAATAGTTCATGAAATATTGTGAAACGGGTATTCCTATCTCATGACCATTGGCAGCATAGACATCATTTTACACAAGCAAATAATTACAAGGGATAGTCAGCTATTTCTGTGGATGATCAACTCTATTCCTTTCCTATGCTTTGAAATAACCTCAGATATAAAAATCATAAATGAATGCAAGCAAAACCATGGAATGGTCCCTTTAAGATAAAACTGGCAGCGTTTAACTAGAAATTACTGACTGTTCCAGAAATGACATTCTGTGCTCTGCAGTAAGATGGAGAACTTTTGTGTGTGTCTTTTCTTCCCTTCCATCCAGTTACAACAATGAGTCACCATTACCTGCAAAGCTAGACATGTAGGTTCGCCTCTTGTGCCAGAAAGGCAAGGTACCAATTGGCCAGGATTTAAAATGAGAAGGGTAAAAATGTTTAATTTACAGATTTAATTAAACGTGAAAGTTTCCAGGGAGGAAAACATGTCCCCCACAACCACCACCTCCCACTTTTTAAGATGTCTCTACTGATCTTCATTCCAAAGAGGTTACATACATTAGAGAACTGATTTTAATGATTTGTATGAAGCATCAATTTGCTACAAATCAGAAAACTGTGTAATGAGGACTGATACAAACAAAACTCTCAAGTTTTGTCCGACCACACTACCCCTCTAAAGGAAACTTATTTACCTAAAGGCTGTCTCTTGTGCCCACCTGTCTTTGGCCTCTGTCCACCATGAAGGTGACGTAGTGGAAACACAAGCTCAGAGGCTGCTATGAATATGATGATTAGGTACAATGTACACCAGCCCCGAGTTGCCTCCTAAGGCAACCCTTCTCCCCAGCCTTTTTCCCCCAAATGAGATCTTCCCAGCCAAGAAACCTGACTCTGACTTTCATAATGCTTCAGGCATGCATAGCACAGAGCAGCTCTTTCTGTCCCTATAGTTCAGCCGGGACCTCACCATCTGAGCTGAAAAGTTAGAGTTTCACATCTTTGTCTTTGTGAAATTGAGTATCCAGAAAGAAAATAAGAGGGTAAACTCGTACTGTATCTTTCCACCTATAAAGGAATGAGTGAATAATGAATGTGAGCACATGCTTTTAAAAATATCACTTTGTGAAGCTAATATAGATATACAAAGTAGATATTTCAAGATATCCATTGGGCTCCCAGGGCATGGATAGATTGGTTTATAAATTATTCTAAGACCTCTTTGGTGTCTGCATATTCAACTCTAATTATGTTTCAAGTCCTGAAGCCCAATTTTCTCAGTTTTAATGAAACGTGTCCAAACGTGACTCCCATGACTAAATGACAAAGGAAAGAAGTACTCTTGGATATTGGAGGTGGTGATAAGATGACAGACAGTAAGGCTGACAGCTTTATAGCATGAGGCTGAAAAGGGGGGATTTGAACCCCAAATGAAGAAGCAGCACATTTTCTTGTGTAAGAACCAGTGAGTCTCTTTTCTGAGAAAAGGGAAGGTATTTTGACTATAAGTAGAAGAATTTCTAGTTTCTCTAAAGGGATTTTAGGGGCACGTTGTTCAACAGAAAATATTACCTAGATGAGATTGTTCGTCTAGTAGGCCAGAACTGTTTTTAATTGTATGTTCTCTGCTGTTAGTATTCAATAAATTGTCAGTAGCAATATTCCAACAGTAATAAGAAGTCAAGTGAGTTCACCGTTCCAGTATCTGCATTCTGTGCTTGCTGTCTTGAGCATAGATTGTCATAATGGACAGAGGCAGGCACTTTTAAAGAGATCTTCACATTTGAGTCTGCTTGTTTATTTCCATATGCCACCCACAGAAAGACTTCTACTCTATTTTTCTACTGAATTTATCTAATGTTGTGAGCTTCAGTATCAGTATCTTCATCTTTCCTTTTAACCAAGAGACTTTTATAATTTCTCAAATTCATTCTCATAGAGGAGACAATGGCGTCCAGGAAGGTATTGGGAATTGATCATTCTATTTGTTCAGCGTGTCTCCTTTCGTCAGAAAAGAATCTCCCTTGATTTGGGAAATATTCTTTCCCTGGCTTTCATCCTTTGCTTTTGCCAATCAGTTTAACACACTTACCTCTAAAGCCCAGTCATCATGCCACCTGGGACTGGCCCAAGAGATACACACACGATCAACGTAGGCTAATGAGAGTCTGTTTTGGAGCTGATACAAGAGGTACCCCTTTGGCTCTGGTGATAAAACTGGGGAGAAGTGAGCCTGGAAGCTGCCATTAATCCAGCCTCTGGCCATGGGAGGAAGGTGGCACAAGGAAATGGAGTGAACACTCAGAAAGAGGTAGAAATGAGAGAGGAAAAGAGTGGATTTTAAATCTTATCTCTGGCATTGGTCATTTAGCTTGTCCTTCAATTATATGAGCTACTCCAAGATTCTTCCCACTAACCATCCCCTTTTATTTCTTTGCTTAAGTTATTAATAGTTGAGGTTGGGTTTCTGTTACTTCCTGATTAATTCGAGTTCTAACTACATTAAGAATAACCTTGCACAGTGATCTGCACAGATTAGACACCTAATGTATGTGTGTAAATTAAAGGACAACTGCCTTTATTTTTTTTTTAACAAATGATGTTTAGAAATCAGAAGAGAGAATTCCAAATTGGGTGACTGTCTGAACTTTATTGTTATCATTAGCACTAATAGAGATACTATTTCAGGTCTACTGACATTTCAGGTCTTACTATGCAAAGTTATTAAAGGTATAGACCAATGCTGTCCAATAGAAATACAACTTGAGCCATATATGTAATTTTAAGTTTTCTGGTAACCCCATTTTCAAAAGTAAAAAGAAACAATTGAGTTTAATTTTAATATTCTATTTTATTTAACCCACTATGTCAAAACAGTATCATTTTATCATATAGTCAACATAAAAATCATTAGTGGGATACTAAAAAATATTTTTGTATTAAGGTTTCAAACTCTGGTTTGCAATACAACTTAGTTTGATTAGCCATGATTCAAGTACTCAATAGCCACATATGGCTAGTGGCTACCATATTGGACAGTGCAGCCATATTTCCTGATTTTAATCTGAGTTCTACTGCTAACTAGTTCTATGACCTTGGGAGACATATATGATTAATTTGCGCCTCAGTCTCCTCATCTGTAAAATGGGGATAATAATAATCATTCCTTCATCATAGAGTGGATAAGCATAGAGATGAGTGGGTGAGAAGAAGTTGCCACTGCCCTGAACCATACTCTAGGGAAGAACAAGAGATGGCTTACTGGTATACATATAGATAAACAGAATAATGTCAGATAGTGCTGAGAAGACAATATAAGAGGCTGTTGGGGTAGCAAGTAACCATGTGAGGGCTGGGGAGAAGGGAGCTGCCTAGATAAGTTTATTGGGGAGGGCCTCTCTGAGGAGGCAGTCAGTTAATTACCTGCAAGCTCAACAGCCACATCACAACCCAGGGTAGGAGGCCAGGATCTATGGTTCAGGAACCCAATGATTATCTTCCAGAAAGAAAACACAGAAATAAGTGTCATGGTGAAGACTCCTGGATCGTAAACCAATGCCAGCAGCCAGCATCAAGTTACTTTCTGAGTTTCAGGGTGGTGAAGTGCTGGCAACAGCTGTTTAGCGTCCTGCATACTTTTCTCAGGTGGCCCCTGCATCTGTTCCACCCCCTCGAGAGAGAATTAAACAGAGAAAACACACTTTATTGACAGAAGGAGGTGCAGGCTTTGATGGCATTTAAATAATCAAATCAGAGCAGGGTATTTTCAGGCAACTCTGATTTTAGAATAGGCTGGTGCAGGTGCCATAGGTAACCCCAGTAGATCTTCCACATGAGCACGGGGTTTGGGGATAGTCCTGAGCTTGTGAGGTCCTGCAGAGACATACTCTCTGGGCAGTGCACATCTTGTTGTTGCTACTGCCAAGTGCCAAATTTGTCCTGGCTCAGGGCTGGGCCCGCTGCTTGCTGTCTTGTTTTGATTCCTTCTGCCTGTTTCTCTTTGAAAGCAAATTGCCTCCCCAGGCTGTTTATGACATGTCTCAGGCAGCTGGCCTGGCAGCCTCCAGAGTGCTTTTGGGTTTGCCATGCAGGTGAGAAAACCCAGGAAGGTTAGCTGCTTTATCATAGCAGCTAGGGGTTCAGAAAAGTGTTTGTGCCAAGCCCTTGCTCAACCCCTTTTATACATCAGTTCTCTTCATCCTCTTCAAAACAACCCCAAGAGAAAGGTGTTACTACCCACATTTTGCAGTGGAAGAAACTGTGGCTCAGAAAGATTAAGTCACTGCCTCAAAGGCACACAGCAGTTAAATGGAAAGCTCCAAATCCTTTAATATCTCCCTTGCTCTGAGCTGAATGTTAACAGTTAGGGTTAGAGAGAAGGGAAATACCTGGGGTATCATGTGACAGTCCATGAAGTGTCTTTCATAGGAAGAAACTCAAACAACTTGAACTTGATTCTGTGTGTATGAAGACTCTGACTTCACTCTCCCAGGTCACCGCGTATAAATTTTCCACATTGTTTCCAAGTCAGCTCCAAAGACGTACAATAATGCGTAGAAAAGACGCACTTCAAGGGCACAGGAAGTGTATTACTGGGAACAGAATCCAGAGAAAGGGAATGAAGAATTTGGATCCACACTGCAAAGCCAGATGCTAAATTCATTAATAGATGCTTTTAGGAGAGTTTTTAGAAGCACAGGACCATAAAGATGGAGGCAAGAATTTGAACAAGAAATAGAAAGCAAAAACAGATCACATTATTCATCCTCAAAAGGTCATACTTCCGCCTGCAGCAGCCGTTGTGGTTTCAATTTGGTAGCATCACATAGCATCTACACATACACCCATGGAAGACTTGCCTCTCTACCCCCTCCCACCCAAGCTTCCCACTGCTTCCTTGCAAATCCCAGGACCTGTCTCCTCGCCAGGTTCAAGGCTTTCTCTTTCTTTACCATCCGTGGTTATCTTTCATCTCTCTGCCACATCTGACAATGCTTTTCACCCCCTCTTCTCAATACTGTGTCCTCTCTTGCCTTCTGTGACATCATATAATAATGTCTTAGTTCTATGTTGCTGTGTAACAAATTAGCCCAAAACTTAGTAGCTTAAAACAACACACATTTCTTATCTCATGGTTTCTGTGCATCAAGAAGCCAGGCACAGCTTACCTGGATCCTCTGTTTCAGGCTCTCACACAGACTACACAGAACGTGCCGGCTGGAGCCACAGTTCTCCCAACAGGGGCTGGATCTGTTTCTAGGCTCACTCAGTGGTTGCTGGCAGGATTCAGTTCCTCGTGGGTTGTTGGACTGAAGCCCTCAGTCGTCACTGGCTGATCACTGGGGGCCGCCCTCAATTCCTTACTGGGTAGTCCTCTCCATCGGGAGCTTCGTTGAACTGAGAGAGCGAGAGACGGCCAGCATGGTGGAAGACACAGTCTTCTGTAGCACAAGCACGGAAGTGACATCTCATTACTTCTGCTGTATTCTGTGTGCTAGAAGGAAGTCACTAGATCCAGCCCACCCTCAAGGGGAGGGGATTACACAGGGGAGTGAATACCAGGAGGTGGGGGCCACTGGCCACATCTTAGAAACCTGCCGACCACAAACACCATGTGTCACATCTCTGCTGAGCACCATTCCTAATATTTCTAAGAGCCTGATAGGCAATGGCCACGTTTGACATCACGTTCTCTTGCTCTCCTGCCTCTCCCACTGCCTTGTCACCTGAAGAGGATGGAGCAATTATTGAGGCATCAGACATCAGAAAACTTAAGCATCCCTCCTCTACCCCACTCCATACCCATGCTTTTTTCCCGACCAGGCAGCCAGAGTGTTCTTTCTAAAATCCAAATCATGTCACCTCCTGCCCTTTCAATGGGTCCTCAATGTCCTTAACATGTCCTTAGCACGGCATCAAAGGCCCTGCATATGGGACCCAGATTTACCTCTCCAATCTCTTCTCTTCACATCTCTCTCCTGTTATAGTTCATCAATACTTACTTTCTTTTAGCTCTCCAAGCACGCCATGTTCTCTCCTCTCTCCAGCCTCTGCCAAATATACTCCTTCACTTCAAACCTTTGTACCTCAAGAAAAGGGAGAGTCCCTTCTCTTATCTAGAACCTCCATGAGGACAGAGATTGTGCCTATTAGTTTGTCACTTTGTCCTTATTAGCTAGCATGATGCATGGTGGCAGTCAACAACCGTGGGTGAAAGACTGTACCTTACAGAAGATGGTGGCACAGGTCCTATAGGCACAGGGTCTATGGAAAGAGAAAGAGAAAGCAGAAAGACGTGATACCCTACCCCAGGGCATTGTGCTTTCAAGGATGGCAAAATGCACGAAGCAGCATTTATTTCAAGTGCTTTCTTTCATATTGGGGGTTCCTGACATGTGTTTTGAAATGAATGAATGGCTTAAGAGATACAAGTGCAAAGAACACCCATTGGTCTTGCAAATAACATTAGCCAGTGTTTCTTTAATACCTATGCTACATGAAGCATGGTGCTAGATGTTTTACATGTAGTAGTCTCTCATTTAATGTTTACCACAAGACAGTGGGTAGGTATCATTATTCCTATTTCCCAGATGAGGGAAATGAGGCTCAGAGAGGCACAGTTACTTGTCCGCAGTCATACAAGTGATACATAAACTGAATTGGGAGAAAATAATGATAATGACTGCAACCGTTTACTAAGCCTTTAATATTTAAAAGCCAAGCCTTTTACCAACACTTGATTGGGTTTCTCTTAATTAATCCTCCAAGAAGCCCACTACTATTGTTATCCTTGAATTAGAGATAAAGAAACTGAGGTTTGGGGAGTTTAAGAATATTGCCTCTAATTACACAGCTAACTACAGGCGGCCCTGGGATTTACTTTTTTCAGTAAATACTTTATTACAGTAATTTTTAACAAAGAATTTAATTTTTAAATATGAAATATTAATATTTCAGAGAGTATGTTAAAACGATAAGCTGACAACAGTGGCCAAAGTTAGCCTTTTTTTCACCCCTGAGAAACAAGGCTAGTGTAAGTATGTAGGAGGCTTGAAATCATCACTTTTTTAAGCAAAAATATGAAATACCTTTTAGTGATTTTTAGGTCTATTTGATAGAGAAGTCAAGATCAATTTAGAGCTAGCCAGTAATGTGCTACTTGTGTTTTATTCAAGAAAATAAAAATATGTCAACATACAAGAATATGGAAATGTTTTTATTTCCTGTTGTCTTGAAATCAATTATTAAAGTGTAATTCAGGATATGATTTCTCCAGTCTGGCTTCTCCCTTGTTTTGTGAAGGGGTTGGCACAGACAGGAACTATTGAAACTATCACGGCTTTCTGGGGAGGTGCACCCACTATACACATGCCTTATGCTTTCCCTCTGTCCCAGCTGGATGATGGGGTATCTCCCTCCCTCACCCAGTGCTGGGGTTCAAACCCAGGCCTGTCTAGTGCCCACGCCTGTGCTATTATCATCATACAAACCACCTCTCACACATTTCTTTACCTCACCTACCCAGGCCACCGCACTAACCACAAAGCACAGAGAAAATTTGTCCCTCAAATGCCAAGATGTTGGGTACTTGCACAAGGAAAGGCCACAGACTCTCTGGATTCCAGAAATAATTACAGTGGGCTGTTCTGGGTCCTTGCGGGGTAACTGAGCAGGAAGGCTTCCCAAGTCCAGTGGTTTTAGAAGCAGGCCAATAATCAGAATCAGCTGGAAGTTCTCACAGGATGCATATTCCCAGGAGCCATCGACAGACCAGTGGACACAGAACCACCAGGGCCGGGGCTTAGAATCTGTTGTAACAAGCTCCTCAAGGATTCTGATGGCCAGCCGGATGGGAGCCACCAATTGCTCCCCAAGCTCCTGCTCCCAAGCAGAAGCCTACTCCATGAGGCCAAGCTTTCCACCTCCCCCTTTATCAACTCCAAAGGAGGATGCTAGGTTGGTAGCTTGTGATTGAGAACAAGCAAGTTTGGCCTGAGAAGTAGCAAGAGCATTTTGCATTTATTTGAAGAAGTTTATCATCTGCCCACCCTGACACCTGTCTTATCCTACTGCCCATTTCGTATGATTTAACTGAAACACATATTCATTTCTGGACACCACTATAAACATCCTTTTCAAACATTAAATATAATGTGATGATGATATCTATAGCCATTTATGGGGTACTTACTATATATTTTATATATATTATCTCCAATCTAGGCAACTCTACAAGGTACATTTTTATTCTTTCCGTTTTGCACATGAGGAAACCAAGGCTCAGAGATGCCCATTGACTTGCCCAAACATGTCCATCCAGCAAATGGCAGGACCAAGGCTTAAGTCCAGGTCATGTCAACTCCAGAGCCCAAGTCCCTTCTGTTCCCTGCTGGCAGTGTCATCTTGGGCAAGTTACTCACGCCTATGCCTTATTTTCTTCACCTGTGCAAAGAAGGAAACAAAAGTACCTAAAACTCAGGAAGTGGTTGTTGGTGAGATCAAATGAAATAATTCATGTGCAATAATTACTGTGCAATTAGCACAGTGATATTAGATAGTAGGGTTTTTTTTTAATACCAGGGTTTCCCAGATACGTCTTGGAAAATACTTGACCCCTCTAAATGAAAAGGTTGCAAATAATTTCAGTGTGTGTGCAAGCCATGTCTACCTGTCAGTGATTCTCAATGCTTATTAGCATATTAAAGACTCGGATTATTTCCACCGCAAAGAATCCAGTTTACTTTACCCCAAGCTAGAAGGTATAATTAAAAAAAAAAATCACTTAATTTTCGCTTAATATTTTGGTCCTACCAAGAAGGAAAGGGGCTTTTCCACCCGATTTGGAATGGAATTACTTTGGTAATCTCACCCTCTGCTCATGCTTGGAAAAGGCCCTACTGGAAGAACATACCATGAAGTACTTGCTTTGATACTGGCTGTTAATCCCATGGCCCAGCTTGACATTGTCTCTTAGCAACGTCCTGTCCTTTTCCCCTTTTCATTCTTGTGCCTCTAACGACACTTCCTCTCCTCTGGTTTCTCTCCGGCCTCCAGCTCTCAAGGCCCCTTAAGCCTCCCATACACAGAGAGAAGCAGGAGCTGCAGGCCCTGTGCACATATTTATGTTAATAGTGCAGAGGGAGGAACAGGCTGTTCTG